>NC_134353.1:620043220-620366954 GCF_048569485.1 Anomaloglossus baeobatrachus
GAGGCTATGTATGTACTAATAAATAAATAATTAAATAAATATAGAAAAATATAAATGTATATATATCTCTATGGAGTCATAGAGTAAAGTGTCAAGTGCTGAGGGGTTATAGCAGCAATAATATCACAATGTGAAACTATAATCAGCAAAATTTGCAGCTGACAATCAGCAAATGTTACAGCTGCTGACACCCTATGAACATATTATGCACATATTATGCATGAATTCCACGAATTACTAAACTGATGGCCTGAAAATTGCCGGTGAAATGTAGAGATAGGAGGACGGCTCAGATGATGATGGCCAGAGGAAAAAAGGGGTATACTTAAGTATATATACCATTAAACTGGTGTCAGAATCGGCACAGTATTATTTATCAAAGTCAATAAAGATATTAAACAGTGAGATAATTACCAATGGCCACGGAGCACAGCCTCCTCTAGTTAATGCGACGCTTGCCCCGACGCGCGCACGTTTCGTAGCGACTTCCTCAAGGGGGTGGAGTCATTACGAGATGCCTAAACTTAAATGTATACACGCGACCAATAGGCGCAAGGATTATGCGCATGCGTCTTAGATCATATACGTAAGGGGTCACGTGGGGAAGGTGTCAGCTAGTGTCATAGCTGAACCGTCAAATCATTAAATAGAACCGGGGAGATGGGCGTGGAAATACGACATAGAGTATTATGGTAAAGAGCGAAGCATAGAGAATAACATAGAGAATAACATCTTGGATCATCAAGGCAGGTTTTCATGCACTACAACATATTAAATTCATGCATGATTAAGTATTAATCTACAAAGAAAGAAGGATTCGTACTCAATGAGAACGTCATACTATTGTTGCTATTGGTCAGTATATGTCACGTGATAGGCACGTCATATTCTAGGCGGGAACATGCGGTGTGTGTCAAATAGGATGCGAGATAGTCAGTGCATGTCATACTGTGGGTGGGCAAAGACGGCAAAAGCCAAGCACATATAGAAAACAATGAATTAGGAATTAGGAGTAGTGTTAAAACAACAAGTAGTAGACCGGATATCTCATGAGGAGAGGGGACGTGTTGGTATTAGTGAAAATAGTGTCACGTAATAGCTGAATAGATTACCGGCCAAATACACTATGGGGAGATACCTTATCTCCCCATAGTGATGTTTTTTTTAAGTTTTTGCACCCAGTTCGGACTTAGAATGGTGTTCCAAACGTTATTCCTATTTGTTAGTATTTTTTCGTTTGTGAACCCTCCCCAACCACACCTACTGCCAATCCATATCATACGCATAAATAGCCTGGGTCTCAGCTTCCCATACACGGTAGGTTTTTTAACTGCATGAGAGGACACACACAAGCTAGGGACCCCAACGTAGAGAAATACTTTGGCGTAGTGTTGGGGCTCTATTGCATTGATCAATTCAGTAGCTAAATTTCTCTTGATTCATATGTTCATGGCAGTAATGCAGATTCCATTTTTCACATATTCACTCTTGCATATAGCTATTGGATTTTTCAAGTCAGTATTCACACAGCAGTTTCTGCTATTCCCTGTATTCCCCTTACATAGTCACTGGTGTGCATACCTTATCTCCCCATAGTGATATTTTTTTTAGGTTTTTGCACCCAGTTCGGACTTAGAATGGTGTTCCAAACGTTATTCCTATTTGTTAGTATTTTTTTGTTTGTGAACCCTCCCCAACCACACCTATTGCCAATCCATATCATACGCATAAATAGCCTGGGTCTCAGCTTCCCATACACGGTAGGTTTTTTAACTGCATGAGAGGACACACACAAGCTAGGGACCCCAACGTAGAGAAATACTTTGGCGTAGTGTTGGGGCTCTATTGCATTGATCAATTCAGTAGCTAAATTTCTCTTGATTCATATGTTCATGGCAGTAATGCAGATTCCATTTTTCACATATTCACTCTTGCATATAGCTATTGGATTTTTCAAGTCAGTATTCACACAGCAGTTTCTGCTATTCCCTGTATTCCCCTTACATAGTCACTGGTGTGCATACCTTATCTCCCCATAGTGATGTTTTTTTTAGGTTTTTGCACCCAGTTCGGACTTAGAATGGTGTTCCAAACGTTATTCCTATTTGTTAGTATTTTTTCGTTTGTGAACCCTCCCCAACCACACCTATTGCCAATCCATATCATACGCATAAATAGCCTGGGTCTCAGCTTCCCATACACGGTAGGTTTTTTAACTGCATGAGAGGACACACACAAACTAGGGACCCCAACGTAGAGAAATACATAGTGTTGGGGCTCTATTGCATTGATCAATTCAGTAGCTAAATTTCTCTTGATTCATATGTTCATGGCAGTAATGCAGATTCCATTTTTCACATATTCACTCTTGCATATAGCTATTGGATTTTTCAAGTCAGTATTCACACAGCAGTTTCTGCTATTTCATGTATTCCCCTTACATAGTCACTGGTGTGCATACCTTATCTCCCCATAGAAACATATGAGAGTGACCAGGCAGACTGGCAGAGCAGTCACACGGCTAAGTTGCTGGGTAGAGTGGCAGGGCAGAGCAGAATGACAAAGCAGATTGACTAGGCAGCATGATGAGGCAAAGTGATGAGGCAGAGTGACATCGCAAAGTTGCAGCACAGAGTGGCAGGGCAGAGAGAAAGGTGTGACGCCTTGCCTATCAGGACGTCACAGGGTAATGTGCAACCTGCCCTTCTGCACAGTATCCACTCCTTCTTGGTTACGGATCCTGGTCCTTTGGTGTTGCTAACAGCTTACCAATCAAAATCCTAGAAACACTTTACAACGAACCCACCAGGCACACCATTGGGGGGCCTGAAGGGAATATGGCCGCCCATATGGGGGGTTGGTAAGGGAAGGTGAGAGAAGTGAAACAGGAGTGGAAAGAGAAGGAGGTGGAAAAGGTGACTCTCTGGGAGAGAAAGGTCACTGGTCCGGAGCAGGGCTCCTGGAGTCTACTAGGTGGCAGACGTTGGTCTAGGCCTGGTAGGAGCTGAAAATCCGGTCACAGGGCATGGCATCAAGGGGCACGGTCTGCTGAGGAGGGCAGCCGGCGGCCTTGAGCCATCACCGGGCAGGGGCCAGGGCACGACGGGGTACGTGGACCCTAGGCCGGGAAGTAGCTTAACGCATCCTGGTAATTTACCCAATGGGGGTGAAGACTTAAAGATTCATCCACAACCCGCTCCAAAATCGGGCTACTAGCACACCGATGGGATAGGACTTTCCCATAAACAGTCCAAAGAAATCCTACGCGTGAGCCCTGAGAGCAAGCTCACTCCGTTAGCTATACGGGTGAGCGGGACCCAACAAGTTTCAAGCTTGAGGGTCAAACTAGTGAGAAGGTGCCACGGAAAAGGCCACAGGCTAATAGCAACACCAAGTGCACAGACTCCAGCGTGCTCGCTCTAAGCTGCAGTGGTGCTCAGAATTATGGTTTACAAGCTGTCAGTGTTATTATTCCTGGACTGAGTGAGTACTCTGAAAAGCCCCTTTTCCTCTACCCAATGGCACCCCCATCACCAACATCCCATCGGGCCCCGGGGCATAAACCCCCTACCCACGGAGGGGTTAAACACCTTGCTGCTATACCACCGCCAATGGGCTCCCCCACCAACAGCAGCCATCTTACCACGCACCATGGGTGGCATCACAAACTTTCCAAATTCCCTGTACATACTCCCCCCGCTTTTCTTTTAATTTGAGAGTGTCTGCGCGGACCCCCCTGGATCCGGAGACCCCTCGAGCCACCGCGGCTCCGGATCCGAGCAACTTGGCCGCTGACGTGGGGGCGGTACAAAGGCAGTGTGGCAAGGCAGCGCAAAGAAACAGGTCAGAGTGTCAAGGTAGACTAGCAGAGCAGAGTGTCAGGGCAGAGTGTCAGGGCAGAGTGAAAGAGCAGAATGAAAAAGCAGAATGGAAAAACAGAGTGGCAAGCCATAGAAGAGTGACAAGGTAAAGTGACGGTAGAGTGGCGGAACAGAGTAAAAGGGCAGAGTGGCGAGGCAGATTGGAAAGGCAGAGTGGCATGACTGGGCAGAGTGGTGAGACTTAGGGGTACTTTGCACGCTGCGACATCGCTAGCCGATGCTTGCAATGCCGAGCACGATAGTACCCCGTCGCACATGCAATATCTTGTGATAGCTGCCGTAGCGAACATTATCGCTACGGCAGCTTCACACGCACTTACCTGCCCTGCGACGTCGCTCTGGCCAGTGACCCGCCTCCTTCCTAAGGGGGTGGGTTGTGCGGCGTCACAGCGACGTCACATGGCAGGCGGCCAATAGAATTGGAGGGGCAGAGATGAGCAGGACGTAAACATCCCGCCCACCTGCTTCCTTCCGCATAGCCAGTGGAGGCAGGTAAGGAGATGTTCCTCGCTCCTGCAGCTTCACACACAGCGATGTGTGCTGCCGTAGGAACGAGAAACAACATCGTATCTCCTATTGGTACGACATTATGAAAATGTCTGACGCTACACAGATCACCAATTTACGACACTTTTGCGATTGTTTATCGGCGCATCTAGGCTTTACATGTTGCGACATCGTTACCGGCGCCGGATGTGCGTCACTTTCTATTTGACCCCGACGATATCGCAGTAGCGATGTCGCAGCGTGCAAAGTACCCCTAAGTGGCAGAATAGAGTGGCAGGGCAGAGTGGCAGGACACATCAGAGTGGCAGAGCAGAGGAACAGGACAGAGTGACACTAAACAGGCAGCCCAAGCACAAAATTTTAAAATGGTAACTAGACCTCAATCACTCCAAATTTTTAGAGGGTCAACAAGCAGCCCTCACAGCAAAATAAAAAAATAAACCAGCAGCCGTTGATCAAAATTTTTAAAGGATCATTAGGCAGCCTTTCTCCAAAAGTTTAGAAGCTTAAGAGATGGCCTTCATTCTAAATTTTAGGAGGCCCTAGCTCCTAAATATTTAGAGGGTCATCGTGCAGCTCTGGTTCAACATTTTAAGAGGGTGAACAGTCATTTTTTTGCTCAAAATATTAAGAGGGTAAACAAGCAGCCCTTGCTCCAAATTTGTAGAAAGTCATCAGTCAGCCCTTGCTCTTAATTTTAAGAAGGTAAAGAGACAGTTTTCACTAATAAATTTGGGTGGGTCATCATGTGACCCTCCTCTTAATTTTTCTAGGGTATGTATGATGCCCTCCTACATACTTTTTTCGGGATGTATATGAAGCCTACTTCTACAATTCTTTAACATATACTGATGTTTTATAGCCCTTGCGCTTAGTGCATAGGCTTTACTAGTCTAGGAGTCAGAATTCTTAAAAATGTGAAAAAAAAATATTTTCCGAGGCCCTCCTTTGTTTGTCTTCTATGGTATATTGCAGTCCCTCCTTCTAATTTTTGGCAGTTCTTGCATTTAGCGCATAGGCTTTATGAGTCTAGAAGTTCCAATACCTAACAATTTTAATCCCTTAGTGGTAGGGACTCTATAATTAGGCAGACAGATCGGGTCTTATGTCCCCAAAACCAGGAATTCCAAACAGTGTGTTGTCTGCTGAGTGTTTGGATTTGGAACATTGCAGATTGGATAGACAGATTGCTGGGTGGAGCTGAGGAAAACCCAGCAGTCATTATGCAGATTGCTATTAACGACAAAGTTAGAGGGAGGTGGAAGGTCCTTAACCCTTTTACAACCAAGAACGTACTTGTACGTCCTTGGTCACCTTCCTCTGGTTACTGCAGGCTCCTGCGGCAAGCCCATGGTAGTTTCCACACATGCCATCCGATCTGATCAGCAGACTTGTGTGGCTAAGGCTAACAGGTGCAGGTGGTTTGGAGATCCAACTGTACCTGTTAACTCCTTAGATCACACTGTCAAACACTGACAGTGTTATTTAGAGAGCCACAGTGGGGATTGCACCATTTTCCGCTTCCATCAGCAGCCCTGTGACACGATCACGGGATTCCAATGTGTTGTCATGGTAGCGTGGGGTCAGCTGATGACCCAACACTGCCATGACTCACTTCCTGTGAGAGCCAACAGAGTGTTAGTACTTTTAGAAGTTGAGCATTTCTGCTGATCAGAACGATGCTGCTCTGATTAGCAGAAATGCACAAGTGATCAGACTCTGCAGTGATAATTTCCTTTAAGGAGACTAGTAAAATAAATAAAAAATGTAAAAAAAAGTTTTAAAAAATACTAAAAGATAAAAAAACCCCTAAAAGTTCAAACCAACCTGCTTTCTCCCTTCCTGATGAAGCTGGATTTTGGCATCTGATCCAAAAGAGGCGAAATGTACGTTGGTGGGCTTTGGGGGAGCTCTTTTCCTACGCATTCAAGATTCTGCACTGGCCACTTTAGATGCAGTGGCCACTTTACAATATTACATCATTTCCCATCATGCTATTTGACCTGATTTTTTTATACAAGAGGGCCTTGGGGGACTTATTTATATGTCTTTATTGTATGCACTTTCACTTTCTATACATTTTCTTGAGAATTGCCCCGATATCTTACCCTCATGATGTGTTTATGTAGATCAGTCATATTCTAAAATAATTTTTACTGCTGTCCTTTTATGCGTATCACATCCCTTTGTGTTTTTATCCCCTTTTTTGCTGGTTGCACATAATTACTATAATAAAAATATTTTTTTTTTGGCACTTTATGACTCTTGTTCTCTTACTCATCATACTGACATGTCAGTTTTACCATATAGGGAACATGATGAATAACAAAAAAACAAAACCATTGTGGAATTTAACTTTTTTCACTATTTCTCCGCATTTGGATTTTTTTCAGTTTTTCAGTTCACTATATTGTAAAACTAATGGTTTCATTCAAAAGTACAACTCATCCTTCAAAAAAATAAGCCCTCATATGGCAATATTGAAAGAAAAATAAAAAAGTTATGGCTCCAGAAGAAGGGAAGGAAATAACAAAAATGAAAAACGGAAAATTGCCTGGGGGTGAAGGGGTTAACAGAATGTGGCCTTCCTTTATGTATAATACCGGGTGTTTTGGGTACCTCTTAAGGCCCTGTCACACACAGAGATAAATCTGCGGCAGATCTGTGGTTGCAGTGAAATTGTGGACAATCAGTGCCAGGTTTGTGGCTGTGTACAAATGGAACAATATGTCCATGATTTCACTGCAACCACAGATCTGCCAAAGATTTATCTCTGTGTGTGACGGGGCCTTTACTTCTAATTTTTGGCAGCTCTTACATTGTTTACATAAGCTTTGTGAGCTTTGTGTGGTTCAGAGTCTCTAATTATTAAATTAAACAGGATGTGTCTGACCATGTCACACACCACATGCCCAGATAAAGTAGTAAAATGTTAACATTACATTTACCAGTGAGTATAGCTTTATTTTCCCATTTATTCCTACTGTAGTCACAGGCAACGTGGAGATAAAGTGAGAGATGGCCCAGCTATTAAGGAATGGAGGAGGTAGGTTTTTTTTATTCCTTTTTTTAATTTTACCTGATATACAATCATTATACAGAAAATAATGTTTAGAACTTTTTTCCTGTAAACTCAATTTAATCTTTGGTTTTGTATTTTTTTTGTAAATCCATAAAAGTAGAGTAATACTCTAACAACATTGTTCCCAGCAGCAACTTGAGAGTCAGACATGTGTTCTCCCGTCTTGACTATGCTGTTCCTATTCCATTTAAGTGCTGTTTCTATCCATTTTGGTGATGTTCCTGCCTCCCCATCCCTTATGTTATGGTCTTCTGGAAAAATGCTCGAGTTTCCCATTCACTTTCATTATACTTGGTACTCAAGTCGAACATGTCCAACAAGCTCGATTTGAGTACTGAGCACTTAATCGTATTAATGCTCACTCATCACTTACTCTCAACTGTTAGCACCTTAGCAGAACTGTTTTAGATTTCACCCTGAGCTGTATATTCTCTTAGAATATGTTGGGTGCAAGTCGTACATACATGGGTTCAAACGGGAAAAATATCGAAAAAATTAACAATCCCAGTCTATCTCATCTTTGAACAAACAAATTTTTGTGCATCCCTTTTAATGTCTAAGGGTATGGCTTCATTTTCGCATAACTTCCGATGTGAGCATCAGCTGAGGGTCATGCGACTGTGATCCAATCTTGCGATCAGGTCACAGCTGCAGAGAAGAGGGAGGGAACACTTTCTCCCCATCTCTTCGTACATTTCACTGCAGTCGAATGGCATGCGATTGCAGTGTGATGTTTCACACGCTCCCATAAACTTGTATGGGGGTGCATGTGAGCCTAGACTCGCAGCCAAACAGAGCATGCTGTGATTCATTCCACATACTGCTATGGCATGAGAAATCAATCGCAGATGGACACTGCCCCATAGTTTTGCACTACAGTGAGAGCAATCTGATGTTTTATCGGATTGCACTTGTCAGTGTAAAATGCAAGTGGAACCGCACCCTGAGGATGATAAACTAAGGTATGCAAATATATAATTTTTAACAGCTTTCAGAGTTTTTTAGTATTTTTAGATATATACGGTGTTCCTTGATCTGTTAAAATTTCCTTTGGGATAACTGCATGGGAAAATATTTGGAACAATTCTTTTGCAATAGCTTTAGTTGAGGCGTTCCTGAAATTTATTGTCTCTGGAAAGCAAATAGCTCAGTCTAGATCGACTAAGATGTGCTAGTTACCCCTGGTGGACTTAGGAAATGGTCCAACCAAGTTGATAGGAAAGCACACAAAAGGATTCTCAATCATAGATAGCAGTATTAGTGGGTCATGTTAAGTTATATACAGACAGCAGTTAGATACATAACAATATAGGTTGAAAAAAGACATAGGTCTATCAAGTTCAACCTTTCTCCACCAATTATGGATTGTGTATAATCCACAATGTTACTTCATGTAAGAAAATCTTCTAGCCCTTTTATCAATGCTGTTATAGTACACATGAACAATGATTAACTTTTCTGGTAGGACATTATATAGTCTGACTGGTCTAATTGTAAAACAAAAAAAAATCTATTTAGCTGCTGGAATTGCCTTTCTTCCACAAATAATTAATGCCCACTAATCCCTTCTAAGGTCTTTCGAAGGAATAAATCATATGCCAGTCCTCTGTATTGACCACACATGTACAGTGGGTACAGAAAGTATTCAGACTCCTTTAAATTTTTCACTCATTCTTTCAACTGAACAGCTGAAATATCCCATGGCCATAAGTATTCAGACCCTTTGCTCAGACACCCATATTTATGTCACATGCTGTCCATTTCCTTGTGATCGTCCTTGAGATGGTTCTACGCCTTCATTGGAGTCCAGCTTTGTTTAATTAAACTGATAGGACTTGATTTGGAAAGGCACACACCTGTTTATATAAGACCTCACAGCTCACAGTGCATGTCAGACCAAATTAGACTCATGAGGTCAAAGGAACTGCCCAAGGAGCTCAGAGACAGAATTATGGCAAGTCACAGATCTGGCCAAGATTACAAAAGAATTACTGCAGTACTCAAGGTTAATAAGAGCACAGTGGCTTCCAGAATCTTTAAATTGAAGACATTTGGGACCACCAGAACTCTTCCTAGACATAGCCATACAGCCAAACTGAGCAATCGTGGGAGAAAAGCTCTAATAAGAGAGGTAAAGAAGAACCCCAAGATCACTGTGGCTGAGCTCCAGAGATGCAGTAGGAAGATTGGAGAAAGTTGCACAAAGTCAACTATCACTGGAGCCCTTCACCAGTCAGACCTTTATGGCAGAGTAGCCCGATGGAAGCCTCTCCTTAGTGCAAGACTTATGTAAGGCTACATTGAGTTTGCAAAAAACACAAGAAGGACTCCCATCCTATGAGAAATAAGATTCTCTGCTCTGATGAGATGAAGATAGAACTTTCTAGTGATAATTCTAAGCAGTGTGTGTGGAGAAAACTAGGCACTGCTCATCACCTGCCCAATACAATCCCAACAGTGAAAAATGGTGACAGCATCATGCTATGGGGGTGTTTATCAGCTGCAGGGACAGGATGAGTGGTTGCAATTGAAGGAAAGATGAATGCGGCCATGTACAGATATATCTTGGAAGAAAACCTCTTCCAGAGTGCTCTGGACCTCAGACTTGGCCGAAGGCTCACCTTCCAACAAGACAATGACGCTAAGCACACAGCTAAAATAACAAAGGAGTGTCTTCAGAACAACTCTGTGACCATTCTTGACTGGCCCAGCCAGAGCCCAGACCTAAACCCAATTGAGCATCTCTGGAGAGACCTAAAAAGGACTTTCCACCAACGTTCACCTAACGGAACTGGAGGATCTGGAAGGAAGAATGGCAGAGTATCCCCATATCCAGGTGTGAAAAACTTGTTGCATCATTCCCAAGAAGACTCATGGCTGTATTAACTCAAAAGGGTGCTTCTACTCAATACTGAGCAAAGGGTCGGAATACTTATAATCATGTGATATTTCAGTTTTTCTTGCTTAAAAAATTTCCAAAATTTCTACATTGCTGTTTTTTTCTGTCAAGATGGGGTGCAGAGTGTACTATAATGAGAAAAAAATGAAGTTTTTTAAATTTATCAAATGGCTGCAATGAAACAAAGAGTGAAAAATTTAAAGGGGTCTGAACACTTTCCGTACCACACATGTATATAGGTTTATATACAGTACATAATATTATACATACGTTTTTCTTTAAGGTTTTTTTTTTCTAAGCTAAACAAGCCTAACTTTTCCAATCTCTCATCATAGGAAAAGCCTTCTATGGCAATTAATAGTACTCTGAATATCATATTTAAGCACTTAACTATGCAGCAGATTTTTGCTCATTCGTTTTTCCTCTCCATCTTCTCCGAGCCATATCTTTTTTTTTTCTATCCAAGCCCTCATATGTCTAATATGAAGGCATGTTTTTTGCATGATGAGATTTACTTTTGAAGTACCTCTTTCATTTTTCCACATAATGTACTGGAAAACGGATAGAACATTTCAAATGGGAGGAAATTGTTAAAAAACCCACAATTCTGACATGGTTTTTGGGAATTGTTTTTACATTGTACATTTTGTGGTAAAAATAACATTGTTGTATAATTATCATTGTTATTACAATTATGGTGATACTAATATGTTCAGATTTTTTATTATTTTAGTGGTAAATGAGGTTGTGCTGCTATTTTCCAAGACCTGTAACATTTTAAATTTTCGGTCAATGAAGTCATCTAATGGCTTATTTTTTTATGCACGGAGATGTTTTCAATGATACAATGTTGGGTTGAAAATTATATTTTTATTAATTATTGCAGCATTTTCTGTGGAAGTGCTATTTTTCTATTTTTTTTCTTACATTGATTACAAATTCCGCTAAATATTTTTATATTTTTAGTTTAGAATTTTCTGATCACAGCTTTGCCACGTGCATTTTTTATTATCTTTATTTTCAATGTGGTAAAAGGGCAATTTGAACTTTTAAGTTTTTTTATTTTTTTCATATGTTTTTCAAACATTTTTAGTTACTTTTCACTGTTCTTAATAGTTCCCATAGGGGACTTGAAGCTACTGTATGATCGTGTGATCGCTTCTGCTATATAACGTCTCCTCTGAAGCACAGCCATTGGCAAGGTTTGAAAGGAGCCCTATTTTGACAAATATGAAAGTCTTCAGCAGCCTTCTTGCTGTCATAGCAACCCATTACGTCTTTGGTACACCATTTTTCACTTAAAATGGCGCTCCCACATGCCGGCGCATGTCAGAGTTTGACAGTGGGATTTAACTGGTTAACAATTGCGGTTAGAGGCCATCTCTGGTTGTAAAACACAGCCATTACCTGCCTAGTATGGGGAGGTATCACCCTGTGAACCTGCTTCCTATACCCATTCCAAATTGTGCCTTAAGGCCCTGTCACACACAGAGATAAATCTTTGGCAGATCTGTGGTTGCAGTGAAATCATGGACATATTGTTCCATTTGTACACAGTCACAAACCTGGTACTGATTGTCCACAATTTCACTGCAACCACAGATCTGCCGCAGATTTATCTCTATGTGTGACAGGGCCTTTACATGAACGGTAGATGTCATGATAGACTTAAAATGTGGAGTCTAAAATTGGATCCTATATTCTAGATGTGTGGTTTTATAGAGAACTAAAAATGCATTGTGATCACAGGATTTTTTTTCCCCTCCTTTTGTACATCCCAAAGTTTTATTAGTTTTTGCTTCTGCTTATTGATATTGAGAAATCCTGTTTAACTTACATGTAATGAGAACACCCAAGTCCTTTACCTGTTCTGTAGAGCCTAACATATTTCCATTTAATGGAATTGAGCCTGAGAAGTGCTGATTTGACACACTGGGCAAGATTGGCAAAATCATTCCACAGCTTTTAAATGCCTGTTGAAAAAAATCCTCTCAATGCACTTTTTTGCTATTTTTCCCTGACAGCCCATTCCCTAAAACAGGTGTCCATAACCTATGGCTAGGGAGCCACATGGGGCTCACAGGCTCATGATGTGTGGCTCGAGGCTGTCTGCCAGATTGCTGCATTTGCACCAGGTCTTGCAAACAGCTAAGAAGAGCAAGTCTCCAGATGGTGATAATTGTGAGTAGCCACACACAGAAGAACTCGTGGATATTAGTATTTTGCCTCATTTTTTTATTTCAATGGATAAAATTTGGTTGGCATTATACTGGTAATGGTGGCTCTGGGCTTTACTACTGGGAGCTAAATGTAGCGTGCAATAATCTTTCAGAGCTCAACATAACTTGTGACTGTCTTCTTAGAGCTGAATGTGTCCTTTAAAGTCAAAAAAGTTGGGGGCCACTGCCCTAGAACATGCTCTTACGGGATGTCTTTCAATTTTCACTGGACATGAGAGAGCAAGATGCACTCCTTCTATGCCTTTTGATCTCCAAATAATAAGATTTGTTTTACGAGTGCTCAAGAAATTAATACAGTACAGCCTTGTATGGTGTGCTTAGCACATATAACTACTTTATATAGGGTCTTAAACAAAGAAAAAGTTCCTTTTTAACTGTGAGCCAATAGGAATAGGAGGGGTATGAATAGAAATGTGAAACTTCCCTGAATAACAATGTTACTTGATTACAAATACATCAGAAGTTATAGGATAAGATGGATACCACAGAATAAAAATGGATTTGGTTCTCTCAAACATGTATGTCTCTCAGATGTAGTGTTCAAATTGCGTCTTCAGAGAGGAAAAACACTTATGGGAAGTAGCTATTCTAAAATTCAACATCTAACCTGATTTGTCTTCTGACTGGGGTCTAAAGGATAATGTTTCTCCTTGTGGAGAGTGACATGCCTACCATGCCAGTATAAATAGGCTTATAAGCAATGCAATGTCACTGTGTGAAATTAAATATGCAAATTGCCTCTTCAGAGATGAAGATGACTTGAAGTAATCCTAAGGACAATACCCTTAGGCACCCTTCACACATCAGTGAAAAACACACACACGTATGTCCCTCCGTGTGCTATGATTTTGGCACATGTGTGATCTCCATGTGCTATCCGTAATAATACATGGAGATCCATCATTTATACTCACCTTTCCATGCCACTGCTCTCCATGGTGCTGAAGTCTCCCGCTATGCTGTGTCCGGCCACTGCTGTATCCCCTATGCAGCTACTTCTGGCTCATCTATGTAGTGCATATACATGAGCATAATTAGCCAGCCTGGAAACATGAGACAGCAGCGGCTTAAGAGAGCATCGCTGGAGATGGGGGAGTTTAAAAAACGTTTTATTTTAAATGTACATGATATTTCTGGTATGTGTTTCACGGACCAAACCATTGTGTGGTCTGTGGGACATGAGTGATGCCAGAAAAAAAATTGACTTGTTTCTGTGCGGAACACACGGCCATGTGTATACACCACACAGAAACAAGTCAGTGAGAAATCCCTGATGTGTGCGCAGACCCATTAATTTTCATGGGTCTGTGTATGTCCATGATTATAATATGTATGAAAACTGCAACATACAGTTAGGTCCAGAAATATTTGGACAGTGACACAATTTTCGCGAGTTGGGCTCTGCATGCCACCACATTGGATTTGAAATGAAATCTCGACAACAGAATTCAAGTGCAGATTGTAACGTTTAATTTGAAGGTTTGAACAAAAATATCTGATAGAAATTGTAGGAATTGTACACATTTCTTTACAAACACTCCACATTTTAGGAGGTCAAAAGTAATTGGACAAATAAACCAAACCCAAACAAAATATTTTTATTTTCAATATTTTGTTGCGAATCCTTTGGAGGCAATCACTGCCTTATGTCTGGAACCCATGGACATCACCAAACGCTGGGTTTCCTCCTTCTTAATGCTTTTCCAGGCCTTTACAGCTGCAGCCTTCAGGTCTTGCTTGTTTGTGGGTCTTTCCGTCTTAAGTCTGGATTTGAGCAAGTGAAATGCATGCTCAATTGGGTTAAGATCTGGTGATTGACTTGGCCATTGCAGAAGGTTCCACTTTTTTGCACTCTTGAACTCCTGGGTATCTTTGGCTGTATGCTTGGGGTCATTGTCCATCTGTACTATGAAGCGCCGTCCGATCAACTTTGCGGCATTTGGCTGAATCTGGGCTGAAAGTATATCCCGGTACACTTCAGAATTCATCCAGCTACTCTTGTCTGCTGTTATGTCATCAATAAACACAAGTGACCCAGTGCCATTGAAAGCCATGCATGCCCATGCCATCACGTTGCCTCCACCATGTTTTACAGAGGATGTGGTGTGCCTTGGATCATGTGCCGTTCCCTTTCTTCTCCAAACTTTTTTCTTCCCATCATTCTGGTACAGGTTGATCTTTGTCTCATCTGTCCATAGAATACTTTTCCAGAACTGAGCTGGCTTCATGAGGTGTTTTTCAGCAAATTTAACTCTGGCCTGTCTATTTTTGGAATTGATAAATGGTCTGCATCTAGATGTGAATCCTTTGTATTTACTTTCATGGAGTCTTCTCTTTACTGTTGACTTAGAGACAGATACACCTACTTCACTGAGAGTGTTCTGGACTTCAGTTGATGTTGTAAATGGGTTCTTCTTCACCAAAGAAAGTATGCGGCGATCATCCACCACTGTTGTCATCCGTGGATGCCCAGGCCTTTTTGAGTTCCCAAGCTCACCAGTCAATTCCTTTTTTCTCAGAATGTACCTGACTGTTGATTTTGCTACTCCAAGCATGTCTGCTATCTCTCTGATGGATTTTTTCTTTTTTTTCAGCCTCAGGATGTTCTGCTTCACCTCAATTGAGAGTTCCTTAGACCGCATGTTGTCTGGTCACAGCAACAACTTCCAAATGCAAAACCACACACCTGTAATCAACCCCAGACCTTTTAACTACTTCATTGATTACAGGTTAACGAGGGAGACGCCTTCAGAGTTAATTGCAGCCCTTAGAGTCCCTTGTCCAATTACTTTTGGTCCCTTGAAAAAGAGGTGGCTATGCATTACAGAGCTATGATTCCTAAACCCGTTCTCCGATTTGGATGTATGTGAAAACTCTCATATTGCAGCTGGGAGTGTGCACTTTCAGCCCATATTATATATATAATTGTATTTCTGAACATGTTTTTGTAAACAGCTAAAATAACAAAACTTGTGTCACTGTCCAAATATTTCTGGACCTAACTGTACGTACCAGCATCACTGACATGTGAAAAGAGACCTAAGGCTATGTGCGCACAGTGCGTTTTTCGCGGCGTTTTTGCGCGTTTTTCTGGTGCGTTTTTGGCCTCAAAACTGCATGACTTTGCTTCCCCAGCAAAGTCTATGAGTTTTCATTTTTGCTGTCCACACACAACTTTTTTTTAAGCTGCGTTTTTGAGTTTGAAAAAAAAAATGGACATATCAATTCTTTCCTGCGTTTTTCTGCGTTTTTCCCCATACAATGCATTGAAAAAACGCAGCAAAACGCAGAGATCAAAAATGCAGCAAAACGCCGCAAAAAACGCACCAAATCGCGGTAAAACGCACGCGTTTTTTGACGTGTTTTTTCGGCGCGGGTGCGTTTTTGTGCGTTTTTAGCGGCCAAAACTGCACAGAAACGCAGTGTCAAAAAAACGCAGTGTGTGAACTTAGCCTTAGGGTAAGTTCACACAGTGCGTTTTTCGCGGCGTTTTTGCGCAGTTTTCGGGTCCGTTTTTGCTCAGAAAACTGCAAGACTTTGCTTCCCCAGCAAAGTCTATGAGTTTTCATTTTTGCTGTCTGCACACAGCGTTTTTTTTCAGCTGCGTTTTTGTGGTGCCACAAAAACGCAGCATGTCAATTATTCCCGCGTTTTTCACTGCGCTTTTCATCCATTGAGTGCAATGGGATGTTGAAAGACCAATGAGAAACGCAAATAGCTGCGTTTTGGTGCGTTTCTAAGACCAAAAACGCAGCTATAAACGCAGGAGGTGGGTAGTAAAGTGACATGTACAGGAAGAGGATTCCTTCTGTCAGTAAACACAGAAGCGTGAATCCTCCCGGTACCTTAACCGCCGCGTCCACCTCCAGTCCTGTGCATGTCTGCTGCCGTGCGGTGTCATGTACGGGCAGGAGGTGGAAGCGGCTGCGAAAACAAAAGTGAACAGTAGAAAAAAAAAAAGTCATACTCACCTGTCTGCAGGGTCCCGGTGCCATGCCCGCTCCCATCTCCTCTCACGGTATCGCCGCTCCGGGTGTGTGCAGACGGCCAGGACACCTCCGATAGATGCAGGACCTGGCGATGGATCACCTGATGCAGTCACCTGATGCATCAGCTGATCGTAAGTATCGCGGTGACGCGGGCGCCCGGCCGGTTTAACCTATCAGCGGATGCGTCAGGAGACTTCATCCCTGATTACCGGCAGCTGCTGCAGCAATCGGACGGGATCAGACTCCCGCCCCATCGCTCCAGGAGCTGCCGGTAATCAGCACATAAGTGAGTTTTTTTTTTTTCTTTTGCACCGATGCATCATCTGATTGTATAAATGGCTTTTATACAATCAGCTGATGTGTGATGTGCTTCAGCCCCTAGAACCTGACACATCATCTGATCGCTTTGCCTTCCAGCAAACCGATCAGATGATATTGGATCCGGATTGGACGGCGCGGGACCCTTGACCCAGGATTACTGCGGAGGGGGGGTTCTTTATTTCAATAAAGATGGAGTCACTAATTGTGTTGTGTTTTTTTTCTAATAAAAATATTTTTCTGTGTGTTGTGTTTTTTTTTATCTTTACTAGAAATTCATGGTGGCCATGTCTAATATTGGCGTGACACCATGAATTTCGGGCTTAGGGCCAGCTATACAGCTAGCCCTAGCCCCATTATTACCCAGCGAGCCACCCGGCATCAGGGCAGCTGGAAGAGTTGGAAACAGCGCCAGAAGATGGCGCTTCTATGAAAGCGTCATTTTCTGGGGTGGCTGCGGGACTTCAATTCACAGCGGGGGTGCCCAGAAAGCATGGGCACCCTGCACTGCGGATTCCAATCCCCAGCTGCCTAGTTGTACCCGGCTGGACTCAAAAATTGGGCGAAGCCCACGTCATTTTTTTTTAAAATTATTTCATGAAATATAATAAAAAGGGCTTCCCTATATTTTTGGTTCCCAGCCGGGTACACATAGGCAGCTGGGGGTTGGGGGCAGCCCGTACCTGCCTGCTGTACCCGGCTAGCATACAAAAATATGGCGAAGCCCACGTCATTTTTGGGGGGGGGCAAAAAACTCCTGCCTTCAGTCCTGGATGGAGGATGCTGAGCCTTGTAGTTCTGCAGCTGCTATCTGCTCTCCTGCATACACTATTGGATGGAGTATGCTGAGCCTTGTAGTTCTGCTCCCTCTGCCTCTCCCTCCAGCATACAGTCCTGTATGGAGCATGCTGAGCCTTGTAGTTCTGCAGCTGTCTGCTCTATTGCATACACTAGTGGAGAATGAAGAACATATTGAAGAAGGAAATGACATCAGACTTTTTTTTTTTTTCAACAATCTTTAATGGCATTGTTCACTGATAAAAAAACGCATAAAGATGCAGTGAGCAAAAACGCAGCAAAATGCAGCAAAAGAACGCACCAAATCGCGGCAAAATGCGTGGATTTTTTTGCCACGTTTTTTTGACGCGGGTGCGTTTTTGTGCGTTTTTTTGCCACAAAAAACGCACAAAAACGCAGCGTCAAAAAAACGCAGTGTGTGAACCTAGCCTTAGACAATATCTGTAAACTTAAATTCTAGTTTGGCTTTTATCCAGTCGTATGGAAAATCTTGTTAAAGGGTTGAAAAAATCAAAGAAAAAAAGGCCATTCCTACAATACCACGTCCTAACACAAATACAAATCAGGATGCAACAAGCCTTCCATGAAAAAGTCTTAGGCAGCACAGATGTATGATACTAATAAAAAAATATCCATTTTCTAACCTATAAAATATCCGTAGGGTGGCTGCCTAGTAATTAAAATGCAAATACCTTGCATATGGGTTTATGCACACGATAACGTGAGATGCACCTTTATCAATATAGCAACCTATTACCATGTTTTCAGGGCTGGCATCCGCACCTGGTACACCTGGGCAAATGCTGGTGCCATGGACAGCTGGGGGCCTCACTTGTTGTCTTCAGTACTGCGGACCCCGGGCTGAGTTCTGGGGACTGCATTGCTAGTCCTGGATCTTGGATAGTGTGGCTTCTGGCCCTTTAATCCACACTAGCACACAGCATTCACTGCTGAATGCTCCATGCTCCTCCTGCATTGAAGTTCATCTGTGGGCAGAGCTACCGTGCATTGTGCTGCAGTCCCACATATAAAGAGGAGCCGCAGCACAGCTCCAGCCAGTGTCACCAGCACACTGAAGACAGCATATGTCCTCCTGCACTGTATGCACCCGCCTCCACCTGAGCTGTATGTTCCACCCCCCGTGATCTGTATGGGACCTCACCTCCTGAGCTGTGTGTTCCACCCCCTGCCCCGTCTATATGGGGCCCCCTCCCACCTGAACTGTGTGTCCCCCTACCCGATCTGTATGGAGCTCCGACCTTAGCTCTATGTTCCACCCTCCTAATCTGTATGGGGCCCCCACCTGAGTTGTATGTTCCACCCCCCAGCCCCCTGATCTGAATGGGGCCCTCCTTCACCTGACCTGTTTGTTCCCCCCCAATCTTTATGGGTCCCCCCTCCATCTGAGCTGTATATTCCACCCCCCTGATCTTTATGGGCCCCCACTCCTTCTCATAGCAGTAGGTGACCCCTGTTGAGCTGTATGCGATCCCCAGAGCCGTATCCCAGAGCCATATGTGCTGCCACCACAGAGCCGTATGTGCGGCCCCACAAAGCTGTATGTACTGCCACCCCAGAGCCATGTGTGCTGCCATTCCAGAGCCGAATGTGCTACCACCCCAGAGCTGTATGTGCTACCACACCAGAGTTGTATCTGCTGCGACCCCAGAGCCATATGTATGGCCATCCGAGGCTGTGTGTGCTGCCACCCCAGATCCGCTTATGCTGCCATCCCAGAACCATATGTGTGGCCCCCCAGAGACATATTTGCTGCCACCGCAGAGCCGTATGTGATGCCACCCCAGAGCTGCATGCACTGCCACCCCAGAGCCATATGTGCGGCCCCCAGAGCCATATGTGCAGCCTCCAGAGCCATATGCGCTGCCATCCCAGAGCTTTATGTGCTGCCATGTCAGATCTATATGTGTGGCCCCACAGACTCGTATGTGCTGCGATCCCAGAGCTGCATGCGCTGCCACCCCAGAGCTTTATGTCAAGCCCCACAGAGCTCTATCACACCCACTCCAGTAACGTGTATGCCCCCCAGAGTTGTATGCTACCCCAGTAACATCTATGCCCCCCAGTAATATGTATGCACCTAAGTAACATGTATGCCCCCCAGTAAATGTCTGTGCCCCCAGCACCTCCTGTCATTTATATACTGTAGCCCACAGCTTCTCCTGTGATGTATATACAGCAGTGTTAGTGTGCACTGTGCACGGCTATGTCTGTTAGGGATTGCCACTAATCAGTGTGGCCTGCACAGCCACATGCTCAGGAGGAGCTTGATGGAGACAAGCGGGAAAGGTGAGTGAGGCTGCTGCTAGATTCCCCGTATTAATATTATATCTAATGTGTCTGTATGTGCATGTATGATATGTATCTATGTATGTCAGTATACAGTACATGACTGTGTATAGATTTATGTCTGTTTGTATGTATTGTTTGTGAATTTGTCTTTAAATATGCATATATACATATGTCTGTATGTATTCATATCTGTATAAGTGCATGTCTACATGAGGATGGGGCGCACTGAGACTCTTTCGCCTGGGGCCTACAAAAACCTTGAGCCGGACCTGCATGTTTTCATTCAGAGTGCAGGCCAGGCCCTTCTGTGATGGCTGTGTAATGTGAAGTGTCTGTCCTGTGGGGTGTACAAATAGTACTGGGCATCTCACCTGATATAGTAATAGGGGTGTTGGTTATAGGCTGTTATACGTATAGATGTGCATTTCACACTTGTGTGACTAGTATCCATGCATCCCTGTATGCATTTTGAATACTAGGCAGCCACCCGACAGATATTTGGTGGGTTAGTAAGTGGCTGTTTTATTAGTATTTTGTACCTGTACTACCTCAGGCTTTATCATAGGAGGCCTGCTGCATATTGTTGTACATTTGTGTTTGGACATGGTATTGTAGGTATGTTTTTTTCATGTGATTTTTTTTTATTGATATTTGCCCTGTCAAGTTAATTTTAAAAAATTTAGTATATCTCCACATGGAATTGAAATAAAACTCATGCATGAGGGATCCATTCACTATAATGAGGCAATAGTTATACTCTGCACTCCATCTAGCCCCTGTTAGAGGCATCCTTCTTTAAAGAGGTGCACAAAGCTGTGCCTGACAGTTCTTTTATGCATGCTTAAAAAGATCGGCACCACCGGATCGTATGACATACAGTCAAAAGTGACTCCCTCTGCTTTATTATAGTGACTGTTCTTTTGGTGATGTTTGAATCATAAATTTCAGAGATATACATGGAAACCCAGATGTAAGCACTCAGCGTCGAGTGCAGGATAAATGTTAATAGAGCCTTACTGCAATCTTTGTGTGGCAGAACAAATAAACAGCAGGTCAAGAATTGGTTATATTTATTTTGCAGTGCTTCACTATGTGGTGTAAGTGATTAGATGGCTTTATTCTTCAGGTCAGTGCAATTACAGCAATACCAGACTAATTTTTTTTGTTACATTTGGCTATCACACAGATATATTGAGAGTTATATGTTTTTTGTATTTCTGCCTACAAAGTAATCATGTGAGTAATTCTTTTTTGTAGGTCAAGCTGATGTTTCTATTGGTACCAATTTAGGGCACATAACATTTTTTGATCACTTTCAATTCTGATAAAATGTATGAAAGCTTTAATTTTCAGTATGACTACAGCGATAGCACATTTCTATCTTTTTTATGTTTTACAGTTCCTCCAGTATAAAAACTATTTTATAGAAAAAATAATTGTTTTGTATCACTGTATTCTAATAGCTACAGTTTTTTCTATTTCTCGATTAAGTTGTATTGTGGCTGTTTTTTTGTAGGAAAATATGTAATTTTAAATGCTACCATATCTGTTTACATGGTACTGTTTGATCGTGTTTTATTCCACTTTTTTGGCAGTGTGATGACAATGCATAGTATATTTTGCCATTTTTTTTACGGTGTTCACTGAAGTGATTATATAGTGTAACAGTTTTATAGATCAGGTTGTTCTGGACGTGACAGTACCAAATATGTTTACGTTTCTTGTTTTTTTTTACATAAATATACCATATTTTTGGATTATAAGATGCACTTTTCCTCCCCCAAAATTTGTCTGTTGGACCTGGGGTCAGAAGAAGTAGGGTCTGAGCAGAATCCAGACCCTCATCACCAGACGTTAATCCCAGGGGTGGAGGTGATGTTGATAAGACTCAGATATCTTAGGCATCTGCATGCTGTACTGTGCTGTCAGGGCAGGAAGAGGAGGAGGGTGACTCAGGTGTGGGTAAACAGAGAGGATAACGATGAGGTTCTACCTCCCACTGGAGAGGAGGTGAAAGAGGAAGATGAGGGGGGTATGTTACTGCTTTCCACACAAACATGCAGTGATGCAATAGCACTGCATCCCCAACCACAACTCTGACTGTGGCCAGCAGCAGTCGCGCATTTGCAGTTCGCATGTGTGGCAAGAATTGCCTAGTGTAGGCTTTTTTGAGACCGCAAAAGATGATCCACCATTCATTATCTGCCAACTTTGTATAATGTGATGCCCTGGACCCCCAGGGGTCACAGTACACTAACATCACACACACACCCCTTCCCCTGGTTAGGTGACAACAGTCAATCAAATCCTTGTTGCCACCCTCCGGGCTTGATGGCCACACCAGGTGGAGCGGAGCCAGGCAGTTGACCCCGCCCACCGAGGAGTTCACAGGTCTGGAGGCGGGAAAAGACAGTGGAATTGGGGGTAAATAGTGAAAGTGGGAGGAGTGAAAACTGTTGGTGTCTGGGTTGGAGCCCAGGCACGTTCAGCAAGGTCAGCAGATGGTGGTGGCCGTCTGCAGGAGTTGGTGTAGGTCAGTGGAACCATAGGACCGGGGTCGGGCGGTGGCCTGCCGGTACCAAACCGGGTTGCAGATTGAAGCCAAGCACCAAGGCAGGGTACTTAGACCCCAACCGGGCTAGGAGCCACCGTAAAGGTCAAATTATCTCATTGCGGTCTGGACCTCAGGGGTTCATTCCCACCCAAGTCCCGTCAGAAGGCAACAGCCCAACCCATCCGGATAACTGCCACCGCCAAGGGCCAGAGATCCAAGGGCCAGCGCCTGCGGGCAAATGGCCTCTCCCGACATGTACAAGCCGGCGAGGGGACTACCCGTGGGAAGCCATAGGAGTCAAATACACTTACACAGGTGCAGGAAAACGACAGCCACCATCAACTCGTCAGGGCAGAGTGAGAACACTGCAGCTGGCTGTGGGCCCCGTCCATCCAGCAGTTTGGTTTACCAGAGACTCTGTCCTTCTGTGTCTGAGTGAGTACAACAGTGCCATTTGGCACCACTCTGCACCGCAACGTTGCACCCGCACCCACGCTGCCTCCCCACCTCGGCACCTGCACCTATACCTCCTCCCTACTCCCCCAATCGGGGCCCCGGGACCAACAGCCCCTACCCACGGAGGGGTCAACACCTTAGCTGCTCTCCGCCATCGCTCCCGAGATCCCCGTTACCAGCAGCGGTTGTGCCCACCATCCCCACAACCCGTGGGAGGTGTCACGACCAACATCCCAAACATCCACCAAAAAAAACTCCCCTTTTCACTCGTGGGCGAGGAGGCGCTGCTCGAGCCCCGGGTCCGGCCCCATGCTCGAGCCACCGAGGAGCAGAAGCACCGGACCCAAGCGCCAGCGATTCCAGACGAGCAGCGTTCCCATCCCCTCCACCCGCGACAACTTGGCGTCACGAACAGGATCTCACCCGTCTACTTACCAGTAGAAGTGCTCCTTGCAGTCCCCGCCTGCGGTGTCCGGCCGAAAAAATTGAAATTCCGCCATCTTGGGCGCGAAAGTTCCCGCTCGAGTCGTCTTCACTGAGCAGGGAAGGCGCGAAGGTGAAGCCCTGCCCCCGAGAGAAGGTGGTGCCAGAGAGAACCAAGGGGGGCATCCATCCATCCGGTTCCAGTAAGCACACGCGCAAGATGTCCATCCCGTCCGGCAACCCTGAGATCCCGGAGCCGCGCCAGGAACAGCGGCGTGCGTGGAGGCCCGGACAGCACAGATGTGCTGCTGCCTGCAGGCCCAAGTCCGGTTCCTGATGGAGCGATGGGCTGCCGAAATGGAGGAGGTGGCAGCGGCAGTGCGTAAACGCGAGGCAGAGGCAGTCCAGGAGGATCGGGTAAGTGACCCACGCCCCTGTGTCTCAGAGGGAGCGGTCGCTGCGGCTGAGGGGCCAGATCTGTGCCCGTTCACCCTGCTGCCTCCCCAGCCATCCATATCGGTTGTCGCTGCCCCGCCAATCAGTCCGCTGCACCCATCACCGGCAGCGGAGTCTAACTCACCCGCCCCAGCGATTCCAGACGAGTAGCGTTCCTATCCCCTCCGCCCGCGACATATAACATAACTCAGTAGAGGCAGAAATTACAACATTTTAACTACTGCATGCATGAACTGGTACATGTGCAACCAACATGCGTTAGTCTGCGTATCTCACTGAGCTTAAGCACAGCCTAGTGGGCCTCACCAACCACTGGCTGCCCATCAACCACATCTACTACTTCTTCCTCTTCTGTCACCACAGGAAGTGCTTTAACACAGATCTCTGGCCGCAGAACCTCCACTGGTTTACCCGCTACAGTCGGGGCGTGTGTGAGTCCGTCAGCTGTTATGGAAGTGGACATGCCTTGTGTTTTTTAATGATCTATGACAACAAGCTCACCACATCTTTCTCAATCCACCATAACATCTCTGCCTGCTCTTCTCTCACAGTACACTAGTTTGTTTGAACAACCTACTCCACCCTCTCTCACCACAGCAGCCAGCCCTTGGTCCCACAGTTGTGGTCATGTTAAAGATTATTTCCACCTACACATGATAGAATCTAAGAGCTTGAACTTCACCATATCTAACCTGTTGACCACGGAAATACTGCCTTTCCGCCTGATTAATACAGATGGTTTCCGTAACTTGATGAGTGTGACTGTACCAGTACCAGTAACCCAGTCATCATTACTTCTCTAATAAAGCTGTGCCTGTGCTACACCAGTATGTTGCAGACAACATCACTCGTTCCTTGAAAAACTCTTGATGAGCAAGCATGGCCAGGAGCATTACATCTTGCTGACTGGGCACTGGGCGAAGCTGGGGCCTGTCGAGGCAGGCAGGCAAGGGGCTGCTTCGTAGTCTTGGAATTCCCAAGGCTTTAGCGACAAACCTCTGTATCTACCACTTCCTTCACTGCTTCTGTCTCCTGCACCTCCTCTATGGCCTCCACCTGCACCCTCAACCCTTCTTTTAATGTAATACACATTCTAACAGTGCAGAGAAAATCCCCCCACCTCTAAACAGCACAGCCAGGGTACCCCACAATTTTATCCATTTTTGCAGGATGTGTGTGGACCTTTTGAATTCAGGTGGTTAAATGGTGAGCCTGTCATGTGTTATGTACTCATAGTGCTAACTGACCCGCCTGGACCTGGTGTTGTGCGTCATTTATAGGCCATTATTCAGACACTGTGCGTCTCGTGTATCCGTGCGAGATGCACCTATATAGTGCTGTTTTGCCCGCCTGACCTGGGTTTCTGGCGTCATTTATAGGTCACAGTTCAGACACTGTGCATTTCACTCATTATATGATGGGCTCCCAGTGCAAGCCTTATTAGTGTGCATGTCTTATGCTAAGCAGCCGCCCCTCCCCCCTAGTGTGGAGGTTGAGTGGCTGTGACATCAGCATCTTGCACCTCGGCTGCAGCCATCTTTATGAGGAAGGCTCACCACATTCTGTGTGTGCACATATCATTTGTCTTGGCTCCTTTTTGGTGTTTTTTTGATTTAGTTCTTTGTGGTTTTTCTAACTAATTCAGTGTAGGGACTCGCAAGTGTGAGAATCCTTGACGAACGGATTGCGAGCTTACATATTTTGGGCCAAAATATAAACTAATATCTCACTATTTGAGGTATGGCACATTTTATCCATTTTTGCAGGATGTGTGTGGACCTTTTGAATTCAGGTGGTTAAATGGTGAGCCTGTCATGTGTTATGTACTCATAGTGCTAACTGACCCGCCTGGACCTGGTGTTGTGCGTCATTTATAGGCCATTATTCAGACACTGTGCGTCTCGTGTATCCGTGCGAGATGCACCTATATAGTGCTGTTTTGCCCGCCTGACCTGGGTTTCTGGCGTCATTTATAGGTCACAGTTCAGACACTGTGCATTTCACTCATTATATGATGGGCTCCCAGTGCAAGCCTTATTAGTGTGCATGTCTTATGCTAAGCAGCCGCCCCTCCCCCCTAGTGTGGAGGTTAAGTGGCTGTGACATCAGCATCTTGCACCTCGGCTGCAGCCATCTTTATGAGGAAGGCTCACCACATTCTGTGTGTGCACATATCATTTGTCTTGGCTCCTTTTTGGTGTTTTTTTGATTTAGTTCTTTGTGGTTTTTCTAACTAATTCAGTGTAGGGACTCGCAAGTGTGAGAATCCTTGACGAACGGATTGCGAGCTTACATATTTTGGGCCAAAATATAAACTAATATCTCACTATTTGAGGTATGGCACATTTTATCCATTTTTGCAGGATGTGTGTGGACCTTTTGAATTCAGGTGGTTAAATGGTGAGCCTGTCATGTGTTATGTACTCATAGTGCTAACTGACCCGCCTGGACCTGGTGTTGTGCGTCATTTATAGGCCATTATTCAGACACTGTGCGTCTCGTGTATCCGTGCGAGATGCACCTATATAGTGCTGTTTTGCCCGCCTGACCTGGGTTTCTGGCGTCATTTATAGGTCACAGTTCAGACACTGTGCATTTCACTCACTATATGATGGGCTCCCAGTGCAAGCCTTATTAGTGTGCATGTCTTATGCTAAGCAGCCGCCCCTCCCCCCTAGTGTGGAGGTTGAGTGGCTGTGACATCAGCATCTTGCACCTCGGCTGCAGCCATCTTTATGAGGAAGGCTCACCACATTCTGTGTGTGCACATATCATTTGTCTTGGCTCCTTTTTGGTGTTTTTTTGATTTAGTTCTTTGTGGTTTTTCTAACTAATTCAGTGTAGGGACTCGCAAGTGTGAGAATCCTTGACGAACGGATTGCGAGCTTACATATTTTGGGCCAAAATATAAACTAATATCTCACTATTTGAGGTATGGCACATTTTATCCATTTTTGCAGGATGTGTGTGGACCTTTTGAATTCAGGTGGTTAAATGGTGAGCCTGTCATGTGTTATGTACTCATAGTGCTAACTGACCCGCCTGGACCTGGTGTTGTGCGTCATTTATAGGCCATTATTCAGACACTGTGCGTCTCGTGTATCCGTGCGAGATGCACCTATATAGTGCTGTTTTGCCCGCCTGACCTGGGTTTCTGGCGTCATTTATAGGTCACAGTTCAGACACTGTGCATTTCACTCATTATATGATGGGCTCCCAGTGCAAGCCTTATTAGTGTGCATGTCTTATGCTAAGCAGCCGCCCCTCCCCCCTAGTGTGGAGGTTGAGTGGCTGTGACATCAGCATCTTGCACCTCGGCTGCAGCCATCTTTATGAGGAAGGCTCACCACATTCTGTGTGTGCACATATCATTTGTCTTGGCTCCTTTTTGGTGTTTTTTTGATTTAGTTCTTTGTGGTTTTTCTAACTAATTCAGTGTAGGGACTCGCAAGTGTGAGAATCCTTGACGAACGGATTGCGAGCTTACATATTTTGGGCCAAAATATAAACTAATATCTCACTATTTGAGGTATGGCACATTTTATCCATTTTTGCAGGATGTGTGTGGACCTTTTGAATTCAGGTGGTTAAATGGTGAGCCTGTCATGTGTTATGTACTCATAGTGCTAACTGACCCGCCTGGACCTGGTGTTGTGCGTCATTTATAGGCCATTATTCAGACACTGTGCGTCTCGTGTATCCGTGCGAGATGCACCTATATAGTGCTGTTTTGCCCGCCTGACCTGGGTTTCTGGCGTCATTTATAGGTCACAGTTCAGACACTGTGCATTTCACTCATTATATGATGGGCTCCCAGTGCAAGCCTTATTAGTGTGCATGTCTTATGCTAAGCAGCCGCCCCTCCCCCCTAGTGTGGAGGTTGAGTGGCTGTGACATCAGCATCTTGCACCTCGGCTGCAGCCATCTTTATGAGGAAGGCTCACCACATTCTGTGTGTGCACATATCATTTGTCTTGGCTCCTTTTTGGTGTTTTTTTGATTTAGTTCTTTGTGGTTTTTCTAACTAATTCAGTGTAGGGACTCGCAAGTGTGAGAATCCTTGACGAACGGATTGCGAGCTTACATATTTTGGGCCAAAATATAAACTAATATCTCACTATTTGAGGTATGGCACATTTTATCCATTTTTGCAGGATGTGTGTGGACCTTTTGAATTCAGGTGGTTAAATGGTGAGCCTGTCATGTGTTATGTACTCATAGTGCTAACTGACCCGCCTGGACCTGGTGTTGTGCGTCATTTATAGGCCATTATTCAGACACTGTGCGTCTCGTGTATCCGTGCGAGATGCACCTATATAGTGCTGTTTTGCCCGCCTGACCTGGGTTTCTGGCGTCATTTATAGGTCACAGTTCAGACACTGTGCATTTCACTCATTATATGATGGGCTCCCAGTGCAAGCCTTATTAGTGTGCATGTCTTATGCTAAGCAGCCGCCCCTCCCCCCTAGTGTGGAGGTTGAGTGGCTGTGACATCAGCATCTTGCACCTCGGCTGCAGCCATCTTTATGAGGAAGGCTCACCACATTCTGTGTGTGCACATATCATTTGTCTTGGCTCCTTTTTGGTGTTTTTTTGATTTAGTTCTTTGTGGTTTTTCTAACTAATTCAGTGTAGGGACTCGCAAGTGTGAGAATCCTTGACGAACGGATTGCGAGCTTACATATTTTGGGCCAAAATATAAACTAATATCTCACTATTTGAGGTATGGCACATTTTATCCATTTTTGCAGGATGTGTGTGGACCTTTTGAATTCAGGTGGTTAAATGGTGAGCCTGTCATGTGTTATGTACTCATAGTGCTAACTGACCCGCCTGGACCTGGTGTTGTGCGTCATTTATAGGCCATTATTCAGACACTGTGCGTCTCGTGTATCCGTGCAAGATGCACCTATATAGTGCTGTTTTGCCCGCCTGACCTGGGTTTCTGGCGTCATTTATAGGTCACAGTTCAGACACTGTGCATTTCACTCATTATATGATGGGCTCCCAGTGCAAGCCTTATTAGTGTGCATGTCTTATGCTAAGCAGCCGCCCCTCCCCCCTAGTGTGGAGGTTAAGTGGCTGTGACATCAGCATCTTGCACCTCGGCTGCAGCCATCTTTATGAGGAAGGCTCACCACATTCTGTGTGTGCACATATCATTTGTCTTGGCTCCTTTTTGGTGTTTTTTTGATTTAGTTCTTTGTGGTTTTTCTAACTAATTCAGTGTAGGGACTCGCAAGTGTGAGAATCCTTGACGAACGGATTGCGAGCTTACATATTTTGGGCCAAAATATAAACTAATATCTCACTATTTGAGGTATGGCACATTTTATCCATTTTTGCAGGATGTGTGTGGACCTTTTGAATTCAGGTGGTTAAATGGTGAGCCTGTCATGTGTTATGTACTCATAGTGCTAACTGACCCGCCTGGACCTGGTGTTGTGCGTCATTTATAGGCCATTATTCAGACACTGTGCGTCTCGTGTATCCGTGCGAGATGCACCTATATAGTGCTGTTTTGCCCGCCTGACCTGGGTTTCTGGCGTCATTTATAGGTCACAGTTCAGACACTGTGCATTTCACTCATTATATGATGGGCTCCCAGTGCAAGCCTTATTAGTGTGCATGTCTTATGCTAAGCAGCCGCCCCTCCCCCCTAGTGTGGAGGTTGAGTGGCTGTGACATCAGCATCTTGCACCTCGGCTGCAGCCATCTTTATGAGGAAGGCTCACCACATTCTGTGTGTGCACATATCATTTGTCTTGGCTCCTTTTTGGTGTTTTTTTGATTTAGTTCTTTGTGGTTTTTCTAACTAATTCAGTGTAGGGACTCGCAAGTGTGAGAATCCTTGACGAACGGATTGCGAGCTTACATATTTTGGGCCAAAATATAAACTAATATCTCACTATTTGAGGTATGGCACATTTTATCCATTTTTGCAGGATGTGTGTGGACCTTTTGAATTCAGGTGGTTAAATGGTGAGCCTGTCATGTGTTATGTACTCATAGTGCTAACTGACCCGCCTGGACCTGGTGTTGTGCGTCATTTATAGGCCATTATTCAGACACTGTGCGTCTCGTGTATCCGTGCGAGATGCACCTATATAGTGCTGTTTTGCCCGCCTGACCTGGGTTTCTGGCGTCATTTATAGGTCACAGTTCAGACACTGTGCATTTCACTCATTATATGATGGGCTCCCAGTGCAAGCCTTATTAGTGTGCATGTCTTATGCTAAGCAGCCGCCCCTCCCCCCTAGTGTGGAGGTTGAGTGGCTGTGACATCAGCATCTTGCACCTCGGCTGCAGCCATCTTTATGAGGAAGGCTCACCACATTCTGTGTGTGCACATATCATTTGTCTTGGCTCCTTTTTGGTGTTTTTTTGATTTAGTTCTTTGTGGTTTTTCTACCCCACAATGAGGCAGTGTTGAAATTAAAAGGCATTGGAGAACAAAGTCACCCAGCTGAAGAGTCATAGACAGCAATCCAGGCCGAGTATCAGCAATGGCTGTCTCCACTGAACTTGGAGCCAGGGAAGGCCGTGTGTGATAATGGTGCAAACTTTGTGGCAGCCCTAGGTTGGGGCAATGTCACACATGGACCTTGCATGGATCCCGTCCTCAATATCATTATACAGCAATTTCTTGACCATTATCTCGGCCTGGATGTTCTGCTGCAGAAGGCACAGTAGCTGTGAGATCACTTCAACTGTTTGCACCCCATGGCTAATCGACTTGCATCGCTACAGAGGTCTTTTGGTCTACCGGTTAACCAGTTGATATGAAATGTGCCGACACGTTGCATTTGCACTCTTCACATCTTGCAGTGACTGTGGCAGCCCTGCGACGAGCCCTGGTGCAGTATGTCATGACACATAGCCATAGCTAATGCAGTCCAGTCTTGAAGCGAATCATGCTTGCAGAGCGGACGCAGATAAAAGACTTGTGCACCCTTCTGTATAGTTTCAAAATGGTTATTAGGATGGTTAAAGCTGACAATCCAATAATCAGAATCACTATTCTGGTCATCTACAGTACATGCTGGAGCAGTTTTTGAATAATCTGCGGGAGGAGGTGGTGGTCAAAGAGGTGGAGGAGGAAGCAGAGGAGAATGCGTAAGGGAGACGAATATCTCTAAGGTCCGGACTGACGTCACACAGGCGGGTGGCATGTGAGGGTGGAGTACAGCAATCAAGGGAGTTCATGGTACAATACAAAATGTTAGTGAAGGTGCAGGAGCTGAGGAACAAATTGAGGTGCATGAGAAGGAGAGGTGATGGGCGCGCAACAGTTAGGATATGAAAAAGATATTGATCTCCCATCTCATGTCCATGGTTGGTGGGGGGATGGAAGAAGCAAGCTTGAGTGTTACACCTGTAACAAACACACCATGGACTTGAACCTCACAGAAGAACCCGACACATGAGCGCCTTCTTGCTGCACTATTGGCAACATGATTCCCGAGTTGTGAGGATTATAAACAGTACTGACTACTGGTTTGCCACTCTGTTAGATCCATGATAAATAAGTAAATTTTGCAAAAAGCTTCACCCTGCATTCTGGAGTATAAAAACCAACTTATACACAATCTTAAGAGTGATTTTCTCCAAGACAACAATTAGGCACACACTTTGCATCTCTGTTCTAGACTGCCAACCCCAGGAATGTCAAGTTGTCAGAAAAATTAGCAGCAACAGTTTACGTGGCAGAAGCAATTTCTGTGAGTTGCAACACACAGTTTTTAGACCATCCCGTGCACTGGGAGAACATAGTTCCAGTCTAATACATAGTGAATGACTGGAAAGGATGGTGCAGGAGTATCTAGAGCACAAAATCAATGCCATGGTTTTGAACATTTTTGCATTTTTGTCTTAAAAAATGGAAGAGTGGCCTGAGTCACATCTTGGAGGTTTTGTCATGCCAAGCAGCCAGGGTTCTTTCAGAACATGTCTTAAGCACTGCTGGTGGTATCTTGATGGATAAGTGCATCTGGAAGTCACCTGAAAGTTTAGACTGCTTAACTTTCATCAAGATAACTTTTGTACCCCAGTCACAGACTGTGAAGACCAGGTGATGGTGTTATTTTCTGTGTTCTGCTTTGATCTCACATTATTGCAGTCTGTGACACCTTTGTTGTGGCTTCTGTGGCTGCTATTGTTACTGCTGATGATGTTACTAACAATTACGTTGGTGACGCAACAATCAAATGGTTTGTCAACCGCTGTTATTTTTACAATTTGGCTATTTTTTATGTATGAAGCACCTAATATTCCTCCTATTCCTTCTCCTTTTAATTTCTCCTGAGACATACAAGGCAATTTTTTGGAAATGTGGAGACTCCAAATTGGGTCTCCAAGTTGTTTGTTGTCTGTAGTGGCAGGAGTCTCAGATCAACAGACTTACACCTGTCTCTCATGCACCTCTTACTGATAAATGTTTAAGCTAGAACTGCTGAGCCAGGTCTTGTTCCAGGCCATATCCCATACATCTATGCTGTGCCTTTATTCTATTTGTACTCTGGGGAAATTGATGCCACTTTTACTGGAGTCTGCCTCTAATTTTTAGGAATGTGGAGATTCTAAGTTGGGTATCCGAGTTGTGTGTTGCCTGTTGTGGCAGTGGTCTCAGAGCACCAGGCCTACACTTGTCACTCATACACCTCAATATTTCTTATGTTAATATACTAGGAAGTTAATGGCTGCACCATAACAGTGTTTCTACACTGTAAAACGGTTTGAGCTGTTTTGGCAGCTTTTGGGCCCCCCAAAAGGTGTTGTCTAGTTGATGGCACTGTGGATGTCTTATCATTTAGAAGAAAAGTAAGCATGTGTATTTTATCTCCTGCACAAGTTTCACAATTACTGAATATAAAGTCATCAATGTTGCCCATTTCCTAGTGTCCTAAATGTTCTAAATCTTGAGAAATACAGGCTAATACTTATCCAGCATCCTCAAACATACAGTCAATGTTAACAAGAACTATCTTTAGTATAAAGAAGACGAAAGCGTCCTGGAAGTGAAGGTATAGCCTCCTCAGAGCCTGGAGCTCAACATCTTTGAGTCTTTCTGGGATTACAAGAATATAGGTATCTAGCAACTGCAATAAAAACAACAGTAAAACATTATTTATTAGTGACTATTAAAATATAAAAGGGACAAAAGTAAATGAAAATAAACACACCAGACCTACGCATTTCAAGCATTTAGGCATTAAGGCATAGACTAATATGTTTTAGGTCCCTAGTGCTTGAAATATGTAGGCCTAGTTCACTGTTAAGTTTTGACCTTAATATTTGAATATTTAATAATTAATACAATACTAATAGTCCTTTTCTTTGTGATTGCTTCCTACATTCTACCTGATGATTTTTTCATAGAAGGCCTGCAATCTGTTTTCATGCACCATACCCTTATTAAAATTAAAGCTTCCTGAATATGTTAAGCAAATGTTATAACCACTTTTTTGCCTATGGTCATTACACGAAAAGACAGATGGATTTTTGCATCCACAGAAGACTTGATGTTTTGATGCCATTCTGAAGGCAAAAGGGGTCAAAGCAAATTTTGATTTGATTTAGATTTTTCATTTGTTTATTCAGTTTGCAATTTTTCATCTAATGATGACTCTCAATTTTGATTATTTTCACATATTTGAACAAACTTTTTCACTTGTACCAGTGGTCGATAATTTAAAATCATAGTGATAATTATGGTTTCAAAACAACAGCACTATATAAATAGTTAACTCTTAATCTTAAATAATGAAGCTTATTTTTGCCGAATGTGTACAACACCTATTTCTGTCTACAGTACAAAAATGTAAGAGTGATGATGTAAAATAAAAAGGACAATAAAAGACTAGTACATTTTTAATACTAATTATTCTAATCTTTACCGTTCTATTTTATAGCACTCAAACTAATGATCACTACAGTATAAATGACCAATTAAATACAAAAGAAATAGCTTTGTATAAATGGGCATAGAATTGACTGCAATTTAATTGACATAAATGTAAATTGAATTAAAATTAGTTTACAATTTAAAATGACAGTACATTTTTGTAACAAAAAAGTAAAAAGAATTGCAGCAGAATACCGAAAGTACAATGCAAAATTGGTTACGATTTCTCCACGTGTATATGTTTTTAATTTCAAGGATCATTACATTAGGAAAGAGCATACAGGCCTAGCAGAATCTCTTGGCTTTAGGCTAAAAGAGGCATTTAAATAAGTAATAAATCTCTAGAGATTACAGTAAAAGCACATAAAAGATTTCAAATGAAACATTTGAAAGGTCATTGAGCCTGAAATAATATGTGCAATTTCTGTTATCAAACACTGTTGAGGATTAGCATTTTAACATAATATGTGAAAGTGGTGAGAAAGTTTTCTGTAATAACTTTCACACAAGTCCCACTTATTTTGACATTTTTCTTTTTTTTTCATATTTTTTAGTATCACTGTGAAGACTTTTAATATACAAATACAATATGCCATGTAAAACTACTTCCCAGTTGTAACACTATAAGTAGAGATGAGCCAGCCTCTAAAGGCTCAAATTCGATTCGGTTCGTCGAAAGGAGGCCGCATTCGAGTTCGGTTCGGCGAACCGTTCGACGAGCCTCTCGAACCCCATTGAAAACAATGGGAGGCAAACACAAACACATTAAAACACATTATAAATGTACACATACAGTTAATAAACATTGCCATAACACTTACAAGTCCCCGCGATGCGTCCTGCACTCTGTCTCCCGCCACTTTTCCTTCCGATAATCACTGCGTCCTACCAGCAACCAGTACTGATGATAGGACCTTCCGTGACATCAAAAAAAGCATGTAACCAGTCATGTGTCTATTATCTCATTGGCTACAGACTGATCACATGGCTATGCCGTCATGCTAGGTCCTGTCATTGCACTCTCTGGTACGCGGTGATCGTTCCAGCATCTCCGTATACCGGCGAAATGCTCTGGCACATGGTCAACTCCCCGTTCTGCTTCCCCGTTCCGTTATTCCCCGGCTGCCACAGCCAGTCAATAACGGAGATCACCGTTGCTATAGCAACCTGCCTGTCAGCGGTGACATCACCGCTTACAGCCTGCAGCCTCTGCTCACTGAGTGAGTGAATAGACTGCAGTGCATGGGGAGCAGCAGCGTCTTTCCTACCATGCAGCGCTGTCTGATGTAGCAGAGCTGCATGGGTTGAAGGAGAAAGAAGACAGAAGAGCATGATCGTGGAGAGATGAGAGGAATTAATAAACATGGAGTCTCTAAGTGTGTCTGTGTATTTATTTCTATTAAAGTATTTTTTCTATGTGTGGTGTCCTTTTTTTAACCTTTTATTGGAGATTCTTAATGGCTGGGTCAAACTTGCCTGACATTAAGAATCTCTGACTTAATACTAGCTAGTAAAACAATGCTAGTATTAAATCATTATTACCCAGCCAGCCACAAGTCACCAGGGAAGCTGGAAGATTTGGATACAGCGCCAGATGACGGCACTTCTATGAAAGCACCATTTTCTGGGGCGGCTGCGGACTGCAATTCGCAGCAGAGGGGCCTAGAAATCTCGGGCTAACCTGTGCTGAAAATTCCAATCCCCAGCTGCCTAGTTGTACCTGGCTTGTGGCTGGACACAAAACTGTGGCGAAGCTCATGTCGATTTTTTTTTAATTATTTCATGAAATTTATGAAATAATTAAAAAAGGGGCTTCCCTGTTTTTTTTGTTCCTAGCCGAGTACAAATAGGCAGATGGGGGTTGGGGGCAGCCATACCTTCCTGCTGTACCTGGCTAGCATACAAAAATATGGCAAAGCCCTTGTCATTTTTTTGGTGGGCAAAAAAACTCCTGCATACAGTCCTGGATGAAGTATGCTGAGTCTTGTAGTTCTGTAGCTGCTGTCTGCTCTCCTGCATACACTAGTGAATGGAGCATGCTGAGCCTTGTAGTTCTGCAGCTACTGTCTGCTCTCCTCCATACAGACAGACAGCAGCTGCAACCAACTCTCCAGCTGCCCTGGTGACGGGTGGCTCGCTGGGTAATAATGGGGTTAGGGCTAGCTGTATATTATCAACTGGCACTAAGCCCGAAATTCATGGTGTCATGCCAATATTAGACTTGGCCACCATGAATTTCTAGTACAGATAAAAAAAAAACACACCACACAGAAAAATATTTTTATTAGAAATAAAACACAACACAATTAGTGACTCCATCTTTATTGAAATAAAGACCCCCCCCCCACAGTAATCCTGGGTCAAGGGTCCCGCGCCGTCCAATCCGGATCCAATATCATCAGATCAGTTTGCTGGAAGGCAAAGCGACCAGATGACGTGTCAGGTTCTAGGGCCTGAATCACATGACACAGCAGCTGATTTTATAAACGGCTTTTATAGAATCAGATGATGCAAAAAAAACCCAAAACAAACTACACACTTCTGTGCAGACTCCTGTCCGACAGCATCAGCTGATAGTTTAGCCAGCCAGGTGGTAAAAAGCTGGCCTCACTGCTCGACTTATAGTGTCAGCTGATTCCGTCAGGTGACCGCACCAGCTGATCATTGCCAGGTCTGAGAGAGAGAAAAAGAGAGAGAAGAAGAGAGAGAAGAAGAGAGAGGAGAGTAGAGGGAAAGGGAGAGAGAGAGAGAGACTGACTTACTGACTGACTGAGACTGACTGACTGACTGACTGAGACTGACTGACTGACCGAGACTGACTGACTGACTGACTGAGACTGACTGACTGACTGACTGAGACTGACTGACTGACCGAGACTGACTGACTGACTGACTGAGACTGAGACTGACTGACTGCGACTGACTGACTGAGACTGACTGACTGAGACTGACTGACTGAGATTGACTGACTGAGACTGACTGACTGACTCAGACTGACTGACTGACTGACTAACTGACTGACTGAGACTGACTGATTGAGACTGACTTACTGACTGAGACTGACTGACTGACTGAGACTGACTGACTGAGACTGACTGAGACTGACTGAGACTGACTGACTGACTGAGACAGACTGACTGACTGACTGAGACTGACTGACTGAGACTGACTAACTGAGAGAAAGAGATAGAGCAATGCAGCCTCATTCCGTGAACTGCTCCGATTTTAGAGGTGTGGCTCACAGCTGATATCCAGTGTTACAGGGGGACCGGCAGATTAGGACCAGGGGTATATATCCCAATCGCCAGTCGGGGCCCACCGTGCTCCAGATGGTAATGGAGCTGCTGGCACCCTGTGGGCTAGGCGGAGACTAAAGAGCTGGATGGCTCTGAGATAACTCAAGGAACCGGTCACGTGTGTAGGGACACGTCAGACCGGATGACAACCCAGTTAGCGTTTCGGTGGAGCGGACGCTACTCCGACCACGTGTGTAACAACACGTCAGGCCGGATGGTAACCAGTTAGCGTTGACTGAGAAGACCGCTGCGACAGCGCCCTGTCGGCCACGTGTGTAACTATGGGGAGATAAGGTATGCACACCAGTGACTATGGAAGGGGAATACATGGAATAGCAGAAACTGCTGTGTGAATACTGACATGAAAAATTCAATAGCTATTTGTAAGAATGAAATGTGAAAAATGGAACCTGCATTACTGCCATGAATATATGAATAAAGAGAAATGTAGCTACTGAATTGATCAATGCAATAGAGCCCCAACACTACGCCAAAGTATTTCTCTACGTTGGGGTCCCTAGCTTGTGTGTGTCCTCTCATGCAGTTAAAAAACTTACCGTGTATGGGAGGCTGAGACCCAGGCTATATATACGATGTGGATTGGCAATAGGTGTGTATGGGGAGGGTTCACAAACGAAAAACTACTAACATTAAGGAATAACGTTTGGAACTCCATTCTATGTCTGAACTGGGTGCAAAAAAACCTAAAAAACATCACTATGGGGAGATAAGGTATGCACACCAGTGACTATGGAAGGGGAATACATGGAATAGCAGAAATGAATAAAGAGAAATTTAGCTACTCTATTGCATTGATCAGGTTTTTTTGCACCCAGTTCAGACATAGAATGGAGTTCCAAACGTTATTCCTTAATGTTAGTAGTTTTTCGTTTGTGAACCCTCCCCATACACACCTATTGCCAATCCACATCGTATATATAGCCTGGGTCTCAGCCTCCCATACACGGTAAGTTTTTTAACTGCATGAGAGGACACACACAAGCTAGGGACCCCAACGTAGAGAAATACTTTGGCGTAGTGTTGGGGCTCTATTGCATTGATCAATTCAGTAGCTAAATTTCTCTTTATTCATATATTCATGGCAGTAATGCAGGTTCCATTTTTCACATTTCATTCTTACAAATAGCTATTGAATTTTTCATGTCAGTATTCACACAGCAGTTTCTGCTATTCCATGTATTCCCCTTCCATAGTCACTGGTGTGCATACCTTATCTCCCCATAGTGATGTTTTTTAGGTTTTTTTGCACCCAGTTCAGACATAGAATGGAGTTCCAAACGTTATTCCTTAAGGCCACGTGTGTAAGACACGTCAGGCCGAGCAGTCCTCCAATTAGCGTTTCTTGCCACCACTCGACTGGCCACGTGTGTAAAGGACACGTCAGACCAGGTAGTCACACCAGTAGCATTTGACTGGGAGGCCGAGGAGGATAATAGGGTTCACACACCCAATCCAGGAACACCCTGTTAACTTCACAGGGGTTCTGGGGTGCGCTGTCCGTGCGCATAGAGGGCACAACTGGACAGGTGGCGCAGCAGGTACACTGTCCGTGTGCGTAGAGGGCACTCTCGGACAGGTGACGCAACAGGTATTCTGTCCGTGTGTGTAGGAGGCACAACTGAACAGGTGACGCAGCAGCCGCAGCCCAGTTAATGCCACTGGACTGCTCTAGCACAACAGGAACGGTAGCAAGGAAGCACAGCGCCTGACCCTCATGTGCTGAGCCACGAATCTTGGCGTGACAAGCACCGTTCGTCGAGCCCTACCTACCGCTTCCAACAAGGCTTATGCCACCAAGAACTCTAAATGAAGACTGCGCACCTCCATGTTGTGTCCAGCCCCTTTTATAACCTGGGTCCGCCCCAAACCCAGGGTGGAACCACCAAGGTCCAATAGCAGAGTGCCATGTCATCAGTGACGTCACATGCGACCTATCCGGAACCGCCACGTCATTGATGACCTCATGGCAGCCACGCCCCAAACACTTCACCAGTCATCGTCTGACGACCAATGGTGAGGTGCCAGATCATAGGGGCGGGCCTCTGCTAGCCAGTCTGGAGTTGCCACGTCATCAGGACATCTGACACTCTCTGTCCTATCAGGGCCTGCCACCTCACGGACATGCTCAGTGAGGTCCTTACCGGACCTAGCCTCTGATGCACTAAGTGCCTGAGCATGCTCAGTAGCCTGAGCAACAGGCTCAGAAAGCAGACTATCAGTTTGAGCATGCTCAGTAGGCACATCCCAGAACTTAGACACAGCACGAAGTCCAAGTACCTGTGCAAAGAGGCTGTTAGGGTTAATTGTGGGAGCATGCTCAGTAGCCTGAACTGAGGACTAGCCGCCTCTCCACACTTAGACGTGGTGGAAGGAACAGCCAACTGGACGACCCGAGGCACGACCAAGAACGGCAGCCGGTGCCTGGGCGCAACAGGAACCGCAGCAGGCTGCTTGCGGCTATGGCGGCGCCGGTTCGTAAAAATCCGGCTCCTCCCCTCAGTGCATAAATACATTAAATTAGAGTTATAAATAAATAATTCTAATTTAAAATAAATTAAATTTTTTACTGGGACGGACGGGGGGGGGCTAAAACTCATGAACTAATGAGTCGAGCGCTCTAACCATTGAGCTACTGGCTCTAATGAAAAACATGGGCAGATTTGGTAATCTTGACTTCTGCATTGCAGATGAAGTCTCAGATTACAGCGAGATTCTCTTCATGTGCTACGAGGAGAGGATACAGAACGCTCCATGTCATCTTCATGTAGCAGAGCTAGCAGAGCTGACAGTGTCGTGTGGATTACTTCAAACCTGGATTGTTGTTTTGGGAATAATAAAATTGCGAAAGAGGATTTTTTTTGTCTTTTATTCCAAATAAAGAATTTTTTGTTGTGTGTGTTTCTTTACTTTCACTTACAGTTTAATCATGGAAGGTGTCTCGGGGAGATGTCTGGCATGATTAAACTCATTTTTACCCCGATTGGCACCACACCAGGGCAATTCGGGATGAGCTGGGTGGAGTCCCAGGACTGTCGCATCTAATGAATGCGGCAATTCCAGTTGGCTGCTGGGTGATATTGTTAGGGTGGTAGGCTCCCCATAATGTGGTGCTCTCCATCCTGACAATACCAGCCTCCAGCCGTGCGGCTTTATCCTGGCTGGTATCAAATATGGGGGAACAGCATTTTTTTTTGTATTATTTATTTATTTATTTTACTGCACGATATAGACCCGCCGGGCGGCTGTGATTGGTTGCAGTGAAACAGCTGTCACTCATCGTGGGGGCGTATCTGACTGCAACCAATAATGGGCGCCAATGGGCGGGGAAAGCACGGAATACCTGTTTAGAAAATGGCTGCCGCTTCATTATTCAAAGAGGAAAAGACGCCTGAGATTTCTGACAACCATGCAGCGAGATGCCCGTGATCGGTGAGTAGGAAAGAGAGAGGGATTGTGCTGGGGACGCAGAACGCATTCAGATAGCAATGTGTGCACATAGCCTTACTGTGAAAAGCCATGTTTTTGTTGATCGAACCATTCTCGAACCTAACTCGAACTGTCGAGCTTTTAGCAAAAAGCTCGAGTTCGCGCTCGAACACCCCCCAAAATCACTCGAACATGAAATTGGCGAACTTCGAACATCGCTCAACTCTAACTATAAGTACACTGTTTAGCATTTACGCCTTCAGCCTGGTTTCAACTAAGAGGAAAACATATTAATACTGTCCTAAATTTAGAAAGCTTAGAATAATATGACATACAATAACATGACATATGGAGGACCCTCATGAAAGAAAGTTGTGTGACCATACATAAAGCCAAATTGAAATGTCTGTATTTTTAACAGACAGCAGTCAGTTGCAAGATCAATAGTAACCTTTACTCTTTTCTTTTACACGATAAATCCAATCATGGAAATAGGACCAAACTTGGATATGTCTCATTGGATAAGTTAATGCAGCCATATAGTATAGGTTGCCCATGTACTAAACTGATAGCACTTATAGAATAAAATCAAACAAACGAATAGGGCCTAAGGTAAACAGACCAAAAGTAATCTATGCAACCTCGTTTTTGAGAAAGTTCTCAAAACAAAGCTGCATAGGTCAATCCCAATCAGCAATAGATACAAAATTTCTCACATACGTTCGTTGACCAGGAGTGACCTTTGTAGCAGGGACCTACTGTAGTAAGCCTTGTGACGAGAACATTCTCAAAACGAAGTTCCATAAGAATTGATGGGCATCATGGGACATTATTCCATTGTATTACATCGGAGCAAGGTAATAAATTGATGAACAAGGGTGTGTAGGGGAATGTTTATTCATCAATTTGATTATGTTGGAATATCAAGGATTTTTTTAATTCAATAAATTGGTGAACGAGGGCATGTCAGGGAGTGTTTATTCAAGTAAACTTTTTTTCCTGTATGTGTGGTTTTCTTAACACTATACGTACCGAGTTAGTAATGGGGGTGTCTTTTAGATGCCTATCCATTTCTTAGGCTATATGCAAACGCTGCAGTTTTTTCTGAACACAAACTGCATACAAAACTACCCTTTGTCACAGAGAGCCTGGAAATGTAAAAAAAAAATTATAGCTTGTAACGAGGGTGTGTTTTTCCCCACAATTTTGCTGCATTTTTGTTAATGCATTTTTTAAAAGAGAAACAAAATATGATAGGATAGGATAATTGATAGATAGCTAGAATAGATGGATAGATAGAAAAAAATTATATAAAGAAAAGATACTTAGATATATATATATGGATAGATAGAAAGAACATAAAGAATAGATAGAAAGAATGAACATATAGAATGGACAATACGAAAGAACAGATAGAATAGATAGACAGAAATAACAGAATAGATTAATAGAGGGATAGCTAGCTTGGCCAGATGTTTTTTAATTTTTTGGGGGTAAAAAAATGACATGGGGTCCTCCCCATTTTTCATATGCAGCACAGGAGCAGTCACAACCATCAGGTGTCTGCGGTACCTTGGCTGTTTATGAAAAATAGAGGGGATCCTACATTTTTTAAAATAATTTGATTTATTTATTTTTTTAAAAATGTCGTGGTGTTCCACCCATTTTCTAAAACCACTCAAGGTACAACAGGCAACCGGGGGCTGATATTATTAGGGTTGGAAGGGCCATGATTATTTGGTCTTTTCCAGCCTAATAATAGCTGCCCGCAGCTGCCCCAGAAGTGGTGTATCCATAAGGTGCACCAATTCTGGCACTGGGCCTGGCTCTTGCCGTTGCCCTGGTGTGGTGGCAATCAGGGTAATAAGTTGTTAATAACTGCCCACAGCTGCTACTAAGCCCTAGCTTAGTGATGGCAGGTGTCTATGAGACACCCCGCATCACTGATCTGTAAGGGAAAGTAAATAAACACAAACACCCAAAAAATCCTTTATGTGAATAAAAAGACAAAAAGCACCCTCTTTCACCACTTTAATAACCCCCCCAAACAACCCTTCAAGTTCCACGTAATTGACTCGAGGTCCCACAGTGATTCAGCTCGGCAACATCCCTGTCCTGTCACGACGAGTGTCATATGACTGCCCACTGTGAGCGCCACGCAGCAAGTGAAGTGAGCTGCGCGATAAGCAAGGATGTAACTTGGGTGATTTGCAGTCACTCCGGGAGTTCACATGTCCTGGAGTCCACGGCTGAAGTGAGTGAGGTTGATGACTCCACTGAGTGACTTCACCACTGATCACGTTGCTCACTTATATCATGGCGGCCTGATTTGCGGTCACAGGTGGAGAACTCCAACTGCGACTGGAAATCACCTAAGTGACATCACTGCTTATCACACAGTTCTCTTCACTTCCTGCGTGGAGCTTACAGCGGGCAGTAATGTTCTATGGTGTTTACTGTGAGCATCAGATGCAGCAGTGCTGGAAGAGTCATGGGACCTTATGTGGATTATGTCAGACCTGGAGGGATTTGTGGGTTGTTAATAAAGTGGTGAAAGAGGGTGGATTTTTTGTCTTCAAATAAAGGATTTTTTTAGGTTTGTGTTTATTTACTTTCACTTAAAGATTAGTGATCAGGGAGTGTCTCATAGACGCCTGCCATGACTAATCTAAGACATTCAGTAGTGGCTGCTGTGGGCTGCCATTAACTCCCTTAACTTATTTTACTGTAAGATATAGACCAGCCCACTGGCATCTGAGATTGGTTACAGTCAGACAGCTGTCACTCAGCATTGGGGCGTATCTGACTGCAACCCATCACAGTTGTCGGTGAGTGGGGGAAGCAGTGAATATGTATGAGCCTAATGAGTGGGTGCAGTGAATAGGTATGAGCCTAATGAGCGGCCGGCTCGGGAAGAACAAAGAGCTGCCACGGGAGCAGTGTGATGGCCGCCCCAGTGATCGGTGAGTATGTAGAGCTTGGAGAAAGAGAGAGAGTATTCAATTAGCAAAATACCAGGGGGACCCACAGTATCCACAAGAGTAAATAGCTGGATCCAAAAGGAGTAAACAATGGTCTGAACACAAAAAAAGACCTAAAACATAACTTTTAATAAGTACCAAATAAAAGATCAGACGCTCAAAAGATGATTAAAACCAATAAAGCGATGATATAACTCATGCTCTGCAAAAAGGGCATCAGATATAGCCCAAGTCAAACCACCATTCATAGGTCCCTATCACAGTGGTATCATATAAACCAGGAAATATCCAGGAACAACCCGATAGATGCCTAGAGGATGTTTGACAATAATAAAACACACTTACACCCACTACCCCTAATGCAGTAATCCAACCTCAAGGGAGGAAGGAGGGGGGGGGGGAACAAGAGTGTGCTACAAATGCTGGCAATACAGATCAGACTCACGTGGCATAATTAAATCCCCTATAAGAGGGAACCAAATGCTGATCATGCACAGAGGATCAGGGTATAAAACATAGTACGTCCCGTGATGGAACAATCTTACCGAGTCCTGTAGAGAAAAGAAGGGCAACTAGAAGTACATCATGGCTTGTGGGGAAGCTGTCAACCAGCAATTTTAGATCCCTCAGGAATGCCATGAAGAAATCACCTCCATACTGTTGAGAAACACTCACTCCCAGTGAGAAAAATATTTTATTAGAAATAAAACACAACACAATAAGTGACTCCATCTTTATTGAAATAAAGAACCCCCCTCCGCAGTAATCCTGGGTCAAGGGTCCCGCCCCTTCCAAACCGGATCCAATATCATCTGATTGTTTTGCTGGAAGGCAAAACGATGAGATGATGTGTCAGGTTCAAGGGCATGAATCACATGACAAAGCAGCTGATTGTATAAACGGCTTTTATACAATCAGATGATGCATCAGTGCAAAAAAAAACCCCAAACAAACTACACACTTCTGTGCAGACTCCTGTCCGACAGCATCAACTGATAGTTTAAAAAGCCGGACTCACCGCTCGACTGATAATGACGAGACAGTCCCATGCTTGGCAAGTTACAACTGGGAGATTCACTTCGTGTACCACTGGTGTTTGGTGGAAAAGCTGAGCTAAGATTGAGTAACAGCTTGTGCTGATACTCCTGCATACGTGTGTCCGTTTCTATGGTTGGAATTATTTCGTAAAATTTGGACTTGTACCGGGGATCTAATAATGTGGCCACCCAGTAGTCATCATTACCTCTATTCCGGACAATCCGAGGGTCATGTTGTAGGTAGTGCAGCAAGAAAGCGCTCATGTGTCTTGCACATCCATGCGGACCAAGTCCTTGCTGTGTTTGTGGCGGCGAGGTGATAACAGTGTTTCCTTCCTCTGACATCTCCCCCCAACCTCGTTCAACCGAAATTTGACCAAGGTCTTCCTCATCTGCTGAGTCTTCTATTCCCATTGACAGTTCGTCCTCCATTTCTTCCTGGTCTCCTGCACCTTCCTAAACAGTTTGGCTGCTACCATGTGCCCTTGTTAATCCCTCTCCCCCACCTTCCCATGCCTGCCGCCATGGTGATTCTGAACATCTGTACCTTGTAGATGTTGGTATCCCTTCCGCATATGAATCCTTCTGGACTTCCTCCCCTTCCTCTTGTCACACCCGCTGACTCCGAATAGTGTTTAGAGGGTACTCCAGCATGTAAATGACTGGAAATGTCATGCTGATAATGGAATTGTCAGCACTAAACATATTCATCGCCATGTCGAAACTGTGCAGAAGGGTGCATAGGTCCTTGATCTGAGACCACTCCAGCAGCATGATCTGCCCCACCTCTGCATCTCGTTGGCCCAGCCTATACATCATGACATATTGCACCAGGGCTCGTTGGTGCTGCCACAGTCGCTGCAACATGTGGAGAGTCGAATTCCAGCGTGTCGCCACATCGCATTTCAGGCAGTGAACCGGCAGGCCGAAAGACTTCTGGAGCGATGCAAGTTGGTCAGCTGCGCCGGTCGAATGGCGGAAGTGAGCAGAGAGGGACCGTGCCCTGTGCAGAAGCCCATCTAGGCCGGGATAGTGGGTTAAAAATTGCTGGACAACAAGGTTCAACACGTGAGCCATACAAGGCACGTGTGTCACCTTGCCCCGGCGAAGGGCCGCATCCAGGTTTGCTGCATTGTCGCACACAGCCTTCCCTGGCTGCAGATTGAGTGGAGACAACCATTTACTAAACTCGGTCTCCAGAGCTGACCACAACTCCTCAGCTGTGTGACTCTTATTTCCCAGACATTTCAACGTAAAGACCACCTTATGTTGTTGAGCTCTGCTGCCAGCATAGTAATGAGGTGTGCGGGATTCCTTGTGCGCAGTTACAACGCGGGTGGCCTGACCAGACAGGCTTTGGGTGGAGGTGGAGGACCCAGACGAGATTGAGGAGGCAGAAGCAGTGGAGGAACTTCGACATACAGAAGATTGACGCACAACTCATGGGGACGGCAAGACTTGTACAGCAGACCCTTCTCCATCTCTCACCATAGTTACCCAGTGCCCAGTGAGCGACATGTAATGCCCCTGTCCATGCTTACTGGTCCAAGTATCGGTAGTGAAATGCACCCTGTCACACACAGAGTTTCTCAAGGAAGCGGTGATGTTCTGTGTGACATGCTGGTGTAGCACAGGCACACCTTTCTTGGAGAAGTAGTGGCGACTGGGCATCTGGTACTGGGGCACAGCGACAGACATAAGGTCTCGAAAATCCTCTGTGTCCACCAGGCGGAAAGGTAGCATTTCTGTAGTTAACAGCTTGCAGTTAACAGCTTGCAGAGGGTGAAAGTCAACCTCTTAGCTTTGTCATGGCTAATGGTCTTTTAATTGTCCACATCTGAGGGACCGAGATCTGGCTGCTGTGCGGAGACGGCTTTGAGTAGGGTGTCCCTGGAAAACTGCTGGTCTGTGAGGAAAGTGCAGGTGGAAACATGATGTTGCCTTCATCCAAAGTTGATGCTCTCGATGTCTGAGAGAGTTCTACACCAGCACCTGTTTCCCCTTCCAAAACAACTGACGACCTGCCAATCAAACTGCCTGTTGCGTTTAAAGAGGTGGAAGCTCTGCATTGAAAAGCATGTGTGACAGCTGTCCCCACAGTCATAGAGGATGAAGAGCGCATGGATGCACTTGAAGGGGCAGACGGTGGTTGTCCCGCTCCGCTAGGCTGCATTGTAGCATAGTGAGCTTTCCACCGGGACTTATGATTGTTATCCATCTTCATGGATGAAGTAGTCAAACTAGTGAGTTTTTGGCCCCTACTTACAGATTGGCAACAAATTTTACATATCACATGAGTTGGGTGATCCTTTGCATTGTCAAAAAAGTACCAGGCAAGGCAAATATTAGAGCCCATATGACCTGCAAAGCTACCCCGACTTGTGCTCAGAGGCCGAGATGTGGCTGAGGATGCAGCTGTTAATGTGCTTCCATTACTCCGACTTTGTCCAGGAAGGCGCAAGGTAACCTCGTCATCAGTCGCATCCTCCTCCACCGCCTCTGCTGACCTCCTCGAGTGCCTGACTGTGGGTTGACAGTAAGTGGGATCTACAACATCATCATCAACTGGTGTGTTTACACTCCCCTCGTCCTCAGACCTAACCTCTTCCTGCCCTGACTGAATAGTTAAGTTGTCATTCCAATCAGGTATCTGAATCTAATCCTCATCAGTATGTTCCTCATTGTCTCCACCATGAAGAGCTACAGTTTGGAAATGAGGGTCTACATTATGCTCAGAAACTTGGTCACCAGGGCCTGAATCTGACTCACAAAGCTTCAGGGCATCACTGCAGATCATTTCCTAGTCTGTACTCACTGTAGCTTGGGAGCAGACCTCTGATTTCCAGGCTATAGTGTGACTGAACAGCTCTGCAGACTCACCCATCTCTGTTACCCCATACTCTGCAGGGCGGGTGGAGACTTGAGAGCTGGTAGAAAGCAAGTGCGATTGGGCTGACAACTCAGAGGACTGTTGTTTTTTGGATGTGGAAGTTGAGGTGGAGGAGAGGCCACTTGTTGGAGCACTTGAGATCCATTCTTTTTTTGTGCATCATCTACCTTTATTAGAGTTTTTCGGTTCCGTAAAAAAGGGATCACCTCAGATTGTCCTCGGAAAGTAGTAGACATCTTACTTTTGCTGGAAGATGGCCTTTCTTTAGCAGATGTTACTGTTGCTTTACCACCTACCTCACGGACACAAACTTTTTTTCCCCTTTCCACCAGCATCTGTCCTTTTGCCACTCATTTTGTTTGTGACCAGATAAAATGTCGTAGCAAAAATGGAGAGGTGGTGTATAATGCAGAGGTGGTCTAACTTTATTGACAGCTGAAGAATCAACACTGACTATCCAAAACAATGAAAGTATGGCCCTAACAATGGCAGCACTTTTGGCAATGAAAATTGCGTAGCAAAAATGGACAGGTGTTTAGAATGCATACGTGCTGTAGTTAGCTGGACAGCAAAGGAACACTAACTTAGTATTCCAGACACTTTTATTATGCCACTAAAAGTCTCAGCACTGTTTGCTAGTAAAATTGTGTAGCAAAAATGGGCAGGTGTGTAGAATGCACAGGCGCTGTAAGTAGCTGGACAGTAAAGGAACACTAACTTAGTATCCAAGACACTTTTAGTATGCCACTAAATGTCTCAGCACTGTTTGATAGTAAAATTGCGTAGCAAAATTGGACAGGTGTGTAGAATGCACAGGTGCTGTAAGAAGCTGGACAGTAAGGGAACACTAACTTAGTATCCCAGAAACTTTTAGTATGCCACTAAAAGTCTCAGCACTGTTTGCTAGTAAAATTGCGTAGCAAAAATGGGGAGGTGTGGAGAATGCATAGGTGCTGTAGGTAGCTGGACAGCAAAGGAACACTAACTTAGTATCCCAGAAACTTTTAGTATTCCACTAAAGGTGGCTTTACACTCTATCAAATCGCTAAAGCAATCTCGTTGGGGTCACAGATTTTGTGATGCACATCCGGCTGTGTTAGCGATGTCATTGCGTGTGACCCCTATTAGCGATTTTGAATTATTCCAAAAACATTCAAAATCGCTAATCGGTGACATTCCCCCTGAATCTCAATCATCGCTGCTGCAGTAACGATGTAGTTCGTCGTTCCTGCGGCAGCACACATCGCTATGTGTGACACCGCAGGAACGAGGAACATCTCCTTACCTGCGTCCCACCAGCAATGAGGAAGGAAGGAGGTGGGAGGGATGTTCGTCCCGCTCATCTCCACACCTCTGCTTTGATTGGGCGCCCGCTTAGTGACGTAGCTGTGACGCCGAACGAACCGCCCCCTTAGAAAGGAGGCGGTTCGCCGCTCACAGCGACGTTGCTAGGCAGGTAAGTAGTGTGACGGGTCCGAGCAATTTTGTGTGCCACGAGCAGCGATTTGCCCATGTCGCACAACCGATGGGGGTGGGTACGCACGCTAGCAATATCGGTAACAATATCGCAGCGTGTAAGGCAGCCTTAAGTGTCAGCACTGTTTGCAGTGAAAGTTGCGTAGCAGAAATGGACAGGTGTGTAGAATACACAGGTGCTGTAGGTACCTGGACAGTAAAGGAACACTAACTTAGTATCCCAGACACTTTTAGTATGCCACTAAAAGTCTCAGCACTGTTTGCTAGTAAAATTGCGTAGCAAAAATGGCCAGGTGTGTAGAATGCACAGGTGCTGTAAGTAGCTGGACAGCAAAGGAACACTAATTTAGTATCCCAGACACTTTTAGTATGCCACTAAGTGTCAGCACTGTTTGCAGTGAAAATTGCGTAGCAAAAATGGACAGGTGTGTAGAATACACACGTGCTGTAGGTAGCTGGACAGCAAAGGAACACTAATTTAGTATCCCAGACACTTTTAGTATGCCACTAAGTGTCAGCACTGTTTGCAGTGAAAATTGCGTAGCAAAAATGGGCAGTTGTGTAGAATGCACAGGTGCTGTAGGTAGCTGGACAGCAAAGGATGCCTCACTTTCAATCCCTGCCAATGAAAAAATGCACCAAGGAATTGCCTGAGCTGATGTAGCCAGACGCTGTTATATAAAACTCTGCTCAGCGTTGGCATGGACCTGCCTAGCTACAATGGCTATGAACGGCTGTAATGCAGCCCTGAAAAGGGCTGAAATTAGAAGTAGTCCTTAATCCCTAAAGCGCTGTGCAGATTGCACTGTATATCTATAGCGCACACAGCAGCAGCGGGAGTGGTGACTGTCACCAACCCACAGCAGAGAGATAATGGCAGCGATGGAGAAAATGGCCGTGTCTTATAGGGCAAGGACATATGACATGCACAGCCTATGACACATGCCCTTGCTTGTCTGGTAAAAATCCACTTTGCTGTGTGTGTGTGTCTGTGATTTGCTGACAGCCTGGCCTGCCCCATTGTACGCGCGGTTAGGAAAAAAAAAAAAAGCGATCAGCATTCTTTCAGCTCTCAGCAGCAGCACTGATCTAAACCCCGTCCCCCCCACACACTATACGCTAAATTTTGATAATATCATATTTCAAAGTGACTTACACTATCACAGTGAAAAACCATCTAGAAAATAGGTACGCTTTTTGGTGATCGAACCGTTCTCGAATGTAACTCGAACTACCGAACTTTTAGCAAATCGTTCGAGTTCGTCGAACGACTTGAACACCCCCCAAAATCTCTCGAACATGAAATTGGCGAACCTCGAACATCGCTCATCTCTAGTCACAAACACTGTAATAATCGTGCGAGTAATGACTAATGATTAGTATATTCGCTCATCATTCCATTACACCTGTCACTGGGTTACTAGCAGAATGCCTTTTAGACTATGCTTCTGGCAGGGTCTAACAGGCCACCATAATCAACAAACCCAGAGGTATATAGGTACATCAAATGTTGGGAAGAGGTTTATATAACTTTTTGCTTGAATATTGATAATATTCCCATGTGAACCGAAGGGCACATTATTAAAAAGTGTAAAACAAAAATACTGTTAGAGAATTTTTTGTACATTAAAGGGACTTTAATTAAATTCACTTTTGTAACAACAGATTACATCATTTCTTATAGAATTAGATTGGCAAAATTATTAATAATACAAATACTGAAATGTACTATTTGTGGTCTCATTTTGCAAATTATTCTAAGGTTCTTATGTATTTTTTTAATGCTTCAGAAAGTACAAAATTACTGAGAAGGGTACTGTATAAATGCTGATGTGTGAGGCGCACGTCCAGATATATCCGTCACTGAGCAATATATTTCTAGTTTTTGAAAAAACACCATTCTTTTCATGAACTGTCTTTTAACTCTTCCAAAGTAGAATTTTATAGGAACCAATATGTCTGTGCAAGTAGTGGAGTAACACATGAAAAGTAAGATGAGTAATATTTGACCTTCATGCAGTGTTAAAAAAAAAAAAAGTGTTCAAACGCTACCAGGTTGATCATGAACTCCTCAGACAACATCATACATGAGTTTTATTGCTCTATTCAAAGAATTCTTGTCCTCTCTGACATTGCCGATGTATCCAGTTTCAGAATTTTGTTAGCATTTTCTCATGCCTTGTGAATTAAACAGGTTATTTTTTCTATGATATGACTTTTAAATTAATATAACTATTAATTTAACAACCAATATTATAAAATGCAAGTTCTGACCTTTTGTTTTTACCATTCATCAAACGGTGAAAATAAGATTTTTTTCCTATTATCCTAAAAAGTCAACATATTTGCATAAGCAGAATGGTCATAGAAATTGATAAATACTCTAAAAGCAATCATATACTATTTTTTCATTTCACATGCATAAACATATTCAACCATAACCGGTGCCTTAATAGGGAAAAATAAAATAAATTTCCATTGCATTGAGGCATTATTCATTAAAACCATTCATATTACACTTTACTCGTTCTTGTTTTTCTTTCCTACAATATTTACCATGTTTTAGCAAGAATTTTGAGTGACTTATTTATGAGTTTCTTTTTATTTTTGCATTGCGATTTGCAATGTTTATGAATGTATGTTAAACCAATTATGGATACCATAGCCTAGAGTTAACACATCAAGAACATAAAATGCTATGCTTGCCTGCAAATATTTAAAAGAGACATTTTGCAAAAATAATTATAATGTCATATATAATAATTATCTTTTAGTCAGATCTCCATTTGTTTCTAAAAATAGGCAGAAATATTTATAATTCCGAGAAGCCAGATAATTAATTTATTGAGCAGGCTGTCAAGACAAGGTCTGGTGGTTGTTCACAGAATCATAGCCTGAATATCCAGGGTCTGAATGCGAATTATATTATATGAGCCACTCCACATGGCAGTTATAATATTAGTGTCTCTTATTGTGGTAAAAGGTCTCCTAAGTAGAGTTGAGCGCGGTTTGCGGTTCGAGGATCTCCAGTTCTAGGCTCGAGTGATTTTGGGGCCTGTTCTAGATCGAACTAGAACTCGAGCTTTTTGCAAAAGCTCGATAGTTCTAGAAACGTTTGAGAACGGTTCTAGCAGCAAAAAAACAGCTAATTCCTAGCTGGGTTTCCTATGTAATAGTGTAAGTCACTCTGTGACTCACACTATTATGACATTTCAGTGTATAGTGTGCGGGAACAGCGCCTTCAGATCACTGCTGTTTGTATAATGGCGATCGCCATTTTTTTTTTTTTTTTTCCTTGTCTTCCTTCCCTAAGCGCGCGCGTCTTGTGGGGCGGGCCAGCATGTCAGCCAATCCCAGACACACACACAGCTAAGTGGACTTTTAGCCAGAGAAGCAACGGCATGTGTGATAGGATGTCCATGTCACATGTCCCTGCATTATAAAAACGAGTATCTGCCCATCCGGACGCCATTATCTCTTCTGCGTCCTTGGTGTCAGACATGACTGGCGCAGCTCCGTCCTTTGTCCTATCGCCGATACTGCTGTATGCTCTCCATACACAGCGCTAGACAGCTTAGGGAGAGCACTTTCTATCAGTCCTTTTAAGGGCTCGTACCGGCAGGGTCAGAGCCATAGGTGACAGGTCCTGAAAACAGAGACAGCGTCTGTGTAGCCAAGGTCAGGGATTTCGTCGCTGCATTTCCCCATTAGGAGGGAATAGAAAGGCAGGCTTCCATTCCTCTACCCAGAGCCTCACAATCCTGGCACTGTACCCTCCTGTCCTCTGCACACTCCAACTCTTTTTAACTAAGCCATTATACTAGCAAACAGTCAGTGTACCTAGTGGCATCCTAAACGCGGCTATTGTACTTTTGTGTAGTCAAACTAGTGGAAAGATATTTGCAGCACGTCTGCCTGCATTGCACACTCCAACTCTTTTTAACTAAGCCATTATACTAGCAAACAGTCAGTGTACCTAGTGGCATCCTAAACGTGGCTATTGTACTTTTGTGTAGTCAAACTAGTGGAAAGATATTTGCAGCACGTCTGCCTGCATTGCACACTCCAACTCTTTTTAACTAAGCCATTATATTAGCAAACAGTCCGTGTACCTAGTGGCATCCTAAACGTGGCTATTGTACTTTTGTGTAGTCAAACTAGTGGAAAGATATTTGCAGCACGTCTGCCTGCATTGCACACTCCAACTCTTTTTTAACTAAGCCATTATACTAGCAAACAGTCAGTGTACCTAGTGGCATCCTAAACGTGGCTATTGTACTTTTGTGTAGTCAAACTAGTGGAAAGATATTTGCAGCACGTCTGCCTGCATTGCACACTCCAACTCTTTTTAACTAAGCCATTATACTAGCAAACAGTCAGTGTACCTAGTGGCATCCTAAACGTGGCTATTGTACTTTTGTGTAGTCAAACTAGTGGAAAGATATTTGCAGCACGTCTGCCTGCATTGCACACTCAAACTCTTTTTAACTAAGCCATTATACTAGCAAACAGTCAGTGTACCTAGTGGCATCCTAAACGTGGCTATTGGACTTTTGTGTAGTCACACTAGTGCAAAGATATTTGCAGCACGTCTGCCTGCATTGCACACTCCAACTTTTTTTAACTAAGCCATTATACTAGCAAACAGTCAGTGTACCTAGTGGCATCCTAAACGTGGCTATTGTACTTTTGTGTAGTCAAACTAGTGGAAAGATATTTGCAGCACGTCTGCCTGCATTGCACACTCAAACTCTTTTTAACTAAGCCATTATACTAGCAAACAGTCAGTGTACCTAGTGGCATCCTAAACGTGGCTATTGGACTTTTGTGTAGTCACACTAGTGCAAAGATATTTGCAGCACGTCTGTCTGCATTGCACACTCAAACTCTTTTTAACTAAGCCATTATACTAGCAAACAGTCAGTATACCTAGTGGCATCCTAAACGTGGCTATTGTACTTTTGTGTAGTCAAACTAGTGGAAAGATATTTGCAGCACGTCTGCCTGCATTGCACACTCCAACTCTTTTTAACTAAGCCATTATACTAGCAAACAGTCAGTGTACCTAGTGGCATCCTAAACGTGGCTATTGTACTTTTGTGTAGTCAAACTAGTGGAAAGATATTTGCAGCACGTCTGCCTGCATTGCACACTCAAACTCTTTTTAACTAAGCCATTATACTAGCAAACAGTCAGTGTACCTAGTGGCATCCTAAACGTGACTATTGGACTTTTGTCTAGTCACACTAGTGCAAATCTATGTGCAGCACCTGTGCATGACACCCTCCTGCTCTGTTTTTAATAAGCTATAATGATAGCAAAAAATACTGCCATTTAGTGGCATCATAGAACTGGCTGTTGTATTCCATTAGTGCCCCACTGGTGCCAAGCTATTTCTAGCACCTGTGCAGGACACCCTCCTGCTCTGTTTTTAATAAGCTATAATGATAGCAAAAAATACTGCCATTTAGTGGCATCATAGAACTGGCTGTTGTATTCCATTAGTGCCCCCCTGGTACCAAGCTATGTGCAGCACCTCTGCATGACACCCTCCTGCTCTGTTTTTAATAAGCTATAATGATAGCAAAAAATACTGCCATTTAGTGGCATCATAGAACTGGCTGTTGTATTCCATTAGTGCCCCACTGGTGCCAAGCTATTTCTAGCACCTGTGCAGGACACCCTCCTGCTCTGTTTTTAATAAGCTATAATGATAGCAAAAAATACTGCCATTTAGTGGCATCATAGAACTGGCTGTTGTATTCCATTAGTGCCCCACTGGTACCAAGCTATGTGCAGCACCTCTGCATGACACCCTCCTGCTCTGTTTTTAATAAGCTATAATGATAGCAAAAAATACTGCCATTTAGTGGCATCATAGAACTGGCTGTTGTATTCCATTAGTGCCCCACTGGTACCAAGCTATGTGCAGCACCTCTGCATGACACCCTCCTGCTCTGTTTTTAATAAGCTATAATGATAGCAAAAAATACTGCCATTTAGTGGCATCATAGAACTGGCTGTTGTATTCCATTAGTGCCCCACTGGTGCCAAGCTATTTCTAGCACCTGTGCAGGACACCCTCCTGCTCTGTTTTTAATAAGCTATAATGATAGCAAAAATACTGCCGTTTAGTGGCATCATAGAACTGGCTGTTGTATTCCATTAGTGCCCCACTGGTGCCAAGCTATGTGCAGCACCTCTGCATGACACCCTCCTGCTCTGTTTTTAATAAGTGTATAGACCAAAGGACCAAAAAAAACCCCTTAAAAATACTTTATATTTTATTTAATGCTTTTTTAAAACATACCCCAAACAAAACAAAAACACACATAGACGGGACATAAAAATCCCAATAACCGCCAGGAAAGTAGAGGACCCCTTGACTCAGGAGGTCACGCTGGCTAGCATCAGGAAAAGGGAAATTGCACGTCCCTAGTATATAGCAATTAATACTGCCTATTGAAACAGTCAGATTGTATATAAATATCCAATCTAGATTGGTTTGAAACAGTCAAATCATGTATGAGTATCCAATCCAGATTTTGAAAGTGCAACCAGGGTATGGCCAAACGAACCCTATAGAGGCCCTGCCTTACCGCGGAGGTTGGCACCCTAAACCTAAGCGCTGTGGCGCCCCCACTCAACGAAGACTCACCCTGCTTTCCCTTCGCTGGTCTTATTGTGCAGCTAGTCTGGGAGGGAGGAAGTGAGGGACGGTTGCACTTTACAGAAAATACTCAAGGGAAATCTCATACAATCATAACAATAGAACAGTCTTCATTAAATAGTATAAAGTGTTACAAGTGGACCATACCAACAGTATTTGTCAATCTTCAGAAATTGGCACACAAATAGTTACTGCGGTGCCTATATACACCACTCACGTATCTCTACACATGCCCAAAAGAAAGGTAGTAAGTCAAATGTGCTTACAATATAAAGAACCCTTGAAATGACCTCCTAGGCTCCATGAACTACTCAAATGAGCACCCTTAATTAAGGAAAAAGGAGATAGTCACAATTTTACATGACAAGACAAAGGCAAATGCCTAAAATGTCCTAAATAGAATCTCCTAATGACCCATTAATCACGTACCAAAAGCTCCCTCAAAAAATTTTTTTGGGAGACAACAGTCCGTATAGTTAAATAAACATAGGGTGCACACTTCACAGAAGGCAAAATAAGATATTGTAGACACTTTCATAGAAGGCAAAATGAACTTCACAGAAGATGATACATGCAATGGATTATGAGCCAGTTACTAAGGTCCACATAACCATAATAGAAATTGTAAGATATAAGCATAGTACTTAGCTCAATCATAGAAGTCCTATGACGGATGTAAATACATCAGGGTCCAAATTGACACCACCAAAGCACTGCCCAACGCGTTTCCCCCCGATCGCAAGTCACATCGGGGTTCATCAGGGGCTCCCTATTAGGGTAGAAAATCTGGCTGCAGTTTGCCACGTGTGGGACTTGTAATCCGGCGTCTCAAGAGACATGAGACGCCGGATTACAAGTCCCACACGTGGCAAACTGCAGCCAGATTTTCTACCCTAATAGGGAGCCCCTGATGAACCCTGATGTGACTTGCGATCGGGGGGAAACGCGTTGGGCAGTGCTTTGGTGGTGTCAATTTGGACCCTGATGTATTTACATCCGTCATAGGACTTCTATGATTGAGCTAAGTACTATGCTTATATCTTACAATTTCTATTATGGTTATGTGGACCTTAGTAACTGGCTCATAATCCATTGCATGTATCATCTTCTGTGAAGTTCATTTTGCCTTCTATGAAAGTGTCTACAATATCTTATTTTGCCTTCTGTGAAGTGTGCACCCTATGTTTATTTAACTATACGGACTGTTGTCTCCCAAAAAAATTTTTTGAGGGAGCTTTTGGTACGTGATTAATGGGTCATTAGGAGATTCTATTTAGGACATTTTAGGCATTTGCCTTTGTCTTGTCATGTAAAATTGTGACTATCTCCTTTTTCCTTAATTAAGGGTGCTCATTTGAGTAGTTCATGGAGCCTAGGAGGTCATTTCAAGGGTTCTTTATATTGTAGGCACATTTGACTTACTACCTTTCTTTTGGGCATGTGTAGAGATACGTGAGTGGTGTATATAGGCACCGCAGTAACTATTTGTGTGCCAATTTCTGAAGATTGACAAATACTGTTGGTATGGTCCACTTGTAACACTTTATACTATTTAATGAAGACTGTTCTATTGTTATGATTGTATGAGATTTCCCTTGAGTATTTTCTGTAAAGTGCAACCGTCCCTCACTTCCTCCCTCCCAGACTAGCTGCACAATAAGACCAGCGAAGGGAAAGCAGGGTGAGTCTTCATTGAGTGGGGGCGCCACAGCGCTTAGGTTTAGGGTGCCAACCTCCGCGGTAAGGCAGGGCCTCTATAGGGTTCGTTTGGCAATACCCTGGTTGCACTTTCAAAATCTGGATTGGATACTCATACATGATTTGACTGTTTCAAACCAATCTAGATTGGATATTTATATACAATCTGACTGTTTCAATAGGCAGTATTAATTGCTATATACTAGGGACGTGCAATTTCCCTTTTCCTGATGCTAGCCAGCGTGACCTCCTGAGTCAAGGGGTCCTCTACTTTCCTGGCGGTTATTGGGATTTTTATGTCCCGTCTATGTGTGTTTTTGTTTTGTTTGGGGTATGTTTTAAAAAAGCATTAAATAAAATATAAAGTATTTTTAAGGGGTTTTTTTTGGTCCTTTGGTCTATACACTTGATTCCTCCCCTATATTGAAGTTTTTGGTCTTTTCCCTGTTTTTAATAAGCTATAATGATAGCAAAAAATACTGCCATTTAGTGGCATCATAGAACTGGCTGTTGTATTCCATTAGTGCCCCACTGGTACCAAGCTATGTGCAGCACCTCTGCATGACACCCTCCTGCTCTGTTTTTAATAAGCTATAATGATAGCAAGAAATACTGCCATTTAGTGGCATCATAGAACTGGCTGTTGTATTCCATTAGTGCCCCACTGGTGCCAAGCTATTTCTAGCACCTCTACATGACACCCTCATGCACATTTTTCTATGCTAATGTTATAGCAAACTCAGGGAATTCATTGCTGCATTTGATAATTCGGAGGGATAGAAAGTGAGGCTTCCTTTAGCTTTTCCTTCTGTTCATAGACAGCATCTCCAAGTTCACACCCAAAGAGCAATTTCTCCTCCACGTCTAAGTGTGGAGAGGCAGCTAGTGCGCATGCGTGTGCCGATTTTCCCCAGCTGCAGCCTAACTACAGTGTTTCGCCTAGTGAGTATGCTCAGCCTGACTGTGCCATTCCTGACGCTAAGTCTTCATTTCGGGATACAGCGCATGCTCCCACACTAAGTGTCAAAAGCCTCTTTGCACAGGTACTTGCATTCCGTGCCAGGTCTAAGTCCTGTTTTGTGCCTAGACACCATGCTAAAGCTGATAGTCTTTTTTCAGAGACTGTATTTCATGCTACTGAGCATGCTCAGGCACTTACTGCATCAGAGACTAGGTCCGGTAATGAACTCTTTGGCCCTGCCCCTGATGTGGGGGTCCCATATAGACCACAGGGCATCAGGTGTCCTCCCAAATGGCTTGCAGAGGCCCACCCCTATGACTTGTCACCGCATTATTGATGGTCAGACGATGACTGGTGAGGTGTTTGGGTCATGGCAGCCATGAGGTCATCATTGAAGTTGCGTTTCCAAATAGGACGCTAGTTATGCCACTCATGACGTGTCACTCTACTTTTGTCTCCAGGAGGTTCATTGTGGTTCACCCTGGTTTGGGCCGGACCCAGGTTATAAAAGGGGCTGGAACCAACAAGGAGGTGCGCATTCTTCTATTATGCTCCGAAAGAGCACACCTCCATGTGTTGAACCCATTGCGGCTTTAGGCCAGAGGTAGGCAGGGATAGGGTGTCGATGCAGGCCACCACCACAGTTGGTAATGCAGAACGGTTAAGACCAGCTCCTGTCCTACCAGTCCTGCTTGTGCAGCCCAGTGGCATTAACAGGCCTGCTGCTGCTGATGCGCCTGCTGTCCACAGGTGTGGCCCCTACGCACACGGTCAGTGTACTCAATGGCTCCTGTGTTGTTAACAGAGAGTTCCTGGGCTGGGTGGGCATGTGGACCCTGTGACGCTAACAGGGCTCCCAGTCTCCAGATCCGAATGGCGTCTAACTCGGTTCAGGCTACTATTAGTTTCATAGCCACACAGCTCTGTATCCTCCACCAAACCTTCCAGTTGCCAACCTCTCCTTTTCCAACTAGGAGCACGGTGGACACTGACTGCTGATGGGGATATATACCTTTCTCTTTCTTTTCTTATTAATTTTCATTATATAGCGGTAACATAGTATATACCACCTTATCCAAATCTGCCAGTCCCACTGTAACAGATGGTGTTTCTTCATCAAATGTTACTTTTGCTTAACCACCAAATCCACGGACCAAAACTTTTTTCCCCTTTCCAACACACCTGTTCCCTTTTCCACCAGCATCTGTCCTTTTTCAACTCATTTTGGTATATGACCAAAAGTGCAACTCTGCAGGGACACCGTACTCAATGCCATCTCAGCACAGCAGCCATCCCTCGGTCCCTCCGATGTGGACAAGGAAAAGACCATTTCCTCCTATCCATGACAAAGCGTTGAGATTCACTCTGTGCAGCACTGGTGTTTAGTGGAAAAGCAGATCTAAGATTGCGTACCACATTCTGCAGATACTCCTGTATACGTGCGTCCATTTCTATGGCAGGAATTATTTCGCCAAATTTTGTCTTGTACCGGGGATCTAACAGTGTGGAAACCCCGTATTCAGGATTACTTCAAATTCGTACAATCCGAGGGTCATGTAGGTAGTGCAGCAAGAAGGCGCTCATGTGTCTTGTGCATCCAGGAGGACCAAGTCCTTGGTGTGTTGGTGGCAGAGAGGTGAGAATCGTGCCTCCTTCCTCTGCCCTCTCCCCACAACCTCGCACGACCGAAATGTGAGAAAGCTCTCACTCATCTGCTGAGTCTTCCATGCCCATCGCCAGTTCGTCCTCCATTTCTTCATGGGCTCCTGCACTTTCCTCAACACTTTTTGCTGATACTATGCGCCCTTGTTAGTCCCTCTCCCTCACCATGACTGCCGCATCGGTGCCGCTGACCATCTGGACCTCGTAGATCTTGTTATCCCTTCCGCATATGACTCCTCCTGTACTTCCTCCCCTTCCTCTTGTCCCAACACCTGACTCCGAATAATAATTACAGTGTGCTCCATCATGTAGATGACCAGAATTGTCACGCTGAGAATGACATTGCCAGTGCTAAACATCTTCATCGACATTTGTAAACTGTGTAGCAGGGTGCATAGGTCCTTGATCTGACACCACTCCAGCAGCGTGATCTGCACCACCTCTGGATCAAGTTATCCCAGGCTATATGTCATACCATATTTCAGCAGGGCTCTGCGGTGCTGCCACACACGCTGCAACATGTGCAGATTCCAATTCCTGCGTGTCGGAACATCGCATTTCCGGCGTTTAACTACCAGACCCTAAGACTTCCGGAGTGATGAAAGTTGTTGAGCTGCTGTGCGCGCACGATGGAAGTGAGCACATGGCGAGCGTGCCCGCTGCACAAGGCCATGTAGGCCGGGATGGTGTTTTAAAAATTGCTGGAGAATTAGGTTCAACACGTGAGCCATACAAGGCACGTGTGTCACATTGCCCTGACGATGGCCCGCAGCCAGGTTTGCATCATTGCCGCACACGGCTGTTAAGTCACCAACGGAGTACGCTCCGTCAATTTGTACTCCGGTCGCCAGGTGACAACGTGTTCCTTTCATGCATAGTGCTGATGATGGGAGAGGAGTCGATGCCAGTGGCGCAGGTGGACGCAGGTTATGCTCACCCACTGGGCTGCATTACCTTGACAGATGCAGAATCTCTGGCTGAATGTAGCTGGTGGGTATCTCACAGATGAAATACCATCATTCAGCTACAACCAATGGGAAGACACCACACCCTTTTTTATGCCCATCCTGTCTGCAGACCACTGCCAGACATAGCTATGAACCTCTGGTTAATTTTACCCCCAGTTCAGTTTTATGATTTTGTGTGCTTGTTACCTGACTACTTTTCCTGCTTGCTGTTTATGTACCTTGTTGGCCGATCCGCATTTCACCTCTGCTTGTTTTCTGATTAAGTCCTGGCCGTCCCATTCTGTTCCTGTTCCTCAATTAATGTTTTGACCCTGCCTGACTACTATTCTCTGGAACTGCAGCCTTCCACAGGTATTAATCACCTTGGGCCCTGTGTAATTCCTAATCCCTGTATAGGGGTTAAAGGGTTTCAGGGTTCTAGGGGTCCTGCTTGGTGAGTGGCTTCCCTCTAGCCTATCATTTACAGCCCATCTGAGTGTGTGGATCAAGGAAGGCGTTACACCGTGCTCTCTGCAGAAGGCCATGTGGGCCAGGATAGTGCTTTAAAAATTGCTGGACAACCAGGTTCAACACGTGAACCACACAAGGCACGTGTGTCACATTGTCACAGCGAAGGGCCGCACCCATGTTTGCATCATTGTCGCACCCGGCCTTCCCTGGCTGCTGGTTGAGTGGAGACAACCATTGATGAAACTCGGTCTCCAGAGCTAACCGTCCACAACTTCTCAGCGGTGTGACTCACATTTCCCATACATTTAAAAGTAAACCTTTGACCGCCTGATGGCATTGAGCTCTGCTGCCAGCATAGTAAGGAGGTGTGTGGTAGTCCTTGTGCGCAGTTACAAGGAAGGGTGGCCTGACCACACAGGGTTTGCGCCAAGGTGGAGGACCCACACGAGGTTGAAGAGGCAGAAGCAGTGTATTAACTTCTACATACAGAAGAAGGATTGACACAACTCGTGGGGACGGCAAGACTTGTACAGCAGACCCTTCGCCATCTCTCCCCACAGTAACCCATTGCCCAGTCAGCGACATGTAACGCCCCTGTCCATGCTTACTGGGCCAATTATCTGTGGTGAAATGCACCCTGTCACACAGAGTTTCTCAAGGAATCAGTGATGTTTAGTGCGACATGCTGGTGTAGCGCGTGCACGCCTTTGTTGGAGAAGGAGTGGCGCCTGGGCATCGGCTCTTGGGGCACTGCGATGGGCATAAGGTCTCGAAAATCCTCGGTTAAAAAGGTTGGAAAGGCAGCATTTTGGTAGCCAACAGTTTCCAGATGCTGAAAGTCAACCTCTAAGCCATGTCATGCCCTTCTAAAAGCATGTAAAACACAGTAAGGGGACTCCAACCACAGTCTCCCTCGTTGCCACTAACTGGACCACACACACCCCACTTGACTGGCATCGGTTGACCCAATTTTCAAGATGAAAAAGATGCTTTGCATGAAGCACTCTCAAAAATACGTGTGCCTTTCCCGTCCCCTGGCTGACCCAGGGGAAGAAACGTCCTCTGAGAGCCATGACTTGTTCATCTTTTTTGTCTTTTAGAAACACAGCGAGGGGACTCCAACCACAGTCTCCCTCGTTGCCACTAACTGGGCCACACACACCCCACTTGACTGGCATCGGTTGACCCAATTTTCAAGATGAAAAAGATGCTTTGCATGAAGCACTCTCAAAAATACGTGTGCCTTTCCCGTCCCCTGGCTGACCCAGGGGAAGAAACGTCCTCTGAGAGCCATGACTTGTTCATCTTTTTTGTCTTTTAGAAATACAGCGAGGGGACTCCAACCACAGTCTCCCTCGTTGCCACTAACTGGGCCACACACACCCCACTTGACTGGCATCGGTTGACCCAATTTTCAAGATGAAAAAGATGCTTTGCATGAAGCACTCTCAAAAATACGTGTGCCTTTCCCGTCCCCTGGCTGACCCAGGGGAAGAAACGTCCTCTGAGAGCCATGACTTGTTCATCTTTTTTGTCTTTTAGAAACACAGCGAGGGGACTCCAACCACAGTCTCCCTCATTGCCACTAACTGGGCCACACACACCCCACTTGACTGGCATCGGTTGACCCAATTTTCAAGATGAAAAAGATGCTTTGCATGAAGCACTCTCAAAAATACGTGTGCCTTTCCCGTCCCCTGGCTGACCCAGGGGAAGAAACATCCTCTGAGTGCCATGACTTGTTCATCTTTTTTGTCTTTTAGAAATACAGCGAGGGGACTCCAACCACAGTCTCCCTCGTTGCCACTAACTGGGCCACACACACCCCACTTGACTGGCATCGGTTGACCCAATTTTCAAGATGAAAAAGATGCTTTGCATGAAGCACTCTCAAAAATACGTGTGCCTTTCCCGTCCCCTGGCTGACCCAGGGGAAGAAACGTCCTCTGAGAGCCATGACTTGTTCATCTTTTTTGTCTTTTAGAAACACAGCGAGGGGACTCCAACCACAGTCTCCCTCGTTGCCACTAACTGGGCCACACACACCCCACTTGACTGGCATCGGTTGACCCAATTTTCAAGATGAAAAAGATGCTTTGCATGAAGCACTCTCAAAAATACGTGTGCCTTTCCCGTCCCCTGGCTGACCCAGGGGAAGAAACATCCTCTGAGTGCCATGACTTGTTCATCTTTTTTGTCTTTTAGAAATACAGCGAGGGGACTCCAACCACAGTCTCCCTCGTTGCCACTAACTGGGCCACACACACCCCACTTGACTGGCATCGGTTGACCCAATTTTCAAGATGAAAAAGATGCTTTGCATGAAGCACTCTCAAAAATACGTGTGCCTTTCCCGTCCCCTGGCTGACCCAGGGGAAGAAACGTCCTCTGAGAGCCATGACTTGTTCATCTTTTTTGTCTTTTAGAAACACAGCGAGGGGACTCCAACCACAGTCTCCCTCGTTGCCACTAACTGGGCCACACACACCCCACTTGACTGGCATCGGTTGACCCAATTTTCAAGATGAAAAAGATGCTTTGCATGAAGCACTCTCAAAAATACGTGTGCCTTTCCCTTCCCCTGGCTGACCCAGGGGAAGAAACGTCCTCTGAGAGCCATGACTTGTTCATCTTTTTTGTCTTTTAGAAACACAGTGAGGGGACTCCAACCACAGTCTCCCTCGTTGCCACTAACTGGGCCACACACACCCCACTTGACTGGCATCGGTTGACCCAATTTTCAAGATGAAAAAGATGCTTTGCATGAAGCACTCTCAAAAATACGTGTGCCTTTCCCGTCCCCTGGCTGACCCAGGGGAAGAAACGTCCTCTGAGAGCCATGACTTGTTCATCTTTTTTGTCTTTTAGAAACACAGCGAGGGGACTCCAACCACAGTCTCCCTCATTGCCACTAACTGGGCCACACACACCCCACTTGACTGGCATCGGTTGACCCAATTTTCAAGATGAAAAAGATGCTTTGCATGAAGCACTCTCAAAAATACGTGTGCCTTTCCCGTCCCCTGGCTGACCCAGGGGAAGAAACGTCCTCTGAGAGCCATGACTTGTTCATCTTTTTTGTCTTTTAGAAATACAGCGAGGGGACTCCAACCACAGTCTCCCTCGTTGCCACTAACTGGGCCACACACACCCCACTTGACTGGCATCGGTTGACCCAATTTTCAAGATGAAATAGATGCTTTGCATGAAGCACTCTCAAAAATACGTGTGCCTTTCCCATCCCCTGGCTGACCCAGGGGAAGAAACGTCCTCTGAGAGCCATGACTTGTTCATCTTTTTTGTCTTTTAGAAACACAGCGAGGGGACTCCAACCACAGTCTCCCTCGTTTCCACTAACTGGGCCACACACACCCCACTTGACTGGCATCGGTTGACCCAATTTTCAAGATGAAAAAGATGCTTTGCATGAAGCACTCTCAAAAATACGTGTGCCTTTCCCGTCCCCTGGCTGACCTAGGTGAAGAAACGTCCTCTGAGAGCCATGACTTGTTCATCTTTTTTGTCTTTTAGAAACACAGCGAGGGGACTCCAACCACAGTCTCCCTCGTTGCCACTAACTGGGCCACACACACCCCACTTGACTGGCATCGGTTGTCTTAATTTTCAAGATGAAAAAGATGCTTTGCATGAAGCACTCTCAAAAATACGCGTGCCTTTCCCGTCCCCTGGCTGACCCAGGGGAAAAAAAGTCCTCTGAGAGCCATGACTTGTTCATCTTGGTTCTTTTAGAAACACAGCGAGGGGACTCCAACCACAGTCTCTCTCGTTTCCACTAACTGGGCCACACACACCCCACTTGACTGGCATCGGTTGAGCCCCCTTTTGAAAAAGAAAAAGATGCTTTGCATGAAGCACTCTCAAAAATACGCGTGCCTTTCCCATCCCCTGGCTGACCCAGGGGAAGAAAAGTCCTCTGAGAGCCATGTCCACATTGTCAGTGGACAGACACGTGTGCTTTTCTGCCAGCAGACCCCCAGCAGCACTGAAGACAGGTTCCGAGAGAACGCTGGCTGGAGGACACGACAAAATCCCCAAGGCGTACGTGGCGAGCTCAGGCAATTTATCAAGATTGGAAGCCTAAAATGAGCAGGGCTCAAGTTGCACAATAATGGAATCGATGTTTCCTTGCATATACTCATATATCTGTGTGTCCTCCTCTTTTTCCTTGTCCAGCTGTTTTGTTTTCGCATGAGTATATGTCCTTGTCACTTTCCCATGTGTTTGTGTTGTGTTGTGAGTTGTTTGTCACCTTTTGGACACCTTTGAGGGTGTTTTCTAGGTGTTTTTATGTGTTTGTGATTGCCTGCCATTGTTTCCTATGCAGTTTGAGTTCGATTCGTCGAACGTTCGACGAACCGAACTCGAACGGGACCTCCGTTCGGCGAACCGACTTCGAGCCGAACCGGGACCGGTTCGCTCATCTCTATTTCTAAGTCCCCCCCCTTGCACTATAGCTTGGTTATAGCTACCAAACGGTGTGCCAAGACAACAAAAACAAAACCTGTTTCCATTGTTCCATTGTGTAGGGAGCTCTAGAGGTGAGCGAACCTCCCAAGTTTGATTCGGCTCGCCGAGTTCTCTTCTGTTCATCGAACAGTTCAACTAACAGTTTGACAGATAAATATGATCCACATTGAATTCAATGGGAGGCAAAACAGGAGCAAAATCTGCCAAGTAGCTAAAACCATTTTACAGTGCAGCCAGACAGTTGTGGCATAGCTTTTAGCTTCCTAGACTACTCACATAACAAATATTTAGGTGGATGAGTGACAGGTGTTGATCTGGTACTCTGAGACCCCTGCCACTACGGACAACACACAACTTGAAGACCAAACTTGAAGTCTCCACAAAAAAATTTGGGGTAGACATCAGGAAAAGTGGTATTAAATGTCCCAGAGTACAAATATTATAATGGCACAGCATGGATGCACGGGACTGGGTCTGAAAAAAGACCTGACCCAGGATTTCTACATATTTGCATAGTTACATAGGTTGAAAAAAGGCATAGGTCCATGTAGTTCCCCCTTCCTCTACAAATTATACATTTTGTCACTAAATAATTTGTAACCGAAAATGTTGCGTGCACTGAGGAAATTATCCAACACTTTTTTGAAAGTTGTTATAGATTCAGCCACTAATACCTATTGTGGTAGGGCATTCCACAATCTGACTACTCTAATTGTAAATAACCCTTTCCTATTTATATGCAGAAATAGCTCTTCTTCCACTTGCAGTGTATGCCCCCTGTTCCTTAGTATTGTCTTTGGAAGGAATAAGTCATGTGTCAATCCTTTATATTGACCCCACATGTATTTATACATGTAAATGAGATCTCCTCTGAAATGTCTTTTTTCTAAGCTAAACAAATCCAACTTTTTCAATCTCACATCATATGTGTGACACCCTGGCAAAACCAGGTTGTCACAGGAGACTGCATCCATCTTCAAGATGCAGGATCCCCTCCTCCTTATTCTACCAACACAACCCCACACATTGCTACAAACAACAGCCACAAAAGCCTAGTCATCCACCCAGGACAATAAGGATACACCAGTGGACGGGGCCAGGCAGATGGTGACGCTCACCTTGGGGTCCTGAAGTGTCAGGGGAGGGAACACGTCAGTAGAGTGGAGGAGTCTAGTCGAGACAGAGGAAGTGAGAGGTGTGAAGTGGTAGTCAGGGGTTGTAACACCCGGACTAACGGACTACCTGAGATGACTAGGTGGCAGATGGCAGATCAGGTCCACAGGCGATCGAGATCCGGTCATGGGAGACCTTAAGTGGACCGGGGCAGGGTTGTAGCCCGCCAGTGCTGACAGCGGGAATCCGGTCCGGAAGCTGTGCACAGTCGGGGTACCTGGACCCCAGGGCGAGGACAGCTGCAAGCACCTTGTCAATTAGCCAGCAGGGGACAAGGTTCCAGATCTTGTTCCACGGGTAGCCCAGATAGAGCGTGACGGAAGCCCACCGCGGGGGATACTGCGTCTGCAAGTGCCTGCAAAAATCCCAAGGGTCAGATCTCGCGGGCGACAGCTCCCACAGCAAAGACATCGGGAGTGGACATTTCCCATTCCATGCGGACTAGTCAACACACAAGACACAAAACTAGAGTGCAGGAGGAAGGGCCCCTGTTCTGTTCACCGGTGTGCGGGACCCGAGCACACCCCTCTGGAGGCTACCGGTATCCGGCACATGATTTACTACTTGTACTTTGTGTGACTTATTTGAAAACTGTGAGTACAGCGGTGTCATCCGGTCCAGTCCTGCAAACTGTGCCCCAGCACTGCACTCCACCTACGCCTGGGTCCAGGGACAACACCTCCCTAACCGTGGAGGGGATACCACCCTGCTGCCCTGCTCCATCAGCCCCGGATGCCCCCATACCAAGGCAGTGGCGGTGTCACAAAACTATCACCACAACCCACGGGTTGCGTCACTGACAAACTTTCCCCTGTAAATAACCCCTTTATTAAGTTGTGGGCGACGGGCTGCTGCACGAGCTCCAGATCCGGCTGCTACTCGAGGCACAGCCACGATTCTGGATCCGAGCGTTCCGAGTAGCGTCCCCCCTGGCCATGGCCTGCGTCCCCACCCGCGATATATGGGTGACCTTCCATTCCTTACAATAATTTAGTTGCCTGCCTTTGAACTGACTCTATTTTCTGAATATGCTTCTTACAATGTAAAGCCCAAAACTGGATCCTATATTCCAGATGTGACCTTTAATGTGGATTTTAAGCTAGAATCAAGATTACATTGATAAATTAAAGGTGGATGAGTGACTTGTGTATGCCTCGTGCTCTGAGAACTCTGCTACTAAAGACAACACACAACTTAGTGACAAAACTTGGAGTTGCCACATTTCCAAAAAATTTGGCTTGTCTTGACTCATGAAGAAGCAACAGGAGGATAAATATTAGGTGCTTCATACATTAAAAAAAGCCAAATTGTAAAAGTAACAGCAGTGGACACATCATTTGATTGTTGCACAACCAAGGCACTTGTTAGTAACATCAGCAGCAGTAGCAACCAAAGCCACAGAAGCCACAACAAAGGTGTCACAGACTGCAATAACGTGAGATCAATGCGGCACACTGAAAAATACACCATACTTAGTCTTCACAGTTTGTGACTGGGGTGGAAAAGTCATTGTAGGTCCATGACTTGTTCATCTAGATGAAAGTTAGGCAGTCTACATTTTCAGGGGGCATGTTACGGTTGCTGTGAGCACTGCAGACTATGTCCAGATTTCTTGCTACTGCACATGTGCGAGCGCTGGAGACTAAGTCCAGATTTCTTGCTACTGCACATGTGCGAGCGCTGGAGACTAAGTCCAGATTTCTTGCTACTGCACATGTGCGAGCGCTGGAGACTAAGTCCAGATTTATTGCTACTGCACATGTGCGAGCGCCGGAGACTAAGGGCGGCTTTGCACACTACGACATCGCAGGTGCGATGTCGGTGGGGTCAAATCGAAAGTGACGCACATCCGGCGTCACTTGCGATGTCGTAGTGTGTAAATCCTAGATGATACGATGAACGAGCGCAAAAGCGTCGTTATCGTATCATCGCTGCAGCCTCCGACATTTCCATAATGCCGGTGCAGCGACAGGTGCGATGTTGTTCCTCGCTCCAGCGGCAGCACACATCGCTGTGTATGAAGCCGCAGGAACGAGGAACTTCTCCTACCTGCCGCCGGCTGCAATGAGAAGGACGGAGGTGGGCGGGATGTTTACATCCTGCTCATCTCCGCCCCTCCACTTCAATTGGCCGCCTGCCGTGTGACGTCGCTGTGACGCCGCACGACCCGCCCCCTTAGGAAGGAGGCGGGTCGCCGGCCAGAGGGACGTTGCACGGCAGGTATGTGCGTGTGAAACTGCCGTAGCGATAATAATCGCTACGGCAGCTTTACTAGATATTGCACGTGCGACGGGGGCGGGACTATCGCTGCAGCATCGGTAACACATTGTTACCGATGTCGCAGCGTGCAAAACCCGCCTAAGTCCTGTCTTGGAGCCATTGCACATGTGCGGGTGACATCATCGCTGACACGAGGTCACATGTCTCTGACACCTTCTGTGCCGATTGGTCGCTGGTCATGTGCTTGTGACGCCTTGCTCGGTGATAGGCCAGCATGACGTCACTCCTGTCGTTCTGACAGCGGATTGGCTCTGGTGTCCTCCATCTTGGATGAGGCACAGAGTCTATATAAGACCCTGACACACGCCGCATGGCGCTCAGTCCTCTTGGTTCATGCATAAGAGTAAACGCTCTGTGCGCGTTCCTCTAGGCATTCCTCTGTCTATGCTAGGTGAGCGCTACCGGCAGGGTAGCGTTCTTATACCTTACAGCTTCGGCTGCTGTCCGTATCCTTACCTCTTATGGGAGCGGACATAGGCAGGTGCCTGAGGCACATGGTCTGGCTGGGCCTTGTGATTCGACTCGTAGGTGGACGTTGCCGCAAGGGTAACGTTCCTTATACTGCGGCTGACAGTTGTTCGTATCCTCGCACACTAGGGGAGCGAACAGAGGTAGGAGCTTTGTGCGGCTTACGCTGCTGTTCGTCTCTTTTGCACCACTAGAAGAGCGGACCTAGGTAGGTGCCATTATGCACACATTGCCTTTGTCTCTGTGATTATTAACAGAGATCATTCCACACACCCTCCAAGTAAGGGAGGAATTGCTTTACTTACTTATTATATCCTTCTGTGAGTTAACAGAGGTATTGCACTCTGCCATAGTCTGCAGAAAAGTCTTTGCATGGTGGACCCTGACTGTCTGATACTCCTTTAGGTTATTATCAGACAGCCCCCCGTAACAGGGCAGCTGGATGTACTAATACACCACCATCAATGCTGGAGACACGTTCTTTAAGAATGCAGTCTGCTTGGCGTGACAAAACCTCCAAGATGTGACTGGCGAGCCCAAGCCATTATTCTAATTTTGAAGACCAAAATGCAAAAGGGTCCTCCTGATGCAAATGATATTGAGTTCTAGATACTCTAGCACCATCCCCTCCAGTCATTCACTGTGTCAGACTTTTACGATGTTCTACTGGTGCATGGGATCATCTAAAAAATGTGTGCCACAACTCATAGAAATTGCTTCTGCCACTTAAACTGCTGCTGAAAATGTTTCTGAGATGATGACTCAACTGTCCCTGGGTTGGAAGTCTGGAACAGCAATGCACAGTGTGGGTCCCATTACTGTCTTGGAATAAACCACTCTTAAGATTGTGTACAAGTTGGATTTGATACTCCAGAATGCACATGTCCCTTTCCAGGAGGTGAAGCATCTGGAAAAATGTACTCTTGTACCATGGATCTAACAGAGTTGCAACAGCAGTATATCAAATCCTAACAATTCTGGAATCATGTTGTAGATAGTGCAGCAAGAAGACTCTCATGTGTCAGGTGCTTCCGTGAGGTCCAAGTCCATCATGTGTTAATGCTGGGGTAACACTCAAGTTTGCTTTCTCCATCCCCTTGGGGAAAGCCCCTTTGTGATGTCAGCTAACCCAGAGGATGCTGGAAGGAGAGCCGCACCCACCGCGCATGCGCAATCCCCGAACCCAGAAGTGCGACAGCAAATGCCATGCTAAGTACTGGCAAAGATGCGGGCAAATCACACAACTGTGATGAACATCCCAGAACATCATATAAACATATACCGATAACAAAAAGTAGACTTAAGGAGCACCACAACAGAGGTTGAAATTATTTTTACAAATTAGATCAAGCACAATACATTAAAGTATATGATTACAAGGCATCAGCACAATAGCAATATTAATTGTACAGTGATCAACTAGGCAGCATGAAGTGGTGGTCACAAGTAGGTTTATTTCTGAGCAGTGGGACATCGGCTCCAGACTTAACACGAGAACATCCGGCAAGGATATATAAAGACACAGGACAGAGTGAACTGTGGACAAAAAAGGAGACACAAAAGGTTGTATTATAAATGGGAATTTAAAAATAAGATTAAAAGACTCAAAAATGCAATCAACAGTGCACTGGGGCCCAGCAAACCAAGTAAAAGCTATACTGTATATATCCCACTAAGGATAATTCAAAGATCCAACCGCAGAAGGAGCAAACTGGTTCATAAAAAGGACGCAAAGGTCTGTCGCTCATTTATCCCGTCGGGTACCACCGTGCCAAGGAGAAAAATTCAACGACACTCTACACGTGCCAGCGCTTTATGAATATCCCCGCCCCTCAGTCCAAGATGCACACGATCGATCCCTCTGACCATAAGGCCGGAGGGGTCTGACCCATGATGCATCCTGAAGTGGCGGGGGATAGTCTTAAGGATACCAATATCCATGACAGCTTTTTGGGTCGAGTTTGCATGACATGCTGGTTCATAGTCATTATGTCATGCAAAATAGCTTACCTTTTCCTACGGGACGTCCTAGATGGGGGTCTTAACCCTGTGGTTCATGCCTCGCGTGCCGCCATGGCAATATCATTAGGGCTACATCCTTTGCCTCCTCCAACGGATCCAAAACTTTTGAAATCCATCATTATATTTCCTGCAGCAGCACGGGCATAATTTATTATGCCACGTGTGGATGCGGTTTAATATATGTCGGGCTTAAGAGCCAGGGACTGTACACCTCTAACAGCATGGCTATTCCCTTTCTCCCACAACTGCGGGATTTTCCATTAATGTTTGATGTACCCTTCCCCTCTTTTAGCCAACTGTTTCACAACCCTAGGTTTACACCTGTCAGTCACCAGTCACTAAATTTGCAATTAATATTTAGATGATGAAATGGCAATTTATGGCTGGAACACAAATTTTGCAATCTCGAGTTGAAGACATCACAATTTTTGCCTGGGCCACATATTTTCTTTACATGATGAAATGACATTTTTTACCTGGAGCACAGATTTTACAATCTCTATTTAGATGATAAAATGGCAATTTTTGCCAGGAGCACAGATTTTGCAATCTGTAATTAGATGATGAAATGGCAATTTTTGTCGGTACCACAGAATTTTGCAATCTCTGTTTAGATGAGGAAATGACAATTTTTGGATAGACCACAAATTTCGTTATCTCTATTTCGATGATGAAATGTGATTTTTTTCTTGGACCACAGATTTTGCAATCTCTATTTAGATGACAAAATGGCAATTTGTGCCTGGCCCGCTAGCAATCTCTATTTAGATGATGAAGTGGCATTTTGGGGCTGGACCACAGATTTTGCAATCTCTATTTAGATGATGAAATGGCAATTTGGGGGCTGGCCCACTTAATATGCAATCACTGATGAAAAGCTGATTTGTGTCACACAACTTTACTTACACTGCATATCCCTGCATTTCCCTCTTCTATATTATTGACCTCCTATCAATCTAAAATAGCTAAATTTAAACCCCAGAGCTACGCTAAATATGTTTAGCAGCAGAGGGACTGTCCCTAAACTGTAGCAATCACAAAATGATGGCGACACCGAATGTGCACTTTTTATATGAAGGGACATGTGAATTAGGCAGCCAATGACACAAGCTCTTGTGTCTGAACATTGTTGATTTTTTTGCGTTCTTGGCTGCCTGAACATCCATACATAAAATTAAGAAAGAAACAGTCCACCGCTCCTTTAATATCTCCCTACCCCCTTCCCTCATAAAACATATCCCCCACTCATCATACAGCACCACTACCCTAGCCAAAGTGATAGTAAGATAGAAGAAAAGCAATAGTGTAGCCGCAGTTACCAAACAAAACCAATCTTTGCCAATTTTTGATAAAAGTGTTCGTGAATCCGATCCTGACCCGTGTGAGACAAGGATTGTGTTGAATTTGCATTTGACTAAGGCGGGCTTTGCACGTTGTGACATCGCAAGCCAATGCTGCGATGTCGCACGCGATAGTCCCCGCCCCCGTCGCAGGTACAATATCTTGTGAAAGCTGGCGTAGCGAAAATTATCGCTATGCCGGCTTCACATGCACTCACCTGCCCTGCGACCATCTCTCTGGCCGGCGACCCGCCTCCTTATTAAGGGGGAGGGTCGTGCGGCGTCACTGCGACGTCACACGGCAGGCGGCCAATAGGAGCGGAGAGGCGGAGATGAGCAGGATGTAAACATCCCGCCCACCTCCTTCCTTCCACATATCCTACGGAAGCCGCGGTGACACCAGTAGGAGATGTTCCTTGCTCCTGCGACTTCACACACAGTGATGTGTGCTGCCGCAGGAGCGAGAAACAACATCGGACCATCGCGTCAGCGTAATTATGGATTGCGCCGACGCTACATCGATGATACGATTACGACGCTTTTGCGCTCGTTAATCGTATCATCTAGGCTTTACACACTACGATGTCGCATGCGATGCCGGATGTGCGTTACTTTCAATTTGACCCCACCGACATCGCACCTGCGATGTCGTAGTGTGCAAAGCCCGCCTAACTATTTTTGAACAATTTCAATCAACTCTAGTTCCAATGAACAAAAAAGAGAAATAAACATGTTTAGTATAAAATGTGTAATTGAAATAATTTTCTTGGAGAAATACTTTGTTTTCTGAAACAATATCAAGGGTGCCAACTAGAGTTGAGCGATGTTCGAGGTTCGCTAATTTCATGTTCGAGTGATCTTGGGGGGTGCCCGAGATCGAACTCGAACCCGAGCTTTTTGCTAAAAGCTCGACAGCACGAGTTACGTTCGAGAACGATTCGATCAGCAAAAAGCCTAGCTAGTTACTAGCTGGCTTTTCAATGTAACAGTGTGAGTCACTGGGATTCACGCTATTATCAAATTTCAGCGTATAGTGTGCGGGAGGGACCATGGTGCAGAGAGAATGCCGATCGCCATTTTTTATCTTTTTTTTCCTAAGCGCGCATGCAATCGGGCAGGCAAGGATGTCAGCCAATCACAGACACACACACACAGCTAAGTGCATTTTTGCCAGACAAGCAAGGGAATGTGTCATAGGCTGTTAATGTCACATGTCCTTGCCTTATAAAATACGGCCATTTTCCCTGTCGCCGCCATTATCTGCCTTTGGCGTGTGGGTGACAGTCACCGCTCACGCTGCTGCCGCTGGTCCTACTGTGTGCACTATAGACATAGTGCAAGCTACACAGCGCTGTAGAGATTAGGGACTGCTTGTTATTTCAGCCCTTTTCAGGGCTGATTTCCAGGCGATCATAGCCATAGCTGCTAGGCAGGTCCGTGCAAACACTCTGTACAGCTTTAGATAACAGCGTCTGTGTACCTCAGCTCAGGGAATTCCTTGCTGCATTTCATCATTAGGAGGGATAGAAACTAAGGCTTCATTTCCTGTCCTGGTACCCACAGAACCCGGGCACTGTACCCACCTGCCCAGTTTTGCCATGCTATTTTATTTGCCCAAAGAGCTGACACTTTTTCTGCCATCCTAAAAGTGTCTGGATTACTAAGTTAGTGTTCCTTTCTTGTCCACTGACTCACAGAACCCGGGCACTGTACTCATCTGCACACTTTTGCCATGCTATTTTATTTGCCCAAAGAGCTGACACTTTTTCTGCCATCCTAAAAGTGTCTGGAATACTACGTTAGTGTTCCTTTCCTGTCCACTGACCCACAGAACCTGGGCACTGTACCCACCTGCACACTTTTGCCACACTATTTTATTTGCTCAAAGAGCTGACACTTTTTCTGCCATCCTAAAAGTGTCTGGATTACTAAGTTAGTGTTCCTTTCCTGTCCACTGACCCACAGAACCCGGGCACTGTACCCACCTTCACACTTTTGCCACGCTATTTTATTTGCCCAAAGAGCTGACACTTTTTCTGCCATCCTAAAAGTGTCAGGAATACTAAGTTAGTGGTTCTTTCCTGTCCACTGACCCACAGAACCCGGGCACTGTATACACCTGCACACTTTTGCCACACTATTTTATTTGCCCAAAGAGCTGACACTTTTTCTGCCATCCTAAAAGTGTCTGGAATACTACGTTAGTGTTCCTTTTCTGTCCACTGACCCACAGAACCCGGGAACTGTACTCACCTGCACACTTTTGCCACGCTATTTTATTTGCCCAAAGAGCTGACACTTTTTCTGCCATCATAAAAGTGTCTGGATTACTAAGTTAGTGTTCCTTTCCTGTCCACTGGCCCACAGAACCCGGGCACTGTACCCACCTTCACACTTTTGCCACGCTATTTTATTTGCCCAAACAGCTGACACTTTTTCTGCCATCCTAAAAGTGTCTGAAATACTAAGTTAGTGTTCCTTTCCTGTCCACTGACCCACAGAACCCGGGCACTGTACCCACCTGCACACTTTTGCCACGCTATTTTATTTGTTCAAGGAGCTGACACTTTTTCTGCCATCCTAAAAGTGTCTGGAATACTAAGTTAGTGGTCCTTTCCTGTCCAGTGACCCACAGAACCCAGGCACTGTACCCACCTGCACACTTTTGCCACACTATTTTATTTGCCCAAAGAGCTGACACTTTTTCTGCCATCCTAAAAGTGTCTGAAATACTAAGTTAGTGTTCCTTTCCTGTCCACTGACCCACCGAACCCGGGCACTGTACCCACCTGCACACTTTTGCCACGCTATTTTATTTGCAAACTGTGCTGCCACTGTTAAGTGCATACAAAAATTGTTTGTGAAAGTGTTGGTTCTTCAGCTGTCTATAAAGCTAGACTACCTCTGCATTGTACACACCTGTCCATTTTTGATACGCAATTCTAATTGCAAACTGTGCTGCCACTGTTAGGGGCATACAAATATTGTCTGTGATAGTCAGTGTTGGTTCTTCAGCTGTCTATAAAGCTACACCACCTCTGCATTGTACACACCTGTCCATTTTTGATACGCAATTCTAATTGCAAACTGTGCTGCCACTGTTAGGGGCATAAAAAAATTGTCTATAATAGTGTTGGTTCTTCAGCTGTCTGTAAAGCTAAACCACCTCTGCAATCTACACCACCTCTCAATTTTTGCATCCACATTTTAAGTGGCCAATCTTGTCGCTAACAAAATGAGTGGCAAAAGGACAGATGTTGGTGGAAAGGGGAACAGGCGTGTTGGAAAAGGAAAAAAAGTTTGTGTCCGTGGGGAAGGTGACAAAGCTCTATGAACATCTGCTGAAGATAGACCATCTTCCAGCAAAAGTAAGATGTCTACTACTTTCCGTGGACAATCCAATGTGCTCCCTTTTTTACGGACCTGAACAACTGTAAGAAAGGTAGATGATGCACAAAAAAAGAACATGCTTGAATGGATCTCAACTGCTCCAACAAGTGCCCTCTCCTCCACCTCAACTTCAAAATCCAAAAAATAACAGTCCAGAAGCTTTGTGACTCAGATTCTGGCCCTGATGACCAAGTTTCTGAGCATAATGTACACCCTCATTCCCAAACTGTAAAACCTGTTGATGGAGACAATGAGGAACATAGTGATGACGATGAGACGCAGATACCTGACTGGGATGACAACTTAAGTATTCAGTCAGGGCAGGACAAGGTTAGGTCTGAGGACGAGGGGAGTGCAAACACAACGCTTGATGATGAAGTTCTAGATCCCACTTACTGTCAACCCACAGTCAGGCTCTCGAGGAGGTCACCAGATGCGTTGGAGGAGGATGCAACTGACGACGAAGTTACTTTGCGCCTTCCTGGACAGAGTCGGAGTACTGGAAGCACGTCTACAACTGCATCCTCAGCCACAACTCTGCCTCTGAGCACAAGTCGGGGTGGGTCTGCAGGTTGCATGGCCTCTAAGCCTTGCCTAGCCTGGTCCTTTTTTGACCTTGCAAAGGATCTCCCAAATCATGTGATCTGTAAAATTTGTCGGCAATCTATAAATAGAGGCCAAAAAATCACCAGTTTGACAACTTCTTCCATGAATCGTCACATGAATAACAAGCATAAGCCCCAGTGTCCCAGTGGGAAGCTCGCCGTGCTGCAATGCAGCCTAGCGGAGCAGGCCAAACACCGTCTGCCCCTTCAAGTTCCTTAGCGCGTTACTCATCTTCTATGACTGTGGGGACAGCTGTCACTACTGGTTTTCCACGCATACCTTCCACCACTTTAATCGCAACTGGCAGTTTGCTAGGCAGGTCGTCAGTTGGTTTGGAAGGGGAAACAAGTGCTGGTGTACAGCTCTCTCAGACATCGAGAGCACCAACTTTGGATGAAGGCAACATCTTGTCTCCACCTGCACTTTCCTCACACACCTGCATTTTTCCAGGGACACCCTACTCACCACTGACTCCACACAGCAGCCAGATCTCTGTCCCTCAGATGTGGACAAATAAAAAGCCATTTCCTCTGAGCCATGACAAAGCTAAGAGGTTGACTTTATCCCTCTGTAAGCTCTTGGCTACCGAAATGCTGCCTTTCCGCCTGGGGGCACAGCGGATTTTCGAAACTTTATGTCCGTCGCAGTGCCCCAGTACCAGATGCCCACTCGCCACTACTTCTCCAAGAAAGGTGTGCCTACGCTACACCAGCATGTTGCACACAACATCACCGCTTCCTTGAAAAACTCTGTGTGTGACCGGGTACATTTCACCACCGAAATTTGGACCAGTAAGCATGGACAGGGGAGTTACATGTCGCTAACTGGGCACTAGGTATCTATGGTGAGAGATGGAGAAGGGTCTGCTGAACAAGTCTTGCCGTCCCCATGACTTGTGCGTCAATCCTCTTTATGTAGAAGTTCCTCCACTGCTTCTGCCTCCTCAACCTCGTCTGGGTCCTCCACCTTCGCCCCAAGCCTGCCTGGTCAGGTCACACGCATTGTAACTGCGCACAAGGAATCCCGCACACCTCCTTACTATGCTAGCAGCAGAGCTCAATGGCATAAGGCAGTATTTACCTTGAAATGTCTTGGAAATAAGAGTAACACAGCGGAGGAGTTGGGGTAAGCTCTTGCGAGCGAGTTTCGTAAATGGTTGTCTCCACTCAACCTGCAGCCAGGGATGGCAGTGTGCGACAATGCTGCACACATGGGTGCGGCCCTTCGCTGGGGCAAGGTGACACACGTGCCTTGTATGGCTCATTTGTTTAACCTTGTTGTCCAGCAATTTTTAACCCACTATCCCGGCCTAGATGGGCTTCTGCACAGGGCATGGTCACTCTCTGCTCAATTCCGCCTTTCAAACGCTGCAGCTGACCGACTTGCATTGCTCCAGAAGTCTTTTGGCCTGCCGCTTCATCACCTGAAATGTGATGTGCCGACAAGCTGGAATTCGACTCTCCACATGTTACAGCGACTGTGGCAGCACTGCCGAGCCCTGGTGCAATACGTTATGACGTATAGCCTGGGCCAACGAGATGCAGAGGTGGGACAGATCACACTGCTGGAGTGGTCTCAGTTCAAGGACCTATGCACACTTCTGCACAGTTTCGACATGGCAACGAATATGTTTAGTGCTGACAATGCCATTACCAACATCTACAAGTTCCAGACGTTCAGCATCACCAAGGCAGCAGGCATGGGATGGTTGGGGAGAGGAATTAACAAGGGAGCATGGTAGCAGCCAAAATGTTGAGGAAGGTGCAGGAGACCATGAAGAAATGGAGGACGAACTCTAGATGGGCATGGAAGACTCAGCAGATGAGGGAGACATTGGTCAAATTTCGGTTGAACAAGGTTGGAGGGAGATGTCAGCGGAAGAAAGCATGGTTTTCACCTCTACGCCACAAACACAGCGAGAACTTGGTTCGCATGGATGCGCAAGACACATCCTTCTTGCTGCACTACCTCACACACCACTAAATTAACTACCCTCATAAAAGTATGTTTTTATTAATAAATATTTAAAAGGAACACCTGTAATGTTCTCTCATGTAACAAAACAGGACACATAAACACATACAAAAGTGCAGGTGTCAAACAGTGCTTAGCCCGCACCAGAGGATAGCCCAGAACAGATGGTCAATTGGATGAAAAATTAGATGATTTTCAGTACATATCAGGATGGGACTAATCTATATAGTTCCTATACTACCCCTTCCTGACAGAGGAGGGTGTCTTAATGTTTTTGACATCCCCCGCTCCAGATGACTCACCCTCCCTGTCCCTATTAGCCTCTAGCAGGGGCAGCCACCAACAGAAAAAGTAAAAAAAAGTGATACAAACAGACCACAAACATGCACTAACAAATATGCATTAGAATGTCAATAGTTCTCCAAATAAGTATAAATTCCCTATTAGAGGAACACTAGATTGTTAGGTAAGAGTCGAGAGGTCTACTTATCTTATAGACACCCTCAACTCTCTCGATGCGTTTCACCCCCTCCTCCCGCTAACGCAATACAGGGGATCATCAGGGGCTCAAATTAGAATCACTCCTCAAAGAAATGACACCTGAAAAAAAGAATACAGAATGTATAAAATATATATGAGACTACACTGTTTCATATCTATAACTTAATGTGTCACTCACAAAAGGGACTACTATTTTCTGTCACGAGGAAAGTCTTATTTTTCCTTTGTTAGTAAATGAAATGGTCAATAGATGTTCATTCTAATCCAGCCAACTGTTATAGTTTTCTAGTGGCTAGCTCCTGTAGATAGAGGAAGAAGGAAAAAGTATGTTTGCCCGTCATCATTCAAAAGAGGTGGACTCTCTGAACTTTGCATAGCAAAACAGTCACTACCTGATCTTCGATGTATCAGGATACTATACCAGCATCAATGGAAGGCTTCTTTTCACATGACAGAACTTAAATACAACAATTTGGCATCTAAAATAGAAAAACATTTATAGTAGCTGGTATCATAATCATAATAGATTTATAGTAGGTCTAATTGTTTCATAGAGCAAGTAAAAGAAATGTTCTCACGCTCTAAAATAGTACCTTTATATTCTTTCTGATTTCTAATATAGATGAGGAGAAAAGGACTAGTCGTGGCGGTGTCAACTTTGTTGCAATATGTGGGGCTTACATCAGCCAGTCCTGAAAAAAAGGGAGAAAGGGGGGGGTACCTGCATGTGTATATATATGTATCCATATTATTTATTTCACATCTAAGGTCATGTGATGTATTACCTGCGGAAAAAAGGGGGAAAGAAAAAGATGTTTTCCATCCTAATGGTGCATCAATATGTCACCCATCACTCAGAATATCTATAGCTATAGTCCTTCCTGCAAGAAAAATATAGTAACATATCAGGTCACCTAATGTGTTTCATAATGACCACAGGTCTTTTCATAAAGACCCCTCTCCTATATCCAAAAAAGTCCAGAGTCAGCAGGTTAAAAGGGTTATGCATCCTTCACATTGTCAAAACATGACCTTAGGTGCAAAGAAGAAATTCCATGTAGTCACACTATTATAGTCTAATTCATTTCCACCTACCCAATTTTTATTGGGGCTCGACCAGCAAAGGCAGATAAGTCCCGAGTATCAACACATTCTTGCCGCTGGGAGCTCCCAAATACTATCTTCCTCCAGACCGCACCGTGGAATGTCAGATAGCTGCCATCATTCAAAAATCCACTCTCATCTCCCATGTTTTTAAATGCCGCATCCGGAAGTTAGCAGCAGAGTGTGCCCACTCCCCGGAAGTGACGTGACCGGTACGCAACTGCGCACCAAGCCTCACTTCCACCCAAGCTGATTTGCAGCTCATATTATCATCTTACGTTGGGAGGTGGAGCGAATATTCCCGCTCCCTGGGGGTGACGTAAACCGGAAATGCAGCTGCGCTCACACAGCAGATCACATGTCCGTTCTACGTCGGGAGATGAAGCAACCAAAACCACTCCCAGGAGGGGGCGTGACCATCACGCCACATCACTGCCGGAGGACTGATTCGGACCATCATGTCCGGAAATGACATGCCGTGGAACGCAAATGCATTCAACACGCAGAAGCCGTCGGCTCTGTCCATGTATATGAAAAAAGGGGACGTTCCGTGAAACATAACAGGCGGACCTTTCTTTATCAAGATACGACATATCCTGGAACGCAAATATGCTCCACACACAGTGGCCGTCATATCTATCCAGGCAATATGAGAATAGGGAAAAGAAACAATCCATGACACCACGATTTATATCGAAAGATTATTTCTACATGGGATACATAATTAACCAAAGAAAGGTAGAAAATGTCTATCTGACAGTGAGGTAAGACTCTATATGCAGGGATGCACTCCACCACATAGACACCCCCACAGCAGAAGTTGCTAAAATATAACCCCACAATCCATTTAAAGATTCCTCCTGTATATTAATCACATGAGAAAGACAGGACAAATGTAATATTTAGTTTGAAAGTAATCCTCGTCGTATATAGGTCAACCAATATGGGATATTAAACCTCTCTAATCATGTCAAAAAATTATATAAAAAATTGGCATAGAAACCCTATCCCAAAGGGATATTGTCTCTATGGTTACCAATGTAGTGACAATACAGACATAAACTAGTCCCTTTGTATTATCACTGAAAAGTATAGTCTCAAGATCATAGATGTTTAAAAATAGTAAGCAATGACCATGTAGCGAATGCATGGGATTGATGCCAAAATCTCCCTGACAGTAAAACTTTGGTTAATTATGTATCCCATGTAGAAATAATCTTTCGATATAAATCGTGGTGTCATGGAACATTTCTTTTCCCTATTCCCATATTGACTGGATAGATATGACGGCCACTGTGTGTGGAGCACATTTGCGTTCCAGGATATGTCGTATCTTGATAAATAATGGACCGCCTGTTATGTGTCACGGAACGTCCCCTTTTTTCATATACATGGACAGAGCCGACGGCTTGTGCGTGTTGAATGCATTTGCGTTCCACGGCATGTCATTTCCAGACGCGATGGTCCGATTCAGTCCTCCGGCGGTGATGTGGCGTGGACCGCATTTGCGTTCCGGGTCACGTCACCTCCTGGGAGTGGTTTTGGTTGCTCCATCTCCTGACATAGGACGGGCATGTGATCTGCTGCGTGAGCGCAGCTGCGTTTCCGGTTTACATCACCCCCAGGGAACGTGAATGTTCGCTCCACCTCCCATTGTAAGATGATCATATGAGCTGCAAATCAGTTTCGGTGAAAGTGAGGCGTGGTGCGCTGTTGCATACCGGTCACGTCACTTCCGAGGAGTGGGCACACTCTGCTGCTACGTTCCGGATGCAGCATTTAAAAACATGGGAGATGAGAGTAGATTTTTGAATGATGGCGGCTACCTGAAATTCCACGGTGCGGTCTGGAGGAAGATAGTATTTGGGAGCTCCCAGCGGCAAAAGTGTATTGATACTCGGGACTTATCTATCTTTGCTGGTCGAGCCCCAATAAAAATCGGGTAGGTGGAAATGAATTAGACTATAATAGTGTGACTACATGGAATTTCTTCTTTGCCCCTAAGGTCATGTTTTGACAATGTGAAGGATGCATAACCCTTTTAACCTGCTGACTCTGGACTTTTTTGGATATAGGACAGGGGTCTTTATGAAAAGACCTGTGGTCCTTATGAAACACATTAGGTGACCTGATATGTTACTATATTTTTCTTGCAGGAAGGACTATAGCTATAGATATTCTGAGTGATGGGTGACATATTGATGCACCATTAGGATGGAAAACATCTTTTTCTTTCCCCCTTTTTTCCGCAGGTAATACATCACATGACCTTAGATGTGAAATAAATAATATGGATGCGTATATATACACATGCAGGTACCCCCCCTCTTTCTCCCTTTTTTTCAGGACTGGCTGATGTAAGCCGCACGTATTGCAACAAAGTTGACACCGCCACGACTAGTCCATTTTCTCCTCATCTATATTAGAAATCAGAAAGATTATAAAGGCACTATTTTAGAGCGTGAGAACATTTTTTACTTGCTCTATGAAACAATTAGACCTACTATAAATCTATTATGATTATGATACCAGCTACTATAAATGTTTTTCTATTTTAGATGCCAAATTGTTGTATTTAAGTTCTGTCATGTGAAAAGAAGCCTTCCATTGATGCTAGTATAGTATCCTGATACATCGAAGATCAGGTAGTGACTGTTTTGCTATGCAAAGTTCAGAGAGTCCACCTCTTTTGAATGATGACGGGCAAACATACTTTTTCCTTCTTCCTCTATCTACAGGAGCTAGCCACTAGAAAACTATAGCAGTTGGCTGGATTAGAATGAACATCTATTGACCATTTCATTTACTAACAAAGGAAAAATAAGACTTTCCTCGTGACAGAAAATAGTAGTCCCTTTTGTGAGTGACACATTAAGTTATAGATATGAAACAGTATAGTCTCATATATATTTTATATATTCTGTATTCTTTTTTTCAGGTGTCATTTCTTTGAGGAGTGATTATAATTTGATCCCCTGAAGATCCCCTGTATTGCGTTAGAGGGGGTGAAACGCGTCGGGAGAGTTGAGGGTGTCTATAAGATAAGTGGGCCTCTCGACTCTTACCTAACAATCTAGTGTTCCTCTAATAGGGAATTTATACTTATTTGGAGAACTATTGACATTCTAACTCATATTTGTTAGTGTATGTTTGTGGTCTGTTTGTATCACTTTTTTTTACGTTTTCTGGTGGTGGCTGCCCCTGCTAGAGGCTAATAGGGACAATGAGGGTGAGTCATCTGGAGCGGGGGATGTCAAAAACATTAAGACACCCTCCGCTGTCAGGAAGGGGGAGTATAGGAACTATATAGATTAGTCCCATCCTGATATATACTGAAAATCATCTAATTTTCCTTCCAATTGACCATCTGTTCTGGGCTATCCTCTGGTGCGGACTAAGCACTGTTTGACACCTGCACTTTTGTATGTGTTTATGTGTCCTGTTTTGTTACATGAGAGAACATTACAGGTGTTCCTTTTAAATATTTATTAATAAAAATATATTTTTATGAGGGTAGTTAATTTAGTGGTGTATGATTAGTATATTCTACCTTTCAAAAAACCTTTGTGGTTCTAGTGATTAATATATGGCGGGCTTCCTGTCAGGACTTTTAAATACAACAAAATGGCTAGACAACGCGGAGGAAGTATTTTCGGATAAAACACCTGAAGGATCGGGAACTGTTAAGTGTAATCTGAAGAATATTTTCTCTGATCTGTTGTTGGCTTATAAACTAAACGTTAAATCATGGTGGGAAGTACAATCTCTGGAACAGTACATTAAACAAAAATTGTACCCAGGGACCTTAGGGTCAATCTGATCCCTGCAGAGCGCTCAAGGACAGAGAGACTCATAAAAAGGTGGGAAGAAGAGCTAATAAACTCCTCTATTAGACTTATGACCATCTTGCTAGAAGAGGAGAAAACAACTTTAGAAAAATCCTCCAAAGATCTTCAAACCCTAAGGGACGAAGCCTTAAAATTTAAAGGAGACCCTGATTTTGACTCCAAGGAAACAGCCTTACAACTAGCTGTAGATAAATACTAGCAGAATCTTAAAACCAGAAATCACAAGCATTTCCTTAGGGACTTGGGAGATTTCTCAGAAAATAAGGAGTCTTCATTTCCTCTGGGAGTGTCTTCGGTGGAACTATCCTCATCGGAAGTATCAGACACTGAATTTCAGGGCCAATCTGATAGAAATAGAAATAAGGGGGAAAGGAACTATAGAAATAGAAAAAACTAGGAAAGACAAAATTATAGGTCGAGACAATGGAGCCAGGATCATCGGCGATCTACCTTGCCATCACTATATGGTGTATCAGCACAGGGATCTGGACAGCAGACAACATTGGACACTCTAGCTGTCTCTGCTCCACCTCCACAATTAATACCATCACTTCCCTCTCCAGCATCATTATCTTCTTTTTTAGGGGGAAGAGACCCTTACCATTTAAGAAATCAAATGCAGAGAAATCCAAAGAGAAGATAGTCGCCTTTGAACCTGAGGGGCATCAGGTAATTAATCTCTCTAGCTATATGCTTTCTGATGTTGAAAAACAAGTGTTGCGTTATGGATTGTCTTTTGTGCCAACAACTAGATTTGATCTTTTCAATTGGGTGAAGGACGTAGAATTATTCTTAAGGAAACTTAGATGGAAGACATTTTTTATACATAATGATAAGGCGGAATGCTTACGGCTTGGTATACCGGTTGAAATGCTGGAGGATGTAAGGCTATTAGCAGATCTGTCCAAAGATGATGGTAGCAACACAGGAATGGGGCCTTTTACTAACCTTAAACCAAAAAGCACAAGGATGCCACCAACAACAGACTGTAGTAGTTTGGACATTTTCTCCAAACTGGTAACCAAAGACTTATGTTTTATCCATCCCAAATTATGATCCAATAAACCTAATCTGACATCAAGAGAATGGAAGGCATTAACTGGCTTAGAGAAAAATACACACCTTACTATTAAACCATCAGATAAGGGTGGGAACATAGTGGTGATGGACACCAAAAACTATCCCACTATGTGCAAAAAGATACTGTCAGACTCCAGCACATATGAAATACTACCTATAGATCCAACGAATGAATACACTAGCATACTGACAGATCTTCTTGGGAAATCTCTGGAAATTGAGGTAATCTCTGAGAGGGAATTTGATTTCCTTTTTTAGAGGTTTCCGGTAATTGCAACCTTTTATGCAACCCCGAAGATCCATAAAGGCCTTTCTCCCCTTTAAGGGCCACCCTATAGTGTCTGGAATAGACGCACTGAGCCAAAATTCAAGCATCTATCTAGATCAAATTCTCTGTCCTTTTGTAACTAGCTTACCGTCATATATCAGGGATACTAGTGACTTGATAGCTAAGTTTGATGGGATTACCTTGGACTCAAGAACAATACTTGTATCCATAGATGTGCAACAATTATACAGCAGCATTCGACATGACAAAGGGCTGGAGGCAGTTCAATATTTCTTATCTACACGAGGTAACCAGTTTAACTAACACAATGAGTTCATTAGCGAATTGTTACAATTTGTATTGACGCACAATTATTTTCTGTTCGATGGAAAATTCTACCACCAGCTCAGGGGCACGGCCATGGGGAGCCCTTGTGCTCCTACCTATGCCAACATGTTCCTGGGCTGGTAGGAGGATACCCATGTGTTTAGGGAGGAGGATGTTATCTTTGGCCCCCACATATTTTTCTGGGGTCGTTACATTGACGACATCCTCATCCTTTGGACGGGAGGGATACCACACGTTTTCCCGTTCATGGAAGAACTAAACTCTAATGATCTAGGATTGAGATTTACACATGAAATAGGGGGTGACTCTCTGGCATTTTTGGATGTCCGTATATCTAAGAACAAGGATGGTACATTAGCAACCTCGATATACAGAAAACCTACGGTTACTAATAGCCTTCTTAGATGGGAGAGCCGTCATCCATCATCTCTAAAGAAAGGTATTCCCAAAAGGCAGTTTTTGCGTTTGAGAATAAACTGCTCATCTTTGACAGATTTTGAATCACAGGCAAAAAGTATGAAAAAACACTTCCAGACTAGAGGTTACACGGAACATATTTTGGAGCAAGCATATAAAAAGGCCCTAGTCACCAATAGGAGAGATCTTTTCAAACGGAGAGACAAAAAGGAGTGGAGTGATGTTACGAGATCTAATAGCAATATTCGATGACCAGAATGTTAGAGTCATGGAGATTTTGAGGCAACACTGGCCTATACTTAGAGCAGACCCTGATATCTGTGATTCTATTTCCCCATATCCAAGTGTAACATTTAGGAGGGTAAAATTTATTAGGGACCACATCACACATAGCCATTGCACACCACCGAAGGGTGTGGGAACGTGGTTAGACAGAAAACCCTTGGGGAATTTTAGATGCGGAAAATGCACCTACTGTCCTTACATTAATCAAACAAAAACCTTTAAAAATCATAAAACCAATAGAGTTTTCAACATCAGAGATTTCGCCAATTGTAGAACAGAGGGAGTGGTTTACCTCTGTACCTGCAGCTGCCCTCTAGGATACGTTGGTAAAACAAAGAGACAGCTGCGGGTAAGAATCGGTGAGCATACAGGCGACATTGTGCATAAAAGAGACACAGCAATAGCTAGGCACGTGAATCAATTCCATGACGGTGATCTGAGGAATATACACTTTCAAGTTATAGAAGTTATTTCAATACCCCATCGTAAGGGTGACTGGAATAAAAAAATACTGCAGCTGAAGCAAGATGGACCTTCCTGTTGGATTCGGTCTCTCCGGGAGGTCTAAATGAGATCTTAAGCTTCAGTAGCTTCATCTGAACGTCCTGACATTTTGAATATGTGTTTTTTTACTGACAGGGAGATGTTGGCATCAATCACACGCATTCTCTACATGGTCATTGCTTACTATTTTTAAACATCTATGTTCTTGAGATTATACCTTCCAGTGATAATACAAATGGACTAGTTTATGTCTGTATTGTCACTACATTGGTAACCATAGAGACAATATCCCTTTGGGATAGGGTCACTACACCAATTTTTAATATAATTTTTGACATGATTAGAGAGGTTTATTATCCCATATTGGATGACCTATATACGACGAGGATTATTTTCAAACTAAATATTACATTTGTCCTGCCTTTCTCATGTGATTAATATACAGGAGGAATCTTTAAATGGATTGTGGGACACACCCCACAGGATATATTTTAGCAACTTCTGCTTTGGGGGTGTCTATGTGGTGGAGTGTATCCATGCATATAGAGTCTTAGCTCACTGTCAATTAGACAATTTCTACCTTCCTTTCTTTAATTATGTATCCCATGTAGAAATAAACTTTCCATATAAATCGTGGTGTCATGGAACGTTTCTTTTCCCTATTCCCATATTGCCTGGATAGATATGACCGCCACTGTGTGTGGAGCACATTTGCGTTCCAGGATATGTTGTATCTTGATAAATAAAGGACCGCCTGTTACCGTATGTGTCATGGAACGTCCCCTTTTTTCATATACATGGACAGAGCCGACGGCTTGTGCGTGTGGAGTGCATTTGCGTTCCACGGCATGTCATTTCCGGACACGATGGTCCGATTCAGTCCTCCGGCGGTGATGTGGTGTGGAGCGCATTTGCGTTCCGGGTCATGTCACCTCCTGGGAGTGGTTTTGGTTGCTCCCTCTCCCGATGTAGGACAGGCATGTGATCTGCTGCGTGAGTGCAGCTAAGTTTCTGGTTTACGTCACCCCCAGGGAGCGGGAATGTTCGCTCCACCTCCCAACGTAAGATGATCATATGAGCTGCAAATCAGTTTCGGTGAAAGTGAGGCGTGGTGCGCTGTTGCGTCACGTCACGTCACGTCACTTCCGAGGAGTGGGCACACTCTGCTGCTACGTTCCGGATGCAGCATTTAAAAACATGGGAGATGAGAGTAGATTTTTGAATGATGGCGACTATCTGACATTCCACGGTGCGGTCTGGAAGAAGACAGTATTTGGGAGCTCCCAGCGGCAAGAGTATGTTGATACTCGGGACTTATCTGTCTTTGCTGGTTGAGCCCCAATGAAAATCGGGTAGGTGGAAATGAATTAGACTATAATAGTGGGACAACATGGAATTTCTTCTTTGTCCCTAAGGTCATGTTTTGACAATGTGCAGGATGCATAACCCTTTTTAACCTGCTAACTCTGGACTTTTTTGGATATAGCAGAGGGGTCTTTATGAAAAGACCTATGGTCATTATGAAACACATTAGGTGACCTGATATGTTACTATATTTTTCTTGCAGGAAGGACTATAGCTATTGATACTCTGAGTGATGGGTGACATATTGATGCACCATTAGGATGGAAAACATCTTTTTCTTTCCCCCTTTTTTCCGCAGGTAATACATCGCATGACCTTAGATGTGAAATAAATAATATGCATGCGTGTATATATACACATGCAGGTAACCCCCTCTTTCTCCCTTTTTTTCAGGACTGGCTGATGTAAGCCGCACATATTGCAACAAAGTTGACACCGCCACGACTAGTCCATTTTCTCCTCATCTATATTAGAAATCAGAAAGAATATAAAGGCACTATTTTAGAGCGTGAGAACATTTTTTTACTTGCTCTATGAAACAATTAGACCTACTATAAATCTATTATGATTATGATACCAGCTACTATAAATGTTTTTCTATTTTAGACGCCAAATTGTTGTATGTAAGTTCTGTCGTGTGAAAAGAAGCCTTCCATTGATGCTGGTATAGTATCCTGATACATCAAAGATCAGGTAGTGACTGTTTTGCTATGCAAAGTTCAGAGAGTCCACCTTTTTTGAATGATGATGGCCAATACATACTATTTCCTTCTTCCTCTATCTACAGGAAAAAGCCAATAGGAAACTATAACAGTTGGCTGTATTAGAATGAACATGTATTGACCATTCCATTTACTAACAAAGGAAAAATAAGACTTTCCTCGTGACAGAAAATAGTAGTCCCTTTTGTGAGTGACACATTAAGCTATAGATATGAAACAGTATAGTCTCATATATATTTTATATATTCTGTATTCTTTTTTTCAGGTGTCATTTCTTTGAGGAGTGATTCTAATTTGATCCCCTGATGATTCCCTGTATTGCGTTAGGGGTGGTGAAACGCGTCGGGAGAGTTGAGGGTGTCTATAAGATAAGTGGACCTCTCGACTCTTACCTAACAATCTAGTGTTCCTCTAATAGGGAATTTATACTTATTTGGAGAACTATTGACATTCTAATGCATATTTGTTAGTGTATGTTTGTGGTCTGTTTGTATCACCTTTTTTATCACTTTTTTTTTACTTTTTCTGGTGGTGGCTGCCCCTGCTAGAGGCTAATAGGGACAGTGAGGGTGAGTCATCTGGAGTGGGGGATGTCAAAAACATTAAGACACCCTCCGCTGTCAGGAAGGGGGAGTATAGGAACTATATAGATTAGTCCCATCCTAATATATACTGAAAATCATATAATGTTCCTCCAATTGACCATCTGTTCTGGGCGGGCTAAGCACTGTTTGACACCTGCACTTTTGTATGTGTTTATGTGTCCTGTTTTGTTATGAGGGTAGTTAATTTAGTGGTGTTTGATTAGTATATTCTAACTTTCAAAACACCTTTGTGGTTCTAGTTGCTGCACTACCTCCAACATGACAATTAGATTGTCAAAATTAGAATTTATGATGACTACTGGGTGCCACACTATTAGATCCCCGGTACAAGTCCAAATTTGGTGAAAAAATTCTAGCCATAGAAAAGGACACACGTATGCAGGAGTATCAGTAGAAGCTGTTACTCAATCTTAGCTCAGCTTTTCCACCAAACACCAATGGTGCATGGAGTGAATCTCCCAGTTGTCACTTGCCAAAACATGGGACTGTCTCGTCATTATCAATCAAACCGTACCAGCAACACCGTATCTGGAGCTGGTACCAGCAATATTATGGAATCGTTTTATAATTTTTTTAGACCATCTAATGCAAGGCCACAAGAGACAAGAAGTCTGACACATAGTCAACGGCTGGAGAGGATGATACAGGAGTATCTCCAAATGATCATCGATGCCATGACTTTGCAACTGGAGCCTTGCTTATTTTGGGCTTTAAATCTTGAAAAATGACCTGAGCTCGCCACTTACACCTTGGAGATCTTGTCGTGTCCCGCAGCCAGCGTTGTCTCAGAACGTGTCTTCAGTGCTGCTGGGTGTGTGCTGACAGATAAGCGCACGCGTCTGTCCAGTGACAATGTGGACAGACTAACGTTCATCAAGATGAACAAGTCATGGATCCGCAAGGACTTTACTACCCCTGTGTCATCCTGGGGAGAGTAAAGGCTGGCTTATTTTGGAATGTGCTTGATACAAATCAACCTGTCCAGTTTGCAACTGGGGCCCAAGTGATACCACTGAAGAGGAGTGTGTGTGGCCCAATTTTTGGAAAAAAGGGAAACTCTGCTTGGACTCCCCTTGCTGTGTTTTTAAAAATGAGCCAAGATGAACAAGTCATGGTTCAGCAAAGACTTTGCTACCTACCCCGATGTCATCCTGGGGACAGTCTGGGCTGGCATATTATTGAATGTGCTTAATGCAAATCTACCTGTCAAGTTTGCAAATGGGGCACAACTGATGCCACTGAAGGGGTGTCTGTGTGGCCCAATTTTTGGAAAAAAGGGAGACTCTGCTTGGAGTCCCCTTGCTGTGTTTTTAAAAACGAGCTAAGATGAACAAGTCATGGTTCAGCAAAGACTTTGCTACCTACCCTGGTGTCATCCTGGGGACAGTTAAGGCTGGCGTATTTTTGAATGTGCTCAATGCAAATGTACCTGTGAAGTGTACAACTGGGGCACAAGTGCTGCCACTGAAGTGGTGTCTGTGGAGCCCAATTTTTGGAAAAAAGGGAGACTCTGCTTGGAGTCCCCTTGCTGTGTTTTTAAAAACGATCCAAGATGAACAAGTCATGGTTCAGCAAAGACTTTGCTACCTACCCTGGTGTCATCCTGGGGACAGTTAAGGCTGGTGTATTTTTGAATGTGCTTCATGCAAATCAACATGTCCAGTTTGCAACTGGGGTCCAAGTGATGCCACTGAAGTGGTGTGTGTGGCCCAATTTTCGGAAAAAAGGGAGACTCTGCTTGGAGTCCCCGTGCGGTATTTTACATGATTTTAGAAGGACATGCCATACATATATCTGTGTCTCCTCCTCTTTTTCCTCATCCAGCAGTTTTTTTTTCGCATGAGGATTTGTCCTTGTCACTTTCCCATGTGTTTGTGTTGTCTTGTGAGTTGTTTGTCACCTTTTTGACACCTTTGAAGGTGTTTTCTATGTTTTTTTATGTGTTTGTGATTGCCTCCCATTGTTTTCTATGGGGTTCGAGAGGGTTGTCGAACGGCTCGCCGAACTGAAGCGAACTCGAGCCTCTAGAGGTTGGCTCATCTCTAGTGCCAACACTGTCAGCCATGTCTGTACATTACACATGCCTCTACTACTTTCTCATCGTTTTCCTTGTAATATCATTAAATTGTTATATATGCAATTTTTATTAATATAAACAGAAGGTTCAATAACATTTAGTGTACAATGAAAAATCAATTGAACGGAATTCCTATATATTTCTGTTTTTTCAAATAAATTTGTAAACCTGGAAACATACAGTTAGGTCCAGAAATATTTGGACAGTGACACAATTTTCGCTAGTTGGGCTCTGCATTCCACCACATTGGATTTTAAATGAAACCTCTACAACAGAATTCAAGTGCAGATTGTAACGTTTAATTTGAAGGTTTGAACAAACATATCTGATAGAAATTGTAGGAATTGTACACATTTCTTTACAAACACTCCACATTTTAGGAGGTCAAAAGTAATTGGACAAATAAACCAAACCCAAACAAAATATTTTTATTTTCAATATTTTGTTGCGAATCCTTTGGAGGCAATCACTGCCTTAAGTCTGGAACCCATGGACATCACCAAACGCTGGGTTTCCTCCTTCTTAATGCTTTGCCAGGCCTTTACAGCCGCAGCCTTCAGGTATTGCTTGTTTGTGGGTCTTTCCGTCTTAAGTCTGGATTTGAGCAAGTGAAATGCATGCTCAATTGGGTTAAGATCTGGTGATTGACTTGGCCATTGCAGAATGTTCCACTTTTTTGCACTCATGAACTCCTGGGTAGCTTTGGCTGTATGCTTGGGGTCATTGTCCATCTGTACTATGAAGCGCCGTCCGATCAACTTTGCGGCATTTGGCTGAATCTGGGCTGAAAGTATATCCCGGTACACTTCAGAATTCATCCGGCTACTCTTGTCTGCTGTTATGTCATCAATAAACACAAGTGACCCAGTGCCATTGAAAGCCATGCATGCCCATGCCATCACGTTGCCTCCACCATGTTTTACAGAGGATGTGGTGTGCCTTGGATCATGTTCTGTTCCCTTTCTTCTCCAAACTTTTTTCTTCCCATCATTCTGGTACAGGTTGATCTTTGTCTCATCTGTCCTTAGAATACTTTTCCAGAACTGAGCTGGCTTCATGAGGTGTTTTTCTGCAAATTTAACTCTGGCCTGTCTATTTTTGGAATTGATGAATGGTTTGCATCTAGATGTGAACCCTTTGTATTTACTTTCATGGAGTCTTCTCTTTACAGTTGACTTAGAGACAGATACACCTACTTCACTGAGAGTGTTCTGGACTTCAGTTGATGTTGTGAACGGGTTCTTCTTCACCAAAGAAAGTATGCGGCGATCATCCACCACTGTTGTCATCCGTGGACGCCCAGGCCTTTTTGAGTTCCCAAGCTCACCAGTCAATTCCTTTTTTCTCAGAATGTACCCGACTGTTGATTTTGCTACTCCAAGCATGTCTGCTATCTCTCTGATGGATTTTTTCTTTTTTTTCAGCCTCAGGATGTTCTGCTTCACCTCAATTGAGAGTTTGGATGTGAAAACTCTCATATTGCAGCTGGGAGTGTGCACTTTCAGCCCATATTATATTATATATATAATTGTATTTCTGAACATGTTTTTGTAAACAGCTAAAATAACAAATAACAAAACTTGTGTCACTGTCCAAATATTTCTGGACCTAACTGTATGCATTCATTTTTTAATCCAAGTAGTCCTAGGACCATTTTTGTTTATTGGAACATGTAAGAATGGAATAAGTGGAAATAGCATAGTAAATTGTAAATAAACAAGCATGAATAAATTGAATCACCTTGAGCATGTAGAGTAATTTTTTTTATTTATAAAAATGTATTGTAAGGTTTTCAAGCTAATTCTTTAAGGAAAATTTCAAGGACATGACATTTGAAATAATAACATTTTACATTCAAAATAATTTTTCTTGACTAATATTTCAAAGTCCCTATATTTTGGAAAAGTTAACAAAAATAGACAGTTTGTCTGCGCAATTCTTAATAGACAACATGCAATTGTAAGAAACTTGCTGACATATTAATACAATATACTTTAACCATCACACACAATGTATTCTGTAGCAAAGAAAAACCCAGAAACATATTTGAAGCACTAATCTGTTTAGAAAATCCCTTTTTATAGGAAAGATCCTCAAACAGTAGCCTGTCATGTCTCCCATTGCTAAGACCCCCATTGATTACATGAATAATTTATGGAAGAATTCACCTAATCCTTCTTGGAATCAAGGGACCTTCCAGGTTCTCAAAACTGAGGAACATGAGAGACTCTCTCTATTGCTATTCTTCCATCACATATGATGCGACCACAACCAGCCAGTACATGATGGAGGCCAACCTCAGTGCCTACTCTAGATGTATGTGCATCTCAGGATGCAGATTCAGCTGAAGTGCATTGCGAGACAGTTGGGTCCCTGCAATGCAATACACAATGCTAGTCAATCAGAGGCCTGCAGTTAACATTTGTTTTCCTGCCATGTGCCTGGCACTGCAGGACAGTGATGTAATGTGTCAAAATAGCAGGCATGCCAATGTTAGCTGCTTGCTTCTGTGTCAGCTACAAAATAGGGTACTACTTGTCACTGGAGTGGAGGACAATGAGTAGAATATTTTTTTTATGCATTAGATCATTAGATGAAGATTGGGGACATATATACCAGGATGGGGGACATATATACCAGGATAGGGATATATTTGCCAGGATGGGGACATATATACCGTGATGAATGGACATCTATACTGGGATGCAGGGTCAAGTATACCAGAAAAAAAATGCAGAATGGGGACAAACATACCAGGAAGGGTCCCAGGATGAGAGACTTATATGCCTGGAAGGGGCCCAGGATGGGACACCTATATACTAGGATGGAGGACATACAGTAGGAAAAATAAGTATTTGATACACTGGTGATTTTGCACGTTTTCCCACCTACAAACAATGGAGAGGTCTGTAATTTTTATTGTAGGTACCCTTCAACTGTGACAGACAGAATCCCCCTAAAAATGCATAAAATTACATTGTATGATTTTTAAATAATCAATTTGCATTGATTGTCCCCTGGCTGGAAAGCTGGTTGATGAGTATAGTTTTCACCCAGAAACTGTAACTTGGAGCCTTGTGTGAACGACAGTCTAGACAAATGAGTCAATGTTTCCTTCTGCTCTTCTTCCTTTGGGCCACCACCTCATCTATCACAGCCTCCAGCGTTTTTCCCAGCATGCATAAAATCGGTAATCTGATGCTCATTAAAGTGTCATCAGTGCTAGCCATGTTTGTAGTGTATTCAATGCAGTGCAACAAGGCACACATCCTGCATGGAGGCACAATCATTGGTAGTGAAGTGGTGTTGAACCATAAAGCTATTCTGCTTTGTGTGCTGCAGCTGAAACGCCACTATTGACTGCTGTTGCTCACACCAGTCTCTCCACCATATGCAACTTGGAGTTCCACCTTGTTGGTTTGTTGCATATGAGGTGGTGAGTGAAAAGGCCAAAGTGACTTTGCAGGGCCGACAGATGAGCAGCATAAGGGTGAGGATGATGAAAATGCACACATCCAGCCCACATTTTCAGCAGGATCTCTGACATATGTGGGTAATGTTTGAATAAGCACTGCACCAAATTCAGCACATGCATCACACAAGAAATGTGTGTGTCAAGTCACCTAGGCCTAGAGCTGTGATGAGATTTCGGCCATTATCGCACACCACCAGGCCAAGCTGTAGTTTCACCTTCAAAAGCCACTCATCTGTTTGTTGTATTATGCCTGTTTACACCTCCTGTGTAGAGTTGATCAAACCCACCAAAATCCTGATTTTTTTGAAAAAAAGTTTGCATCCGCTCCGGATTCCGGTGCCCATATAAGTCTATGGGGACCAGAATCCAGAGATTAAAATGTTTGTGGATGGGATAGGGGGTTGGAGCGCGCGCGGTGTATTCACCCGAGGCTGTGCCATGGCAGTAAACTTCTTCCGGGTCACACTTTTCCCTTCCGGAGCCTACAATTCAACATTCATAGTTTTGCCTGCCCACCGGCGCGTGTAATTGGTTGCAGTTCCATGCGCCCCCACCCTGAGTGTCAGCGTGTCAGCTGACTGCAACCAATCACAGGGGGCAGGACAGCCGGAGGGCGGGGAAAGCAGTGCAAGTGTCTGCGGGTCAGTATGGTGAACGTGCATGTGTTTCAGAAACACATGCACGTTCCTGTCAGAAATGTGCACGACTGTGCCGGTGATGCGATGTCAGACTCGTGCGAGTTTGGCATGAAAGCACCTGGCACGACCTGCCACTCTCTGAACATGAGCGTGCATGTACCTAGAAGCACATGCACACTCCTATTAGAAATATGCGCGGCTGTGCTGCGATGTCAGACTCGCGGGAGTCCCTCGCAAGCGTGACTCCGGCCTAAAAGAAACCGCATGCAGATTTTTTTTATTTTTATTTAAATAAATAATTAAAAAAATAAAAAACGACCAGCGGTCCCCCCTAATTTTGATACCCAGCTAGGATAAAGCCGGCTGGGGGCTGGTATTCTCAGCCCGCAGACGCCCGGTATTGCCGCATCTATTAGATGTGACAATCCAGGTGCAATACTGGCACTTGCCGTTGGCCTAGAGTGGTGCCAATTGGGGTAATAAGGGGTTAATGGCAGCGCACAGCTGCTACTAAACCCTAGGTCAGTGATGGCACAGGCGTATGTGAGATACCTGCATCATACTAACCTGTAAATGAAAGTAAATAAACACAGACATAGAGAAATTATTTGGAATAAAGTACAAAACACACACCCTCCTTCACCACTTTATTAAACCCCAACACCCTGCAGGTCCGGCGTAATCCACATAAGGTCCCACGCTGCTTCAACTCTGCTACATAAAACAGCCAGCGGCTATAGAGCATGACCGCTGGGTGTGAAGACAATTACTGAGCCGCGATGACTGCATGGCAGGCAGATACTGTCACAGGCTGGGAGCGCGTCTGCCTGCAACCAATGACAGACAAGAAGATGGCCGGTGGGTGGGGAAAATACTGAAAGCTGTGTGTATAAGATGCACAGTACTGGAAGTGAATGTGCAACCCGGAAGCAGTGTACTGCCATGATATCGAGTCTCAGTAAGTATGAAATGCTGTTTTATTTCTGTTTTTCTTTATTTTTCAATTATTTTCCCCAGTGCTGGATCCAGATCGTGCACCCAGAATCCCGGATCTGGGTCCGGCACCCGGGCATCTTTGAAACTCAGCCCTACTCCTGTGCAGTGTGAGGTTTGTCCCAAAGATGAGTTTAAGAACATCCTGCTGTTATCTACCCCTGGCTGTGTTGAACTTGGTGATGCAGGTCTTACTCTGACAAGATAATAATAATGATAATCTTTTTTTCTATAGTGCCAAGATACTCCTTAGCGCTTTTCAATTAAGAGGTTAATATACAAACAAACATAAGTAACATAAGTAACAGTTATAGAAGATAAAATAATTAGTTTAAAAATAAAGACAACCCTGGTTGTAAGAGCTAACAATCTACAGTGGAGAGAGGTGGGGGTTACACAAGGTTCAAAGGGCTTATTTTCAACAGCGGCCCAGCTATCTAAAAAAATGGGGGGATAGATAAAGGCTGCATAAGGAGCTGAGAGAGTGGTGGAGGAAATGGAGAAAGGGGAGTAGGAGGAGGAAGCAACACTGACCGACAAACGTCCAGTGATCCGAGGTGGTGGTAGGACATGTGCTTGAATTTTTCACTTATGGCGTTGAGGAGTCAATAATTGATTTCTTCCGCCACATCCCCGTGCAAGGCAGGGATGGCACACCTAGAAAAATAGTGGCGGCTGGGAACAACTTTCTATGGCACAGCCACAGATATCATTTATTGGAAACAGTCTCCACCTGAATGGCAGCATTTCAAAGACAAACATTTTGGAAATGCTGTCATTCAGGGCTAAGGCTCGTGAGTGGCTAGGGGGGTATTTCCTCTTTCTATTAAGGTTTTGAGGGACAGAGAGTTGAAGACTTCCATGGGTTGGTGTTGATGCAGTGGGTACGAAAAGTATTCAGACCCCTATACATTTTTCACTCTTTGTTTCATTGCAGCCATTTGATAATTTCAAAAAACTTCATTTTTTTTTCTCATTATTGTACACTCTCCACACATGATCATAAGTATTCAGACCCTTTCTCAGACACTCATATTTATGGGAATATTCACTACCTGCCGTGCTCTGTTTCTACCACTACTGACTTCAGGGAACCTGTCCCCGCCTCCCCTGGCATAGAGGCACCCCTCCCTCATCTGTTTCTTAGACCCTCTAGGGTACTGCAAAATTCACACAAAATTAATGCCTCCTCTAAGATACGGTCTTTTTGACATTCAACTCGTCATTCTCCCCAACTCTATAATACAGATGCAGATATTCTATATAATAAAACGTATTTTGCATCATTACAGACTCTTGTCCTATTGAGTGCTAGGGATTTGTTTATATTGTAGTCTGTTTCCCTTTAAGCACCCCTCTGTCTACAGTTGAGCCTGGCCTTATTCCTTGACTCATATTTAAGTCACATGCTGTCCATTTCCTTGGGATCCTCCTTACGATGGTGCTATTCCTTCATTGGAGTCCAGCTTGTTTAATTAGGACTTGATTTGGAATGGCACACACCTGTCTATATAAGACCTCACAGCTCACAGTGCATGTCAGTCCAAATGAGAATCATGAGGTCAAAAGAATTGCCCAAGGAGCTCAGTGACAGAATTGTTCCAAGGCACAGATCTGGCCACAGTTACAAAATAATTTCTGCAGTACTCAAGGTTCCTAAGAGCACAGTGGCCTCCATAATCCTTAAATGGAAGAACTTTGGGACCACCATAACTCTTCTTAACCTTGCCATCCTGCCAAACTGAGTCATCGTGGAAGAAGAGCCTTGGTGAGAGAGGTAAAGAAGAATCCAAAGATCACTGCGGCTGAGCTCCAGAGATGCAGTACAGAGATGGAAGTAAGTTGCACAAAGTCAACTATTACTGCAGCCCTCCACCAGTCGGGCCGTTATGGCAGAGTGGCCTGACGGAAGCCTCTCCTCAGTGCAAGACATATGAAACTCTGCATAGAGTTTGCAAAAACACACATTAAGGACTTCCAGACAATGAGAAATAAGATTCTCTGATCTGATGAGACAAAGATAGAACTTTTTGGTGATAATTCTAAGCGGTATGGGTGGAGAAAACCACGCACTGCTCATCACCTGCCCAATACATTCCCAACAGTGAAACATGGTGGTGGCAGAATCATACTATGGGTGATTTGACAGCACAAGTGCTGTCAAATCACTGCAGAATATTCAGTAGTTACCTGCACATGAGTCCTTAGGCTATGTTCACATGTAGCGTTTTCTCCTCTTTTTTTTTTTGCAGTATTTCTTCACAGATTTTATGCAACTTTAGAGCTGCTTTGTATAGTATCATCAAACCTATGGCATTCCAGAAATCTCATACACACAATTGATTTTTTCTTTCTCACTGAAATATAAAACTGTTGCGTTTATGAAAAAAGCAGCATGTCAATTCTTTCAGCATTTTTCAAGCATTTTTTCACCATTAAAAGCAATGAGAAAGTGGAGAATTGCTGGAAAAACGCAACTACTGCGTATTTTTATGCGTTTTTGCTGCTTTTGTAGTGAATGAAACTTAATTGAAATATGTATTGTAGACATATAACTTACCAACGACGCAAATAAAACTGCACAAGAAATGCAGCAAGAAAAGGCAGAAAGAATGTAGCAGATTAAATACAGCAAAACACAATATGTGAATATAGTCTAAACTTGGTTGAAAGACAGGAAGAAAAAGAAACAGAAAGTCGACCAAAGCAAAGTTATAACCCACCCGCTACATATTGCACATTTGCACACTTTATTGCCTTTCATGTGGCACTAAAGGGTGTTTTTCGACTTGATTAACCTATTAAAATAAATAAATATATGAAAAAAGCTACTTGGGTTCCTTCCTCTTTTGATAACCAGCCAAGGTAAAGCAGACAGTTGCAAGCTGATATTATCAGGCTTGGAAGGTCTATGTTTTTTCTCAGCCCAATAACACCAGCCCACAGCCACCCCAGACCTGGCACATCCCATTAGATGACGTTTGTGGTGCTTCGCCTAGGCTCTTCCTGATTGCCCTGATGTGGTGACATTAGGGGTAATATTTTTGGGATTGAAATCAGTTTTTTAATGTCAGCTGGCATCAAGCCCTAGTATTAGTAATGGAGACGTGTCTATCAGACATCCCCATTAATATCCCAGTAAGTATAAGGATAATAAAATTATTTTATTTAAAAAAAAAAACACTCCCCAACTTTTACCCTGGTTTACTAATTTATTAAAACAAAAAAAGTCATGCATCTCCAAAGTAGTCCCCTAGTCCACAAATAGGAATCTGAAAGAGAGTGATAAAGAAATAAAAATAAGAGACTGTCCCTCGTTCACCAATTTATTATTAAAAAAAAACCTTGCAGCTCTGTTGTAGTCCATGGCATTCTCACAGTTTCATTGGTACAACTTATGGAGCCTCATTCTGAGAACGATGCTTCAAAGGTCACTCTCAATCAGGCTGTGCTCTGCAATACCCGGTGACTTTGTTGAGCTGTGATGGCATCAGTAATGTTACCGTTCATCACAACTCTCATTGGGTCACACAGGGGGCAACATGAGACTCGTAATATCTGAGGAACGTTCCTGAGTTAGTGACATCACAGTTAGTGAGACGTTGCGGGTCTTGCACTGCCCTCTGTATTATGCGGCGAGAGCGGTGATGAGCAGAATGTTATTAACATCATCATTGCTGTATTTTATTTTATTTTTAAAGGGAACCTGTCAGCAGAAATTTCGCCCAAAACCTAAAAGATTCCCCCTCTGCAGCTCCTGGGCTGCATTCTAGAAAGGTCCCTGTTATTATTGTGCCCCATGTGAGACCAAAATAAAGACTTTATAAAGTGGTACCTTTTTGAAATTCAGATTCTGTAAATAGGGATAGTATTTTGAACACGCCCCTATCACGTGACAAAAGGGACGTCATCCCTGGAAGCAGCCCATACAGTCTAGCACTACCCTGAGCACAGTGTGACCGCTGGTGAGGTTTGCGTGCGCACGAGATTATGGGCGGGTACTTGCTGATAACAATCACAGCCCATAAACACTTGCCTGCGCACACGTCACCAGCGGTCACACTGCTCAGTCCCGTGAGACTGGCACTGGGCATGCGCGGGGATGGCTGGAGCAGTGGGCGGTGCATCAGCTATGGAAAGGAGCAATGGGGGGCGGCATACAGGACCAGGAGGCAGAATAACGGACGCCAGAAAGCCCGCCCCCGTGTCACATTTACAGAATCTGAATACAAAAAGGTACCACTTTATAAAGTCTTTATTTTGGTCTCACATGGGGCACATTAATAACAGGGACCTTTCTAGGATGCAGCCCGGGAGGTGCAGAGGGGGAATCTTTTAGGTTTTGGGCGAAATTTCTGCTGACAGGTTCCCTTTAAAACCAAACAACTCTTTTAAGTGATCACTTATTAATATTAACACCTTCTATTTTTTTAGTCCTTCAACAACATAATATTTTTTAATTCTTTATATGAAATAGCCTTAAATTTCTGATAAATGTAACTGCTATTATTTCTGTTCTGCATTTTAATAGTTTACTATTTTTAACAGCCTCATTTTGTTAAATTTTTATTTGCATTAGGTTTTATTAACAAAGCATGAATGCATGCAGTTGAAAGAAAAATCCAATCATAGATGGTTGGAATAGTCTTAACATTTCAATATCAACCAAGCTCAAAATTAATGTTTCACTAGGGACAAATAAATTAAACTAGGAAATGAGAAAAATGTGAGACACGTCTTGGAATTAATGGACTCTGGTCAAGTTTGTCAAATTTAACAAAAGCAAATGATTTTTTAAATATTTTTTTTTGTTTGTTTATTTTTGCATTAAAAAAACCCAAAACCTTAGAAATCACCAGAAAACAATGTTCCCAAGGTGTTGGTCCTTCTGGAACTTGCTCATGGAATATATAACTGACTAAATAAAACAATTTGCAGAGAGAAGCTGAGTATACTGTCAATCGAACAGAGATGAAGTAGTAACCACACAATGACCAAATTACAGTACTTGTATTCTACTTTATTTTCTATTAGAACTACTAAAATACTTAGAGTATGATTTGAAATTTAACTAATGCTACCAATTTAATCATTTATGTATATAAAGACCTATTATATCATTTAAAGCATAGAACTGAAAAAGATCTTGATAACCTAAAATGCAAATGATAAAAATAAAAATAAAATTGTCGTGAAAACAAATACTTCCTTCAAACTACTACCCTTCTCACTACAAATATGAAACAAAACCTTAACTTAAACTTACATATTACTAATATGTGGAGCTACCATATATAGTTTATAATATTCAGCACCATTGTTGAAACCTCTAAATTTACTTTCTAAGCTAGATCTGATTCCCAGATCTTATCCAGTACTTCCTCTTAATCCTATCTGTCACTATAGTAATATAATATTTATTCACTTATATAGCGCTATTAATTTCACAGCGCTTTACATACAATGGCAACACTGTCCCCTCCCCATTGGGGCTCGCAATCTAAGGTCCCTATCAATATGTCTTTGGAGTGTGGGAGTAAACCGGAGAACCTGGAGGAAACCCAGACAAACATGGGGAGAACATATAGACTCAGTGGCGTACCGTCCATTGAGGCAGACCACACCACTGCTACGGGGCCTGTGAGGTGGAGGGGCCCGGAGGCAGCTGCCCGCTGTGTGTACATTTCCACTTTCTCTTTCATGCCCCCTTGGCGTCACCAAGCAGCTGATTAAGGCCGCTGGGTACCCGCACTGATTCTATAGCTGCAGGCTGGCCGCAATGCAGAGATGCAGTCACTCACTGCACACTGTGCGCGGCCTGTGCTGAAGAGGAGGGAGTGGCCAGGCAGCTTCCTCTTCCAGTCAGAGAGCAGTGATAGATACCAGGAGAAAAACAGCCAATCAGGAGAGGGGGAGGAGCTTCTTCAGTACAGGGCGGGAGAAACAAAGATGAACAGGAAAACAGTAGAGACCATAGAAAAGAGAGAAGAGCAAACAAAGCATTAAAAACAGTGAGAAGCAGAGAACAGAAGGAAATGAAAGAGAAAGCAGAAAAGAGGAGGAGACGCCAGGAGGACTGACAGGAAGTGCAGCAGTGAGGCCGGAGTCACTGACGATCTCTCACAGCACAGGAGCAGGTATTATAATGTACAAATGTCTGCCTGTAACTACAGAAACTGCCTTATGCTGTGCCATTACACTGTGTGTGTGTGTGTGTGTGTGTGTGTGTGTGGCTGTGGCTGTGTAGCTGTGGCTGTGTGTGGCTGTGTGTGTGGTTGTGGCTTTGTGTGTGTGTGTGGCTGTGTGTGTGGCTGTGTGTGTGTGTGTGTGTGGCTGTGGCTCTGTGTGTGTGGCTGTGGCTGTGTGTGGCTGTGTGTGTGGCTGTGTGTTTGGCTGTGTGTGTGGCTGTGTGTGTGTGTGTGTGTGGCTGTGGCTGTGCGTGTGGCTGTGTGTGTGTGTCTGTGTGTGTGGCTGTGTCTTTGGCTGTGTGTGTGGCTGTGTGTGGCTCTGTGGCTGTGTGTGTGTTGTGGGTGTGTGTGTGGCTGTGTGTGTGTGTGTGTGGCTGTATGTTTGGCTGTGTGTGGCTGTGGCTGTGTGTGGCTCTGTGGCTGTGTGTGTTGTGGGTGTGTGTGTGTGTGTTTGTGTGTGTGTGTGTGGTTGTAGCTTTGTGTGTGTGTGTGTGTGTGTGTGTGTGTGTGTGGCTGTGTGTTTGGCTGTGGCTGTGGCTGTGTATGGCTCTGTGGATGTGTGTGGCTGTGACTGTGTGTTTGTGTATGGGTGTGTGTATGTGTGGCTGCGTGTGTGGCTGTGGCTTTGTGGGTGTGTGTATGTGTGGCTGCGTGTATGTGGGGCTGCATGTGTGTGTGGCTCGTGTGTGTGGCTGCGTGTGTTGTGGGTGTGGCTGTGTGTGTTGTTATATATGTACTTTGTAGAGTTTTACTGTATTTTCTAATACTATAAAGGGGGTCATAATTGTTACCATTAAATGGGGAAGACAGATGTGAAAATGTATATTGTGTGTGGTGAGGGGCTCGAAGAAGGACATCCCTACTTTAGGCCAAGTTCACATATTGCAGATTGTTTTGGGGATTTGCGGTGTGAACCCACTAATCTTGGTGCAGTGGGCTCTTCTCAGTAACAGGACGGTGGTTATATTCAGACTCTATGAGGTGATATTTGGTCATGGAGTGGCGGTATTATTTTGCAATGTATTATTGGCCTTGGTATTGTGGGTGTTGTTCAGTAACACTGTGTAGTATGTATTATTTCTAACTATAACCTGCCCGCAGTAACGTGTGCTGGCCCCAGTAGCATGTATGATGATTATTATGTTATTATTTTGTTGTAATTTTTTTCTTTTTTTTTTTATTGGGAGGGGGGCCCATTCAGACTTTTGCTATGGGGCCCCATGATTTCTATGTACGCCCCTGTACAGACTCCTTGCAGATGGTGTCCTTTGTGGGATTTGAACCCAGGACCCCAGTTCTGCAATACTGTAGTGCTAACCACTGAGCTTCCATGCTGCCCACTAAACACCATTCCATAAATTTTAGTGGTCTTACGCACTTTCTTTGGCTTTACAGCTAGGTGCTGCTCCCTTCTTTATGGTCTCCCTTTGCTGCACTCTATGTTGTGCTACAAGTTGCTTGATTTGCCTCAATTATATCATCATTTTCAAATGTGTGAGAATTGCCCTATGTCTTTGTATTATGCTCACAAGGTGGGCAAGGGATTAGTGGCCCACTGGGCCACAGCACACAGAAAACCCATAGGGGCTTGACTATGGATCCACACTTGGTTTTCCCCAGTGACTAATGGGGAGGGTGTTGCGCTTTAGCTGTGAGACTGGGTGCCATTATGGAAGACTGATTCTGCAATGGCTGGCCACCCTGCAGCAGCTGATGAGGATACTGGTGGCAATGGGTGCCATGGTAGGAGACCAGCGTGGATAGTTGAAACTGTGCATATTGTGGTATCCAGCCAATATAGATGGTATTAGAAGCAGCAGCAGATTAGAAGTACACTGAAACACAGACATGAATCAGCAGCAGAATATAGATCAATAACAGCAGCAGCGACAGCATCACTGAAGACCTGAGAACTAGCAATGAAAGTAACTCATTGCCCAGGCACCTTCCTTAAGGGGAAGGTGCCTTAAATACCTTAAGCCTCTCAGCTGACCCGGGAGGCACTTACAGGTCAGAGAATGCTGGTCCTTTAAGAAATGGTGCATGTCCGCGTGCCCACTTTTCGGACAGTCCAGAGGGCCTGTGTTGCTTGTGCAGGTTTTGGGAGACAGCAACATGGACTGGGGACAGGGCAACCACTGCAGGATGGCCGGGCAGGTGAGAGAACTGATGTCTCTGCCAGGGGAGGAGGGCAGGACAGTGCAGGGATGTCGGTATGGGCATTACACATTAACTAGTTACCATCCAGTTCCTTTAGTTACATCTTTGTTGCTACTGATGTAGATTATATAACTTGCAACTTTTAGTTCTGAGTAGAGATGAGTGAATTTATGAAATTCTAAGTCGTTAGCTTCTCCAAATTTTCCCCTAAAGGTTGATTCACGCAGATTGCAATACTGAAAACAAACTGATTGCCAAAAAAGAGAGAGAGAATAATAAACATAATAAACTTACATAGATAGCTTTCCATTATTCTGTAAATGAAATACAACTCTGCTGTACAAACTGCCAGTCATACTCCCAGCTGTGCTTCTCTGAGACCAATTGATCTCTGATCTGAAGGGTGACATGGAAGCAAAGAAAACCAAAGGACTTGGAGCATTAGCTCAGCTGTCCATAGGTGGGATGTAGAAGGAACAAACAAAGTACAATAAAGGCAAACTTATTCTTTCAATAAGAATATAAAGAGTACTGCCTCCAGCCATGTGTAGGGGTTGTTGAGCCCTCTACAATGTAAAATGTATGTTTATGTTTAACCCCTTCACGACCTTGGACGGATCTATCCGTCAAGGATCGTGTCCCGTTAAGCCCCGCCCCCTGCCGCGGGCAGGCGGCGGCGGCCGGCACACATATCAGCTGTTTTCAACAGCTGACATGTGTGCCTGCTAGCCGCGGGTGGAATTGCTTCCACCCGCGGCCATTAACCCCTTAAATCTTGCTGCCAAAGTCTGGCAGCAAGATCTAAATGCGCGCGGCCATGTTTTTAACTTACCGCCGCCCCCACCGGAAGTCATGTGCGTTATCACATGACTATCGGTGGTTGCCATCGTAGCACAGGGTCATGTGATGACTATAGTTGAGTGCAGTTCGCGGTTCGAGGTTCTCCAGTTCGCGGCTCGAGTGATTTTGGGGGCTGTTCTAGATCGAACTAGAACTCGAGCTTTTTGCTAAAGCTCGATAGTTCTAGATACGTTCGAGAACGGTTCTAGCAGCAAAAAGACAATCTAATTACTAGCTGGCTTTCTGCTGTAATAGTGTAAGTCACTCTGTGACTCACATTATTATGAAATTTCAGCGTATAGTGTGTGGGAACAGCGCATTCAGATCACTGCTGTTTGGATAATGGCGATAGCCATTTTTTTTTCCTTGTCTTCCTTCCCTAAGCGTGCGCGTGTAGTGGGGTGGGCCAGCATGTCAGCCAATCCCAGACACACACACAGCTAAGTGGACTTTTAGCCAGAGAAGCAACGGCATGTGTGATAGGATGTCCATGTAACATGTCCATGCATTATAAAAACGGACATTTTCCTCCAGCACGCCATTATCTGCCTTCTGCGTCTTGGTGTCAGTCACCACTGGCGTAGCTCCTGTCTCCAATACTGCTGTGTACGCTCTATACACAGCGCTATACAGAATAGGGATAGAAGTTTCTATTAGTCCTTGTAAGGGCTAATACCGGCAGGGTCAGAGCCATAGGTGACAGTCAGGTCCGTGAAAACAGATATTAACAGCTACACAAGATGAGAGCATCTATGTAGCTAAGGTCAGGGATTTCCTCGCTGCATTTCCCCATTAGGAGGGATAGAAAGGGAGGCTTCCTTTCCTCTACCCAGATCCACAACCCTGCCACTGTACCCTCCTGCCCTTTGCACACTCAAACTCATTGTTACTAAGCCATTATACTAGCAAACACTGAGTAAACTTAGTGGCATCCTAAAAGTGGCTGTTGAACTTTCATTAGTGTCCCACTGGTGCAAAGCTATTTGCAGAACGACTGCATTGCACACTTAAACTCATTGTTACTAAGCCATTATACTAGCAAACACTGAGTAAACTTAGTGGCATCCTAAAAGTGGCTGTTGGACTTCCATTAGTGTCCCACTGGTGCAAACCTAAGTGCAGAACCTCTGCATTGCACACTCAAACTCATTGTTACTAAGCCATTAAAATAGCAAACACTGAGTAAACTTAGTGGCATCCTAAAAGTGGCTGTTGGACTTCCATTAGTGTCCCACTGGTGCAAAGCTATTTGCAGCAACACTGCATTGCACACTCAAACTCATTGTTACTAAGCCATTATACTAGCAAACACTGAGTAAACTTAGTGGCATCCTAAAAGTGGCTGTTGGACTTCCATTAGTGTCCCACTGGTGCAAATCTATGTGCAGCACCTCTGCATTGCACACTCAACCTCATTGTTACTAAGCCATTATACTAGCAAACTATGCTGCCAGTTTAAGGGCCGTAGTTGCATTGTCAGGGATAGTTATTGTTGTTTATTCTGCTGTTAATAAAGATAGACCACCGCTGCAATCTACACCACCTCTCAATTTTTACTACCACATTTTAAGTGCACAATCTTGTCGCAATCAAAATGAGTGGCAAAATGACAGATGCTGGTGGAAAGGGGAAGAGGTCTATTGGAAAAGGAAAAAAAGGGTTTGTCCGAGGGGAAGGTGTCAAAGCTCCATTAACATCTGCTGAAGATAGACTATCTTCCAGCAAAAGTAAGATGTCTACTACTTACCGTGGACAATCCGATGTGCTCCCTTTTTTACGGACACGAACAACTGGAACAAAGGTAGATGATGGCCAAAAAAAGAAAATGCTTGAATGGATCTCAAGCGGTCCAACAAGTGCCCTCTCCGCCACCTCAACTACCGTATCCAAAAAACACCAGTCCTCTGAGTTGTCATCCCAATCACACTTGCTTTCTCCCAGCTCTGAAGTCTCCATCCAACCTGCACAGTATGGTGTTACTGAGATGGCTGAGTCTGCAGAGCTGTTCAGTACACTTCAGTATATAAGACAGTCCTTAGTTACCCCTCTCCACCCACAGCAGTTTTTAATTGCAATGAGATGACACACAGTTAGGGTCACAGAGCTAGGGAAACCAATATAGAGATATACCTTGACGACGTTTTAGGGCTCAGTTACATTGATCAATGCGATTGCTAAATATCTCCTTTTTCCTAATATTCATGGCAGGCATGCAATTCATTATTCACATGTTCAAGTTAGCAAGTAGCATTTTTCATTGTAATTTCCAATATTTTTCCATATGCTTGAGGCATTATACCATTATCTAAGTTTGATGTGCAGCCTTATCCTTATATAGTATGTATTTTTTTGGCTTGCACTCAGAATATATATATTAGTGCTCACTTCAGTTATCCTATTCAGTTATATGTAGTTTTTTTTCTGAATGTGAACACAGCTCCGCCCCTTTTGGCCATGTTTATTTAATCTCCTATATAAGACAGCCCTTAGTTACCCCTCTCCACCCACAGCAGTTTTTAATTGCAATGAGATGACACACAGTTAGGGACACAGAGCTAGGGAAACCAATATAGAGATATACCTTGACGACGTTTTGGGGCTCAGTTACATTGATCAATGCGATTGCTAAATATCTCCTTTTTTCTAATATTCATGGCAGGTATGCAATTCATTATTCACATGTTCAAGTTAGCAAGTAGCATTTTTCATTGTAATTTCCAATATTTTCCCATATGCTTGAGGCATTATACCATTATCTAAGTTTGATGTGCAGCCTTATCCTTATATAGTATGTATTTTTTTGGCTTGCACTCAGAATATATATATTAGTGCTCACTTCAGTTATCCTATTCAGTTGAAGCTAAGAGGTTGACTTTATCCCTCTGTAAGCTCTTGGCTACCGAAATGCTGCCTACAGGATTTTTGAGACCTTATGTCTGTCTCTGTGCCCCAGTACCAGATGCCCAGTCGCCACTACTTCTCTAAGAAAGGTGTGCCCGCGCTACACCAGCATGTCGCACACAACATCACCGCTTCCTTGAGAAACTCTGTGTGTGAACGGGTGCATTTCACCACCGATACTTGGACCAGTAAGCATGGACAGGGACGTTACATGTCGCTGACTGGGCACTGGGTAACTATGGTGATAGATGGTGAAGGGTCTGCTGCACAAGTCTTGCCGTCCCCACGACTTGTGTGTCAATCCTCTGTCTGTCCAAGTTCCACCACTGCTTCTGCCTCCTCCAACTCATCTGGGTCCTCCACCTCCGCCCCAAGCCTGCCTGGTCAGGCCACCAGCGTTCTCACTGCGCAGAAGGAATCACGCACCCCTCATTACTATGCTGGCAGCAGAGCACAACGGCATCAGGTGGTCTTTAGCTTGACATGTCTTGGATATAAGAGTCACACAGCGGATGAGTTGTGGGCAGCTCTAGAGACTGAGTTTAATAAATAGTTGTCTCCACTCAACCTGCAGCCTGGTAAGGCCGTGTGCGACAATTCTGCAAACCTGGGTGCGGCCCTTCGCCTGGGCAAAGTGACACACGTGCCTTGTATGGCTCACGTGTTGAACCTTGTTGTCCAGCAATTTTTAACACACTATCCCCGCCTAGATGGCCTTCTGAACAGGGCACGAAAACTGTCTGCTCACTTTCGCCGTTCAACCACCGCTGCTGAGCGACTTGCATCGCTCCAGAAGTCTTTCGGCCTGCCGGTTCATCGCCTGAAATGCGATGTGGCGACACGCTGGAATTCGACTCTCCACATGTTACAGCGACTGTGGCAGCACCACCGAGCCCTGGTGCAATACGTCATGATGTATAGCCTGGGCCAACGAAATGCAGAGGTGGGGCAGATCACCCTAATGGAGTGGTCTCAGATCAAGGACCTATGCACCCTTCTGCACAGTTTCGACATGGCGACGAATATGTTTAGCGCTGACAATGCCATTATCAGCATGACAATTCCAGTCATTTACATGCTGGAGCACACGCTAAACACTATTCGGAGTCAGGGGGTGGGACAACAGGAAGGGGAGGAACTGCAGGAGGATTCATATGCGCAAGACACAACAACATCACCAAGGTCCAGACGTTCATCATCACCAACGCAGCAGGCATGGGACCAGGGATCAACAAGGGTGCATGGTAGCAGGCGAAATGTTGAGGAAGGTGCAGGAGAACATGAAGAAATGGAGGACGAATTGTCCATGGACATGGAAGACTCAGCGGATGAGGGAGACCTTGGTCAAATTTCAGTTGAAAGAGGTTGGGGGGAGATGTTAGAGGAAGAAAGAACGGTTAGTACCTCTATGCCACAAACACAGCGTGGACTTGGTCCGCATGGCTGCGCAAGACACATGAGTGCCTTCTTGCTGCACTACCTCCAACATGACCCTTGTATTGTCAAAATTAGAAGTGATGATGACTACTGGCTTGCCACACTATTAGATCCCTGGTACAAGTCCAAATTTTGTGACATAATTCCAGCCATAGAAAGGGACGCACGTATGCAGGAGTATCAGCAAAAGCTGTTACTCGATCTTAGCTCGGCTTTTCCACCAAACAACCGTGTAGGTGCAGGGAGTGAATCTCCCAGTTGTAACTTGACAAACATGGGACGGTCTCGTCATCTTCAACAGTCTACCCATACCGTATCTGGTGCTGGTAACAGCAATTTTATTGAATCTTTTCATAATTTTTTTAGACCCTCCTTTGCAAGGCCACCAGAGACAACAAGTCTGACACATAGTCAACGGCTAAAGAGGATGATACAGGAGTATCTCCAAATGAACATCGATGCTATTACTTTGCAAATGGAGCCTTGCTCATTTTGGGCTTCAAATCTTGAAAAATGGCCAGAGCTCTCCACTTACGCCTTGGAGAGTTTGTCGTGTCCAGCTGCCAGCGTTGTCTCTGAACGTGTCTTCAGTGCTGCTGGGTGTGTGCTGACAGATAAGCGCACGCATCTGTACAGTGACAATGTGAACAGACTAACGTTCATCAGAATGAACAAGTCATGGATCCACAAGGAATTTACTACCCGTGTGTCATCCTGGGGAGAGTAAATGCTTGTGTATTTTGAATGTGCTTGATGCAAATCTAGCTGTGAAGTGTACAACTAGGACACAAGTGCTGCCACTGATGGGGTGTCTGTGTGGCCCAATTTTTGGAAAAAAGGGAGACTCCGCTTGGAGTAACCCTTGCTTACATTGTTTTTAAAAGTGATCCAAGATGAATAGAGCTGGGATCAGGAAAGACTTTGCTACCTACCCCGGTGTCATCCTGGGGACGGTTAAGTATGGCATATTTTTGAATGTGCTTGATGCAAATCTAGCTGTAAAGTGTACAACTGGGGCACAGGTGCTGCCACTGAAGGGCTGGGCGTGTGTGGGGCCCAATTTTTGGAAAAAAGGGAGACTCCACTTGGAGTAACCCTTGCTTGCTGTGTTTTTTAAAAGGAGCCAAGATGAACAAGTCATGGTTCAGCAAAGACTTTGCTACCTACCCCGGTGTCATCCTGGGGACGGTTAAGTATGGCGTATTTTTGAATGTGCTTGATGCAAATCTAGCTGTGAAGTGTACAACTGGGGCACAAGTGCTGCCACTGAAGGGGTGGGTGAGTGTCTGGCCTAATTTTTGGAAAAAAGGGAGACTCCACTTGGAGTAACCCTTGCTTACATTGTTTTTAAAAATGATCCAAGATGCACAGAGCTGGGATCAGGAAAGACTTTGCTACCTACCCCGGTGTCATCCTGGGGATGGTTAAGTATGGCTTATTTTTGAATGTGCTTGATGCAAATCTAGCTGTGAAGTGTACAACTGGGGCACAAGTGCTGCCACTGAAGGGGTGTGTGTGTGTGGCCCAATTTTTGGAAAAAAGGGAGACTCCGCTTGGAGTAACCCTTGCTTGCTGTGTTTTTTAAAAGGAGCTAAGATGAACAAGTCATGGTTCAGCTAAGACTTTGCTACCTACCCAGGTGTCATCCTGGGGACGGTTAAGTATGGCGTATTTTTGAATGTGCTTGATGCAAATCTAGCTGTGAAGTGTACAACTGGAGCACAAGTGCTGCCACTGAAGGGGTGGGTGTGTGTGGCCCAATTTTTGGAAAAAAGGGAGACTCCGCTTGGAGTAAACCTTGCTTACATTGTTTTTAAAAATGATCCAAGATGCACAGAGCTGGGATCAGGAAAGACTTTGCTACCTACCCCGGTGTCATCCTGGGGACGGATAAGTATGGCATATTTTTGAATCTGCTTGCAGCAAATCTAGCTGTCAAGTGTACAACTGGGGAACAAGTGCTGCCACTGAAGGGGGCGGTGTGTGTGGGGCCCAATTTTTGGAAAAAGGGAGACTCCGCTTGGAGTAACCCTTGCTTGCTGTGTTTTTTAAAAGGAGCCAAGATGAACAAGTCATGGTTCAGCAAAGACTTTGCTACCTACCTCGGTGTCATCCTGGGGACGGTTAAGTATGGCGTATTTTTGAATGTGCTTGATGCAAATCTAGCTGTGAAGTGTACAACTGGGGCACAAGTGCTGCCACTGAAGGGGTGGGTGTGTGTGTGGCCCAATTTTTTGGAAAAAAGGGAGACTCCGCTTGGAGTCACCTTGCGGTGTTTTACATGATTTTAAAAGGGCGTGCCATGCCTATATCTGTGTCTCCTCCTCTTTTTCCTTGTCCAGCTCTTTTGTTTTCGCATGAGTATATGTCCTTGTCACTTTCCCATGTGTTTGTGTTGTGTTGTGAGTTGTTTGTCACCTTTTGGACACCTTTGAGGGTGTTTTCTAGGTGTTTTTATGTGTTTGTGAATGCCTGCCATTGTTTCCTATGCAGTTCGAGTTTGGTTCGTCGAACGTTCGCCGAACCGAACTCGAACGAGACGTCCGTTCGGCGAACCGAACTTGAGCCAAACCGCGACCGGTTCGCTCATCTCTAGTGATGACGCCTGCAGCTATGATGTTTCACTTTCGTTTTCCCTCGGCCGAGAGCAGAGGGAAAAACAAAATGACTGAATCTGCTGTTTACAGCTGTATAGCTGTGATCAGCAGATAGATAATAGCGATCGGATTGCTGATCGCTATAGCCCCCTAGGGGGACTAGTAAAATAAAAAAAAGTGAAAAAAAAAGTTTTTTAAAAAAAAACCTAAAAGTTTAAATCCCCCCCTTTCCCCCCATTGAAAATTAAAGGGTTAAAAAATAAATAAATATACACATATTTGGTATCGTCGCGTTCAAAAATGCCCGATCTATCAAAATATAAAATCAATTTATCTGATTGGTAAACGGCGTAGTGGCAAAAAAATTCCAAACGCCAAAATTACGTTTTTTGGTCGCCGCAAGTTTTACGCAAAATGCAATAATAGGCGATCAAAATGTAGCATCTGCGCAAGAATGGTACCATTATAAACGTCAGCTCGAGATGCAAAAAATAAGCTGTCACTAAGCCATAAATCCCAAAAAATAAGAATGCTACATGTTTCGGAATATGGCGCAAAACGTGCGCCACTTTTATTGGACAAACTTGTGAATTTTTTTTATCCCCTTAGATACAAGTAAACCTATACATGTTTGGTGTCTACAAACTCGCACCGACCTGAGGCATCACATAGATACATCAGTTTTATCATATAGTGAACACGGTGAATAAAACATCCCAAAACTATTGTGCGATCACACTTTTTTTGCAGTTTTTCCACACTTGGAATTTTTTTGCTATTTTCCAGTATAATATATGGTAAAACCTATGATTTCATTTAAAAGTACAACTCGTCTTGCAAAAAACAAGCCCTCATATGGCAAGATTTATGGAATAATAAAAAAGTTACTGTTCTTGGAAGAAAAGGAGCAAAAAACAAAAACGCAAAAACGGAAAGTGCCCGTGGGCTGAAGGGGTTAAATAAATAATTGAAGAAAAGCTTGCATTCCCCCTCAAGTTTTGATACTCAGCCAAGATATAGCTGACAGCTTTGGGCTGGTATTCTCAGGCTGGGATGCCCATAATTATTACTCCCCAGCCTAAAAATAGCAACCCGCAGCTGCCCAGAATTTTTGCATTTATTAGATGTGACAATTCCAGCACATTACCTGGCTCATCCCGATTGCCTTGGAGTGATGGCAATCGGGATAATATAAGTGGTTATTGAACGCTCACAACTGCCATTAAGCCATAAATTATTAATGGGGATGGATCTATGAGACCCCCCAATACTAATCCTGTAAGTAAAAAGAAATAAACGCAAAACACAGAGAAAAATCCTTTATTTTAAGAAAGTAAAAGCAAAATTACCCTCTTTCTCCATTTTATTAACTCCAAAACACCTAGGTCCAATGTAATCCACACAAGGTCCCATGACAATTCTGGCTCTCCTACATACTGAAGTTGCAGTGTGCAAACACATTAGAAAACATGCCTGCCCAATGCGGCTTCAGGCACACACTGACTGAGCCAAAGTTGTGAGCGGTGACACCACTGAGTTTACCTGCGGTCACAGCCCGAGGTCCCACAGTACCCCATCTGTGACTTCAGGTTCACTCATCTCAGGGTAACACATTAATACATTGAACTCAGTGACCTCACCTCAGGTTAATTCAATGAGTTCAATGAGACATACATCTCTTGGCAGAAAATTGTGGTTTTTTTTGCTAAAGCCCGCTACACACGCTTCAATATATCTCACAATCCGTCGTTGGGGTCAAGTTGTAAGTGACGCACATCCGGCATCGTTTGTGAGGTATCTGCGTGTGACAGCTACATGCGATCAGGATTGAACGCAAAACCGTTGATCGCAAACACATCGTATCATTCTCTAGAATTGAGCGTTTTGTTGCACGAACCTAGTCAATTGTAACGTGTGACATCCCTCATACGATTTTGGTGTCTGATGCTATGTGCGCAGGTGTGCGCTCTGCACCGCAGCTTAAAAAAGGTCTGCTTCAGAGCGCAGCTGAAAAGCTGCGTTCTGAAGCGCCTCACAATGTCTGTCATGCACTAATCTCTGTCAGTCCGTCACTATCTCTGTCCCTCACTCTCAGTCCATGTCAGTCTATCCCCCTCTCTCATATATTCACCGATCCCCGATCCCTGGCGCTGCACGGCATTCACACTGCTCCGGCGGCTTTTACTGTTTTGAAAAAGCCGGCCGCCCATTAAACAATTTCGTATTCCCTGCTTTCCCCGCCCACCAGCGCCTATGATTGGTTACAGTGAGACACGCCCCCACTCTGAGTGACAGGTGTCACACTGCACCCAATCACAGCAGCCGGTGGGCGTGTCTATACTGTGTAGTGAAATAAATAATTAAATAATTAAAAAAAACGGCGTGCGGTTCCCCCCATTTTTAAAACCAGCCAGATAAAGCCATACGGCTGAAGGCTGGTATTCTCAGGATGGGGAGCTCCACGTTATGGGGAGCCCCCCACCCTAACAATATCAGCCAACAGCCGCCCAGAATTGCCGCATACATTATATGCGACAGTTCTGGGACTGTACCCGGCTCTTCCCGATTTACCCTGGTGCGTTGGCAAATCGGGGTAATAAGGAGTTATTGGCAGCCCATAGCTGCCAATAAGTCCTAGATTAATCATGTCAGGCGTCTATGAGACACCCTCCATGATTAATCTGTAAGTTACAGTAAATAAACACACACACCCGAAAAAATCCTTTATTAGAAATAAAAACACACACATATACCCTGGTTCACCACTTTAATCAGCCCCAAAAACCCCTCCATGTCCGGCGTAATCCAGGATGATCCAGCGTCGCTTCCACCGCAGCTGCATGGAGGTGACCGGAGCCGCAGCACACACAGCCGCTCTGGTCACCTCCATGCAGCAAATGAAGACAGCCGTGCGATCAGCTGCTGTCACTGAGGTTACCCGCGGCCACCGGTGGATGCAGCGGTGGCCGCGGGTAACCTCAGTGACAGCAGCTGATCGCGCGGCTGTGTTCATTTGCTGTGTGGAGGTGACCGGAGCGGCTGTGTGTTCTGCAGCTCTGGTCACCTCCATGCAGCAGCGCTGGATGCGACGCTGGATCATCCTGGATTACGCCGGACAAGGAGGGCTTTTTGGGGCTGATTAAAGTGGTGAACCAGGTTATATGTGTGTGTGTTTTTATTTCTAATAAAGGATTTTTTTCTGGTGTGTGTGTTTATTTACTGTAACTTACAGATTAATCATGGAGGGTGTCTCATAGACGCCTGACATGATTAATCTAGGACTTATTGGCAGCTATGGGCTGCCAATAACTCCTTATTACCCCGATTTGCCAACGCACCAGGGTAAATCGGGAAGAGCCGGGTACAGTCCCAGAACTGTCGCATATAATGTATGCGGCAATTCTGGGCGGCTGTTGGCTGATATTGTTAGGGTGGGGGGCTCCCCATAACGTGGAGCTCCCCATCCTGAGAATACCAGCCTTCAGCCGTATGGCTTTATCTGGCTGGTTTTAAAAATGGGGGGAACCGCACGCCGTTTTTTTTAATTATTTAATTATTTATTTCACTACACAGTATAGACACGCCCACCGGCTGCTGTGATTGGGTGCAGTGTGACACCTGTCACTCAGCATGGGGGTGTGTCTCACTGTAACCAATCATAGGCGCCGGTGGGCGGGGTAAGCAGGGAATACGAAATTGTTTAATGGGCGGCCGGCTTTTTCAAAACATTAAAAGCCGCCGGAGCAGTGAGAAAGCCGTGCAGCGCCGGGGATCGGGGATTGGTGAGTATATGAGAGAGGGCTGCTAACTTCAGTTACTCAGGAGATTAGCGGTCACCGGTGAGTTTTCACTGGTGACCGCTAATCAGGACGCGACACAGACAGAGCCGCAGCATCACAATGAAGTCGGGTGAAGTTCACCCGAGTTCATTCTGACAGTGCGGCTCTTTCTGTGTCTGCTGTCATCTGCCATTCAGCTCTGCTACATGGCTGTCTGTGTCTGCTGTTAGCGGCCATGTAGCAGAGCTGAATGGCAGATGACATAGTAAAAACGCATCCCTACACATTACACACGCTTGGCAAGTCAATAAATAAAAAAAAAAAAAAGGTGCTCAATGCATACGTCACAGAACACATGATCTAAAGGATCGCACACAAAATTGACCAATTTAACATAGACTACTAACGCTCGTGTGACAGCAAATGAACGACCAACGTGAAATCTCATAGATCCCGTATGCAACCTGGGCGTGTCACATCGCAAATGCGATTGTACAACTAATTGCAACGTGTAAAGTGGGCTTAAGAGATGCAGATTTGGTGCTGGAATTTATACACCAAATCCCTGCACTAATACTGCATCTCCTGGCAAAAACACTCATCAAAAAACAATGCAGTTTTGATGCAATTTTTGGAAAGGAGATGCAGATTTAGTGCTGAAATTTATACACTAAATTCCTGCGCTAAATCTGCATCTTCTGGCCAAAGGGCACTCCAAAATATGACTTGGTATTGATGCGATTTTGATGAGGTTTTTTGCCAGGCGATGCAGATATGGTCCAGGAATTGGTTGTATAAATTCCAGCACCAAATCTACATTTCCTGTCAGAAAACAGCACAAAAACCGTGGTTTGGACGCCGTTTCGGTGTGAATTTCTTTCAGGAGATGCAAATTTGGTGCAGAAAGATTTGCAACAGATTTCTGCACCATTCTTCCTCTTCTGGCAAAAAATGCAGATTAGGTGCACCGAAACTGCGGGTTTTTTTGCCAGGAGATGTAGTAGTGGAGCAGTTCTGTTATTCCCCAGCTGGAACCATGGTGTCTAGTCAGAAGGACAGTAGAATCACCAGTGATAGTAGCAGGCCCCTTTTAATATCCCTCAACTTTGATTTTAGGGCATTGTGTCCCAAGGCTGTTCTCTCATTGTGTGCTAGTTTAATGGTTCTCCAGATGACATGGGTGTGTTACGGGTGACAGACAGTCATGTGGTTTCTGGCAGTAGAAGGTCACAGCTGCGCAAATTGCTCCCTGACTTTCTGTTCTTCCTGCTGTTAGTATCCATTGTACTAGGTAGCTTTCCTTCTGAATTTTCATCTATTCCCCTTAACGACCAGTTGAGTGCTCCTTCTATCCAGCTTCTGATTATCAGTATTGCCCTTGTGCTTAAATACTCCCATAATTCCTGGACTTGTGGTGGGGATAACATTTAGTTCATTCAAGCTCTGATCTGATTGCAAGCAGGTGACTTGCATTCATCTGTGTTATTGTTGCTGAAGCTTTGCTGAGATTCTGCCTGAGTCATCTGTGGATAAGTAGTTCACACACTTTTCCCATGTGTGTTCTCCATGTGTCTTCCTTTAGTGTTTAGTGGGGTTTACGAAGCGTTCATCCCACCCATTCCCGTTTTAGGGTTCAGCAAAAGGGATACCTAGAATCAGGTATCCGGCCCAGCACATAGGTGCAGAACCTATCTACCTATCTAGGGTGGTGAGGGACCCCAGGCACCAGCAGTAGGTTTGGTCAGGGGTCACAATGCACCCTTTCTAGATGTAGGGGTCCCCTTCCTTTACCTTTTGCAGCTCCCTTGGTATTTCTCTATAACTAGCGTGACACCAGGTGATGCAGACTAATAACCACTAGTGGCTGATGAAATCCGCAATCAGGAGGCAGTCAACAAGTTAGCATTCAAAAAGGGCATTGAACAGTCCCTCATGAAACATTGGCCCATGTACCCTGACACACCATACAAAGGAGCAATTTATCTGGCATAATTAAGATTAGCCCTACAAAGTGGCAAAGTATTCCTTATTGACACTGAGTAGTTCACATTCGTCCCCCTTCTTAGTGAGTCTCAGAGACTGCTGGTTCCTTTTGAGGGTCACTGTTGGAGAGGCTTCCAGATGTGATAGGCTTCAGAACATCCCTCTCCACTTGTCGGAACAGGCCATTGGCATTTCCATGATAGGATGATAGGATTTATGCTTGTGCCGTGATATATGTATGGGCTATAGCACTGTGCTGTCTTCATTATCTCACATGCTGGGAATGTACTGCTGGATAAAGTGAGTGCTCGTTCACTCACAAACATCGTCATTGATGGGTTCTCATGGAGGGCAGTGCCTGACAGGTTCTGAGATTGTAAATGCATTTCTAATCTGTCCTGGGCCCCCTGTGCCAGTTCCGGTATCTCAGCCTTTGGATACAGATCACGGGGAGCACATGGGACGCCATGGCTACACACACATTGGCATGATGTTTAGGTAATTAGTCATTTATTATATATGTGTGGGCACACATTTTGTTTAGGATGCCTCTCCCTGATGAAGCCAGTAGTCGTACGGCGATATGCATTGGAGGACAACGTTAGGCCACCCACATCTCATTAACAGAACACTTCAATAAGAGTCTAAGTATACAAATTTTATGGGACTCCTAGGGATTCCTGTCAGGGGTACCTTTGCCTAATATGTCTATGATCAATGTGTATCTTTTTCTCTGTGATCATTCACAATTTTTCACTTAAGAGGTTTTCATTTTTTGCTCTCTCTTAAATGGATTAGATAACAACCGGCTATCAATATTATTATTCAAAGCTTAGTCCATTTTTTAGTTTCCATCATGTTCCTTTTAATTTTGGGCAATAATTCCAACGGTTAAGCACTTATTGATTCGATTCTTAAAGGGATCAGACTGCAGTTGGTTATTTATATTTTCTTAAACCTCAGTGGGTTATTTTCCTAGGTTTATTATGGCTGTTTAAAACTTTAAACTGATTAGCTCATATTATATTGTCTCTAAAAGGGGTTAAAATCTGTCACAGTCCCCATTTTATTCAAGTGTAACTTCAAGTTTGCACTAACCTAATTATCATTGTGTGAACATTTCATTCACAGGATCTTGTTTCACCCACTCCTAAAGGGATCATAGACCAGTTGATCATTTACACCTCTAAAATTGTTGGAGAGAGTTTTAATTCTGGTTTATCCCATTCATGTTTCTTTTTGTCAAAGTCAATTTTCACAGCATTGCTACACTTTGCCCCTATGTTGTGATTCTGATTAACTGCATTTCATTGTATTGATTTATAGACAGTATGTACAAATGGGCTTTGATCATCAGTGGTGCCAATGTGCAACATCATAGGCACTTGTTTTTACTTGTTTTTAAATTTGTGCTTTTTCTAATAAAAATTTTAAGTTTTGATTTATTCCTTGGTAGTGTGCCATGCATATGGTTTGTCTCTTCTGTTTCTTCTGGTTACAGTTTTAAAGAGTGAGACTCCTACATTGATAAAGCCTATACACTAAGTGCAAGGCCTAAGCAAAACTATAATGAAGGGGTTGCAATTCTCCCTGGACGACATGTAGAGGAGGGCTTCAGAAAAATACATTTTGAAACATTTTTAAAAACAGTGCAACTCCTACAGTGGTAAACGCTTGGTTGTCCAAAGAACTAAAACCTCTGCCACCAGCGAGGTCAAATGGGAAGCTTTTGAACAATTCCTCAACTATGGCCTTCTGATATTGCATAATTTTAGTAGCTGTCTCTGCCACAGGAAGGGAAAATGGAAAGTTTTTCTTGTAACATGGGTTGAAAAGGGTGAACAACTAATTATCATTGTTGGCCAATATGCGTATAATTAATGTGAGGTTCACTTGAAAGGCGACAAGACTTAAAATTGGCCATGTTTGCCAGACTCCCAACAGGCAAGACTTCCACCAGAAGGATGACTCTCCATCTTCTCCTCCAGCCTCTCCTCCAACTCAGCCCATCAAGTCTGAACAGAAAAGAAGTTGATGTGGTTAGTACCCTCTGTAGTGCAGGCAACCATCTTCTGTTCCTTTTCCTCTTCCTCCTCAGCCTCCCCCTCCACCCTATCACACAATCCACGCTGAGAAGATGAGATGATACTGGGCTGAGTAGTATCACCCTGTGGGCTTTCTTCCTCCAACCTCACCTGATCTGCATGCAAATCTTACTCTTTAATTGTGAATAATTGCTAAAACCAGAAAAGATCCATACATGTTGATATAATTATAATTAAACCATATCTAAACTCATAAAATTGTCAATTTAGAACAATAATGTATGGGGACCATAAACATGGGCAATCGCTAAAAATTCTGAAAACAAAAAGGAGAAAAATGATCTGTAGGCCCAATTACTGCAATTAGATTTTATTAACAATACAAATCTATTGTAATCAAGTTACTGAAACGTACGTCGGAATGTCGGCGTCTGTACCCGGCTTTCCACGCTGCCACCACTGCTAACTCTAGTAAGTTTATTTTAGGAACTGCACTTTATTGATGTAATGGGAATGAGTAGCCTTGAATCATTGATGTAATGGGGAATGAATATCCCTTGACTCCCTCATATATCTTTATTGATTATGGAGTATATACTCTAATCTTAAACATGCAGTGACCTCTTGTGGTTTAATTACATATTGTAACAGGTCTATTGGTTTTCCATTATTATTTGTGGTTAGCTGGGCTCAGACACTGTTTTTACAATTTTTTGTCTGTTTGTGCACCTCAACCCAATTCTTGTCATGTATTTAATATTTTGTATTGTTAATAAAATCTAATTGCGTAATTGGGCCTACAGATCATTTCAGTAGACATAGAAGCGGGATGGTTACACTGCTTATGGCATCCTCACCACTCCCCATCTTGGGTGGTTTGCCAGTTTCGGAGAGCTACACAGATGTCAGACATCCATGGCCACTCAACATTTTGGAAAATATGGCACATGACTTGTCTCAGTCACAGCAGGATGATGTTTTCTCTTACAGAAACATTGTCAGTTTGAGTCATTGATCTGCACAGAACATACTGCCTATTAGAAAAAAAGTGATCATTTATGGACAGCTTTTTAAAATGTTATTGATTCTTCACTTTCCAAACTACAGTCCGTTAGCTCTGCCAAAAAATAGAATATTTTTGGGTGACTTTTTAAAAATAGTTGTGCCCTTACAGCCATAGTGTCTTTTTGCTGTGGGAAACCAATTTCTGTAGGAAAAGTGTTATTGCTGTGAAGTTCTCAATTTTGATGTTACAACCTAAATAAGCCATTGCTTAATCACCTTTTATTTTAACAATTCTTTCAAATTAGATTTTATTCCAAGTTAACTGAACTTTTTCAATGCTGCAGCCATGGACCACTAAAATAAGCCACTACTTTATATTTTTTATTATTATTTTTCATGCAGTCAAGGAAAAAAATTTTTGGGGGGTGGATCAAAAAAACCCAAACTTTAGAGCCATTGTGCAAAAAAAAAAAATCCAATGATTCTCTACTCAAAGTCATCTTAAGGCTGCAGGTAATTTTGGAAATAGTTGAATGGTGATGTCTCAACTTCTTGTCTCTACACAGAACACAAAGTGGACTGTACTGGATCCAGATGTGTGCTGGTGAGTGCTACTGAGTTTTTTTATTATACTTCCATTTGTCTGGGAAAAGGTTTTTGCTTCCTGGATAGCCTCTTTAAAAGTATCTATTTTACCATGACTTTTCAAACTTTTTCTACTGAGGTCCCATCATTCAGATCAAGATATTGTCTAGGCCTCACTAGCCAGATCAAGGTAATATTTAGGCCTCACCATTTGTAGTGTAGGTTCCCACTAAAATAAAAAAATGTCTTTCAGCTTTTTTTTTTTGTTTCTGGAATGGTATAAAAGTGCAAAATAAATCACTCATGTCAATAAATTAATATTTATGCAGTCATAAAAAGTAAAATTTGGTAAATAATAATTTCTATAACTGTCTCCACAACTAATTTTTACTGAGCTAGCAGGGACCTCACTTTTGAGGCTAGTTGCAGAATTTGAGATACACTATTATATTCTGTATGTATTGTATAGTTTCTTTTTTTGGTGTTCAAAAATCAATATAACAAAAAAAATGTGTTAGCATTCAAGCAAGTGTTTGACTCCTATCAGTATAGCTATTGATGGGCATCAAATTAATACTTTTAACAGTGGCAATAGTATTGTCCTAGTAAAATTACAATGAATCTTCAATATTTCCCCAAGGAACTATCTTAACCATAATAATATAACAAACATAACCTACCAGTGCCAGAATCACATTTTTGACATGAAAAATGCATTCACAAATAAATCAATGAAGTCTTAAAGGAAATCTGTCAGCAAGTTTTTGCTCTGTAATCTGAAGACAGCATGCTGCAGAGGTTAACGCAGACATTTCAGTGATCTGTCTCTTATCATACTGTGTGCAATTGTTCACTTGCAATGTTTGTTTTAGCTTCAGGTTATCATTGCTGGAAGAGGTCAGCTAGAATTCAGCTAGTCTGCCATGCCACCTGTTTTGCTTAGCGACTCACTCTCTCTAGACAATGTCAATAGAGAGCCTGGTGTGAGAGGGGGCAGCTTTCTGAGCTCTGCTACATGCTAAATCTAAAAAGTATGATAGTGTTAAGGCTGCTTTACATGCAGCGACATCACTAACCGTGTCGCTTGTGAAAGCACCTGCCCCCGTCATTTGTGCGTCACGGGCAAATCGCTGCTCGTGGCGCACAATATCGCTTGGAAGCATTACACATACTTACCTTCCTAGCGAGGTCGCTGTGGGCGGCGAACAACCTTTTTTTAAGTGGGAGGTTCGTTTGCCATCACAGCGATGTCACACAGCGGCCCGCCACTAGAAGCGGAGGGGCGGAGACCAGCCGCAATAACGACACGCCCACCTTGTTGCCAGAGGACGCAGGAAGGCTGTTGTTCATCGTTCCCGGGGTGTCACACACAGCGATGTGTGCTGCCTCAGGAACGATGAACAACCTGTGTCCAGAACAAGGAACGATATTTGGGAAATGAATGGCGTGTCAACGATCAACGATTAGGTGAGTATTTTTTTTCGTTAACACTCACTCATAGGTGTCACACGCAATGACATCGCTAACGACGCCGCATGTCCATCACGAATTCCGTGAAAGCCGGCGACATATTGTTAACGATATTGTTGCGTGTAGAGCCACCTTAAGAACTTTTAAGAGTCAGTAAACTAAATGATACATCATTGGATTTAGAGTCTGTTTGCCTACATCATGCTGCCCTCAGATGAAGTAGCGAAAACCTGGTAACAGATTCCCTTTATTCTAAAAGGAAATTTGCTTTTCATATAGGTGAATGGTTATCAATTAACGTTTTCCTAAAAAAAGTTATATTATTTCTAAAAAATAGAATACATCTGCAAAAAGGGAAATGTACTTTTAAAAACATTATTATGATTTATACTAAGAACACTTTATATAACACATCATTTAAAGTCAATGAAAATATTCAAGTCTAATTTTAAATATAAAATTACATGGATAATTAGAACACATAAAAATTCACATACTTTAATTTAAAAATAATAATTTGTTTTATTGAAGAAAACAAATTAATATGGTCACTTCTCTGGTCCATAGCTGACATTGTCTATCCTGGTAGTATGACCCAAAACATGAATTAAAAATTATTAGAATATGGATTTTTTGTAACTTTAAGTGATGGTGCATCATTTTTTTTTTAATATTGTATTATACTATGACAAAAAATAAAAAAAAAACTCCACGTTAATGGTTTGTCCCTCTACTGTATTTTTCAGTTGCAGGTGATTTACAATAATTGGTTTGTACAAGTAGGGAACATTTGCTAATACATTCCGATACATCTCATTTACTGTACATTCAAAACACACATAGGAATCATGAGCTGTATGTACCGTATTTATTTAGGTGTCCCTGTATACAGAAGAAATGTCTGCAATGGAAATAAGGCAATGCAAATAAACATTTTAGAGCTGCACTATAAAAGCACCCAAGGAACATTCTCTAGGGAGTTGGACAGATTATGTTAAATACACTTTGGAATTCAAGCCAATTTAATAACACAAAATCCAATGTTAGCAATTAAAAAATGATAAAAGTACTCAGCAATTTAATAACAAATGCAAAGTTTAGACACTGATATCTTTTATTGAGCTAAAATAATAAATAATTTATAGGTATGTTTACTCATAGTTTATATTAAGATTAAATAAATGAGGAATTTGAAACCCTGAAAGAACCAACTAAAAACCAATGGCATAATTTTGTAACAAACAATGCAGTCTGAGCAATAACCCTTTTTATCCAGAAACTAGTCAAAGGTGTGTTTGAGTGTGGTGAATATTGTGTAAATGTCTGATATAGCTAATAAGGATTACGACAAATTAATTTCTACACGTTCCATATATGAAACTGTTTAAGAATATGTTCAAACTGTAAAAGTGTGTTCAAAATCAAATGGAATGTAACAACACTGAGTTGAGTGAGATCCTCAAGAGTGCTTGTGGGTCGTCCACTGGGGCCAGCCTCGGCACAGGAAAGAGCCCAAAATGTCCAGCAGTAGATGACGGAGTTGACATTTGGAGTTGAACTCTATTAAAATCATATGCAAATAGGATATAATAAGTTGATTCACAAATAATTAGACTTTATTGTTTATTGATGTTCTGGGTGTAAAATGATAATACCAATATCTACATGTTCCCATCTTCAATATATGTAAAGGTGAGCCTGAAGAATAATTGTCTCTGGCGGGTCTAAGTAGGGGCTACATGTTCCCATCTTCAATATATGTAAAGGTGAGCCTGAAGAATAACTTTTTCTGGTGGGTCTAAGTAGGGGCGGACATAGGACATATCATTGGTGCAACATCTGCAGCCGCACATGGGCTTAAGAGGTCAGGGGGCCCATTTCTACCTCCATAGTAGGTGGAATTGTGTATTACGATAAATTCTTGTGCTGCAAAGGGGCCATATATTGTTCTTGCAAAGGGGCCCTTTCTGTCTGTGTGCATCAGTGGTTATAAGCAGCCTACATCCTGCACTGTGTTTAAGATACACAAATGAGTCACTTTAAAACCATGCTTTAACCCCAGAGCATTATAATTTTTTTTTCATGGATAAAACACAACGCTTCTATGAAAATCTAAATAAAAAGATTGAGCTTGTACAAGGAAGCCAACAAAGGTGACCTTTGCACAACTTCAACACCCTACACAAATCCTTGTTCTACAAAATACACTTAAGTGGCTTCTGTTTAGAATTTGTTACAATTTTCATTTAGAAAAAATTTGCTTTACTGAGGTTAGCCATATGCGATTGTGATACAAAGATTTATGCCTCTCAAACTGGTCCTTCATTCACATTTTTGAAGTCTATGTTTCTCTTCTAGTTTGTTTTTTTCGTAAAGAGATTTTTTTTATTTGGACAATTATTAATTGTTAGAAAAGTCCCTCAAAAACAGACTTTCCACAATGTATTTTGGACCACTAGAATCATCTGTATTTTGTGGGGAAACATCGCAGGGAATCCTGCTGCACCAGCATAGAAGCACATTTATTAATCATTACCCAGAGACAATTGAAACCAATGAAATTTCTATATAATGTAATAGAGGGCAGGTCTTCCAGAGAGAGACATTCTTTGGGCTCTGATCCACTTGCGTTTTGCATGGACGAATGCAATCTGATAAAACATCGGATTGCTCTCACTCTAGTGCAAAACTATGGGGCAGTGTCCATTTGCGATTAATTTCTCATGCCATGCCGACATGAGAAATGAATCGCAGCATGCTGCATTTGGCAGCGAGTTTGTGCTCACGCGCACACATACAAGTCTATGGGAGCATGTGAAACATTGCACTGCACTCGCATATCACCCGAGTGCACTGCAATATATGCAGAGACAGGCCGGGGAGGACATGGGGAGAAAGTGCTCCCTCCCTCTTCTCCGAAACTGTGATACGATCTCAAGATTCAATTACAGTCGCATGATCCTCAGCTGACGCACGCAGCAGTGGGTCATTAGCATATCGCTTCCACTGCTCTCGCATCGGAAACTATGCACAAGTGGAACAGAGGCTTTTGTCACCGGTTTCTACTTTGGCCAAGAAATAATGTTTCTAAACAGATGAGTGACCCCTTAGGTAACACGATACAATGCTGACAAGAGGAGATTCTCTACAGCTAGAGGAAAAAAGTTTTAATCATGACCACAAATAGGGATTCTTTACTGTAAGAGAAGTGAGATTATATAACACTTTACTTCAATTATGCAAAAATCAAGAGCCTAGGTGCCTTTCTTGAAAAATATAATATTATTGATTATGTCCACTAGATTCTGTGATGGGAAACTGATCCAGGAAACTAGTCTGAATGCCATATCTGGAGTTTGGAAGGAGTTTTTCCTCCTAATATAATGCTAATAGGATCTGATTCATGGAATTTTGGCTTCCTATGGATCAACAAGTTAGGTTATAGATCAAACTTAATGAACTTATATCTATCATCTTCATCCTTAAAACATTTGAAAATATAAAACTAAAAAATGTGCTTTCAACTTCGGACAACCCTGATAGATAAAAAAAATATAGCTAAATATAATTATATTGATTATTTTACAATTTGAATGTCAAATTATTATTTTTTAACTTGAAAATGTATGCTTTTCCTGAACCGTGTACTTTTCCAATATTTGTTGTACAGTTTAGCCCTTCGAATGATTATACCAATATATTTTACCCATGCATTACACTTTAAAAGGTTCTCAAACTGTAAAAGAAAAGATTAAGAAGCGAACGTAACCTGTGAGATGACCCACTGGATGCTGGTATTGTGCAGCTGGGAAAGCAGTTTTCCCAGAACTGTTTATAACTGACTCCTCTGAGCTTATTGTGTTTGTTAAACTTTGAAGACAAAAGATGAATTAACCAATATATGTTATTTTGGCGTAGACTTTGACCAACAGCCCATGAAAGTTTAGGGGGTGCATGGGACAAATATTTTACAGATTTTAATATTGGCTTCACCCATATTTATCATGAAATTGCAACTCTTTTATGAAAACACTACATTTTTTTTATTTTTTTCCTAATCACTGGGAAAAATTACTTTAAAAAAACCCAAAAACTTACCATGTAGCTAAATGTCTGCAATACCGTACCATTACCGACTTTAATATTTATTTACAGATAAAGTGATTTTATTCAATTTATTGTAGTGAGATTTTATTATCTCTTTTAGGCTATGTGCCCACAGGACTCTGTACCTAAGGATTTTGCCGCGGAAAACCTGCAGACTTACCTGGATTTTCTACATAAATCCGCAGGTTTTAGCAAGTACAGACACTCCCCATGTTATCCTATAAGACCATGCTGCGGTATGTGCGGCTGCGGAACATGGTGCGGATGTCCTGCAGCTGCACGTAACTGCATGTCAATTATTCCTGCAGAAATACCTGCGGAATTCCCACCTCTCCACTATGGAGTTAGAGGTCGAGACTTCCGCAGGTAAGTCGCACGAATGTCCGCAGGTTTTTCGCCGATATTTCGCTGGAGACCCGCAGCAATGGATAGCTGCGGATTCCAGGGAGCTGATGTGGGAAACCTGCGGATGTAACTGCGGATATATCTGCAGGTACATAGTCCCATGGGCACATAGCCTAAGGGTTCATTTGTGGAACTAACCGGAAGCAGAAGATCACAATAGAAAACACATGAGAATCCTCCTTAGATCGAGAAGTTACAGTTCAGATTAAACCAATAACAAAATGTTTCAATCACACAGACGTAATTAAGAACTTCAATTGGAAAATAGTCTGGAATTAATAATTCAATATGGAATTCTGTAAGTCTGAAAAGTCACATCAGAACAATCTGAAACTACCAACAATAAGAGTGTACAATACAGTGATTGCCATCGTTGAAATGCATTCAGCACGAGAAGCTTGTCCTATGTTTCGGTAATCACTGTGGTTGATCATATGCAGTTTAGCACAAGTCTATTCCATTGTTTGCTTGGAGTGCATGTTTAATGCTTTCTCTGTTGTTCATCTACTGAGTGCCCCTTGCTTAGCAAGAAAGTCTGTCTATCCCATTGTTTGGGCCACAATGAAAACATTTTAAAAAAAGTATTCTTTTTGACTTTCGTTGATTGTATTTTGCATACTGATGTCGGCTTTCAGTGCGGCGGCTGCTTCTACATTGTCCTCCTGTTCGGATTCTTTGGCTTCATTCTTTTTATACGCATTCTTTTGGAGATAAATTCTTACTGCTATTCCGGCAATGCATAACAGGATGAATACTGCAACAGATATTACACCTATGGAAATGGTAATAGAGAAAAATGGGGGGAAAAACACGTAATAATTAGACTGTGCTTCTGTAGTTATAAGTTCTAATAAATACACAGTGGGTTTCTCAATTTACATACATTAGCTTCTTAAATGTGTTTTATAGAAAGCAGATTTTAATTTAATGAATACTAATTTTGGAGTAATCATTGGCTGATAGTAATAGCAAGACGTCCAACACCTGCTGTTTTTTAATTATCGCGACTAAACCATAAAATAAACATGACACATTACTTAAGTATGTAGATTCTTTGCAAGAGACTTCGATTTTTCTGCAAGAAAACATGTCTACTAATAATTTACTCTCTGTTCACTTCTAAGTAATAGTATATTTTTAGCATAGCTCCCAATGAAGATGCTAAACAGTTAATGGAGCACTGAGCATGAGGTCACTTTCCACTTAAGGGAGCATAGTTAAAAGGAATCTGTCACCATGTAATTGGAGACCATCACAATGCAGAGACAGAGATCCTGACTTCAGTGATGTATGACTTATTGGGCTGCTTGCTGTAGTTTTGATAAAATCACTGTTTAACCAAAATGAGATTATCAGGAGAAGATTACTTGGCGCACTGCCAGGTAGTCAAGCATATTCATGAGCTCTGTATAACCCAGTCACCACGAATGATTGAAATCTTTCTGTATGCACTGTGAATTGACAGAAAGCTGCCAATCAGTGGTGTGGGTAGGGGGAGGTGGGATATAGAGCATCATATTCAAAGTAATTATTTTATCAAAAAGCAAGTAGCCTTCTGAGTGACAAATTACTAGAATCAGGGTCTCTGTCTCCACATTATACTGCTCTCAGATGGGATAGCAAAAACCTTTGGGAGTTCAATGGGAGTGAGGTACCTATGGTTGTTGGAGGGAACACTGAATTGGTAGGTGGATGATGCATTTTCAAAGCAAAGAGAACATGGAAGTTTCTGTTAAGTGACTGTAGTCACTGTATTAATCTCCACAGTGTATAAATCACTCAGAATGATACATTTTTAACATTGTTCACAGCTATTTGCTTAGTGTGTACATAAGAGATAGACAAAAATGGAATTAAATTCTACTCAAACATTACTAAAATACATATTTTCCAAAATGCTGATTCTTTCATGATTCGCTTCCACTTAAGGGTACTTTATATGCTGCTGCATACCCACCCTCGTCGGTTGTGCGTCATGGGCAAATCGCTGCCCGTGGCGAACAAAATCGCTAACACCCCTCACACGGACTTACCTTCCCTGTGACGTCGCTCTGGCCGGCGATCCGCCTCCTTTCTAAGGGGGCAGTTCATGCTGCGTCACAGCAATGTCACATGGCAGCAGTCCAATAGCAGTGGAGGGGCGGAGATGAGAGGCCGGATCATGCCGCCCACCTCCTTCATTCCTCACTGCCGGTGGACTCAGGTAAGGAGATGTTCGTCGTTCCTGCAGTGTCACACATAGCAATGTGTGATGCCGCAGGAACAACGAACAACATCGTACCTGCAGCAGCAACGATATTTTGAAAAGGAGCGACGTGTCAACGAACAATGATTTTTCACGTTTTTGCGCTCGTTGATCATCGCTCCTTGGTGTCACATGCTGCAATATCGCTAATGGCGCCGGATGTGCGTCACTAACGACATGACCCCAACGATATATCGTTAGCTATGTCGCAGCATGTAAAGCACCCTTTAGATTCAGCAATGTGGACACCCGCTGGAATATGGACGAGCAATTTCCCAGCACATGTCGAGTAGTCAAAACATCACGCTCCTGTGCTGAAACTTCCTGGGCCTCATCATAGTCAGATGTCTAGGTCTACCCCTAAGGGGTACTTTGCACGCTGCGACATCGCAGGCCGATGCTGCGATGCCGAGCGCGATAGTACCCGCCCCCGTCGCAGCAGCGATTTCCTTGTGATAGCTGCCGTAGCGAACATTATCGCTACGGCAGCTTCACATGGACTCACCTGTCCTGCGACCGTCGCTCTGGCCGGCGACCCGCCCCCTTGTTATAGGGGCGGGTCGTGCGGCGTCATAGCGACGTCACACGCCAGGCGGACAATCGGAGCGGAGGGGCGGAGATGAGTGGGATGTAAACATCCCGCCCATCTCCTTCCTTCCGCATATCCTACGGAAGCCGCAGTGACGCCGGTGGGAGATGTTCCTCGCTCCTGCGGCTTCACACACAGCGATGTGTGCTGTCGCAGGAGCGAGGAACAACATCGGAAAGTCGCATCAGCGTAATCATGGATTACGCCGACGCTGCACCGATGATACGATTACGACACTTTTGCGCTCGTTAATCGTATCATCAAGCCTTTACACACTATGATGTCGCATGCGATGCTGGAAGTGCGTCATTTTCCATTTGACCCCACCGACATCGCACCTGCGATGTCGTAGTGTGCAAAGCTCGCCTAAGAGTTCTGGAGATTCAGCAGTAGAGCTGGGCAGACACAAAGAAAACCGGGACTGGCAGGTCCCTGTTACCTTTTTTTTAAAACCCGGTTCCGATCTGGAATCCAGTCCCCGTGTAAGTCTATGGGATAGGGATCAGAAACCGGAGATTAAAAATGTTGGTAAAAGGGATAGGGAGATAGCATGGGTGAGTACGGCGTACCCAGTCCTATGTGATGGCAGCAAGCTGCTTCCAGGTCACGTATTCACTTCCAGAGCAGCCTTCTTTGAATATACACTGCTTTCCCCACCAACCGGTGGCTGTGAGTAGTTGCAGCTGACTGCTTCCATTCACAGGCACTATGCTCATCTATATCGTAGGTTAGAGTCACGCTGGCGACTGACATCCGATGTGAGGGCATCGGATGGGATATGATAATGACCCTCGGCTCAGGCTCGCTGGCTGAGTGTCATGTGACTGTGACCTGATCCTGTGATCGGGCAGAGTTGTGGAGTAGAGGGAGGGGTTAATCCTCCCATCTCCTCCATTGTCAACCTGTGCATATATCGCTCTGCACCTGGATAACATCTGAGTGCAGTCCGATGTTTCTATTGCACCCATATACTCGCATGGGTGCGAGTGATAGGAGTCTCACAGACAGGCCAGTGTTACACTTGCATGTGACTCGCGAGAGTATTGAGTCGCATCATCCGGCATGGCAGCATGCTCTCTGGACAGGAGCATGCATCTGCATGTATTTCTATGCAGCTGCACGCTCATGTCTGGAGAGTGGCAGACTGGGTTATGCAACTTAATACTCATGCAAGTCACATGTAAGGGTAACACCAGCCACAATTGCAGCATGCTGCAATTTTTTTCCTCAGTCCGATTCAGGCTGAGGAAAAACTTGCAGATGTGAGCTGCAGCATTGTCTTACATTGGGCCGAGTGCACTCTTGCGAGTCATATGTCAGTGTGGCTCTATCCATACATTAAAAATAAATACATAAATAATTAAAAAAATAGGCATAGGGTGCCCCCATATTATGATACCAGAACAGATAAAGCCCACGGCCACAGGCTTCAGCCTCCAGCTCTACGCTCATCTTGGCTGTGAATCAAAATAAGAGGAACCGCATGCGGCTTTTTTTGTTTTCACTTAAATAAATAATTTTAAAAAACAGCGTGCGGTCAACCGCAATTTTGATGCCCAGCCAAAATAAAACCCGACAGCTGAGGGTTGGTATTGTCAGACTGCGGAGGGCCACAGTTATTAGAAATTCCCCCAGCCTAAAAATAGCAACCTCCACCTGCCCAGGATTGTCACATTCATTAGATGTGACAAGCCTGGTGCTTTACCCAGTTCTTCTTGATTGCCCTGGTGCAGTGGCAATAAGGGTAATAAGGGGTTAACAACATCCCACAGCTGTCACTAAGCTCTAGGTTAGTGATGGCAGGCATCTATGAGACACCCCCTCATCACTAATTTGTAAGTGAAAGTAAATAAACAGACACCCAAAAAATCCTTTATTTGGAATAAAATAGAAAAAGCCCCCTCTTACTACTTTATTAACCCCCTAAACACCCTGAAGGCCTGATGTAATCTACACAAGGTCCCACGGCAATTCCAGCTCTGCAACCTCTCTGTCACAGCGAGCGGGCCATACAGCATGACTTCTCACTGTGCACTCCACAAAGAGAATGAATGAGCTGCGATGAGCGATGACTGATTGCGGTCAGACGCAGTCACACAGGCTGAGGGCATTTCTGACTGCAACTAATTACAGAGGCCAGGCCAGTGGGTGAGGAAAGCAGTGCTGAAGACATTTGGATGAGCAATGATGATCGGAGGCCACAAGAGCAGCATCCAGCTGTGCGGGAGCAGTTTACAGCTGCAATGGAGCCTTGGTCAGTATGAAGCGTTTGCTTCATTCTTATTTTCTTCATTTTTCCTTTTTTTTTTAACTTGTCAAGTGCTGGATCTGGATCAAACACCCGGAATCCTGTGCCCGGGAAACTCTGAAACTGCGCGGATCCAGACTTTTTCAATAAGAAAGAGACTGGTTCTGTTTACTAGAGATGAACATGCTTTGGTCAGACATGTGCATATGAACATAAGAACTAAAGCAAAAGACCTTGTGAAGATGCCAGCGGAAGCTGGCTAGATTGTGTCATTATCACAGTGAAAAGAGTACTTTATCAACATGGGCTGAAAGGCCACTCTCAGTCACTGTATCGACCTACAAATCATCCACTAATATTAAAAATTCACTGGCTGTGTGGACAGTACAATAAAATATAACCGTTATTATTAAATACTATTAAAAAAACACTAACTTTATTAGTCTGTGGTCTGCACATGTGGTATCTATCAAACATGTGGTGCTGACAGACAGAGAGATTTTTGGCACAGCATTAACACATGGTCTGGGATTAGGGACCAGAGTGTTCTGATTACCTCCTGATGAATCTCACCAACATAGGCGAGAGGAAACGCGTTGAGGTATTGAGGCTATCAGTAAATATAATCAGAATAGGCAGCAGAACTGAAACTGCATTAATTATATAATAGTGATTGGTCTAATGAGCTGGAGGAGTTGTTTAATATTGTAGGTTATATTACCATTCCCTGCACCCCAGCAGCAATCTAGTGGCTGACTTAAATAACTGGATATGGAGGGGAGATAAAGAATATGAGCTCTACCCCAGGTCTTATTGATGTAAACCTGACCCTGGATAGGGAATTTCTACTATAGGAACCAACACCCCTAACATTTATTAAAGTAGGACTAAGTAAAGGTTATTTGGGAGAAGTGTGTATTCGGGGACAGATGTCCTACTCCTGCATATATAATATCCTTTTCTAGTATATAGAAGAGAGTCTAAATTGACTTCTTCCCCAGTCATTCTGGAACATCCAGAACATCATTATACTAGCCTACAAATATATTTAATAGGCAATAGTGAACTGATAGCCTATAGTTTGGGGTGTTTATGGTTTTCCCTATACTAAAGGGACAGGCTTTGAAGTCTTGAGGCCATATTGTGTTGCAGTAGCATATATGAGTCTAAAGCTGGTGTCACACATAACGACAACGACATCGCTGTTACGTCATTTTCTGTGACGTAACAGCGACCTTGTAAGTCGCTGTTATGATCGCTGCTTAGCTGTCAAACACAGCGACGCAGCAACGATCATAATGTCGCTACATGTGCAGAGAGCAGGGAGCCGCGCACACTGCTTAGCGCTGGCTCTTTGCTCTCCTAGCTACAGTACACATCGGGTTAATTAACCCGATGTGTACTGCAGCTACATGTGCAGAGAGTAGCGCACACTGCTTAGCGCTGGCTCCTTGCTCTCCTAGCTACAGTACACATAGGGTAAATTACCCGATGTGTACTGCAGCTACATGTGCACAGAGCAGGAGCCAGCACTAGCAGCAAGAGCGGCAGAGGCTGGTAATGAAGGTAAATATCGGGTAACCAGGGAAAGGTCTTCCCTTGATTACCCGATGTTTACGCTGGTTACAGCTTTCCGCAGCTGCCAGACGCCGGCTCCTGCTCCCTGCTCGCTTCATTTTGTCGCTCTCTTGCTGTCACACACAGCGATGTGTGCGTCACAGCGGGAGAGCGATGACGAAAAAATGAAGCAGGACATTCAGCAACGAGCAACGACCTCACAGCAGGGGCCAGCTCGTTGCTGGATGTCACACACAGCGACAGCGACGGGACGTCGCTGCAACGTCACAGAAAATGGTGACGTAGCAGCAACGTCGTTGTCGTCGTCGCTGTGTGTGACACCACCTTAAGCATAATTATTGTTCAGGCCTGGACATATTTTATAGAATTAATTGTTGCAGGTTTGACTGAGATAACAGCTACCAGTCTACCTGCTATTCTTGTATCTGAACCCGGTTATTTTTAACTGTGTGTTTCAGATAGGCTTCAAAATTGTGTGGAATTGTTATCAAAAATGTTTTAATAGTATATAATAATAAAGGTTATATTTTATTGTACTGTCCACACAGCCAGTGAATTTTGAAAGGCCACTCCGCCAGGAAGAAGCCATTACTTCCAAAGAAACATAAAAAAGCCATAATAATGTTTGCAAATGCACACAGGAACACAGACCATAATTTTTGGAGACATATGATGTGATCTGACAGAACTAAAATTGAACTGTTTGGCCATAATGACCATCGTTACATTTGGAAGAAAAAGGGGGAAGCTTTGAAGCCTAAGGGCATCATCCTAACTGTGAAACATGGGGGTTGCAGCATTATGTTGTGGGGTTGTTTTGCTGCAGGAGGCACTGGTGCATTTCACAAAATAGATGGCATCATGAGGATAGAAGATTATGTGGCAATACTGAAGCAACATATCAAGACATATACCAGGAACTTAAAGCTTGGCGGCAATGGGTGTTCCAAATGGACAATGACCCATAGCATACTGCCAAACTGGTTACAAAGCGGCTTAAGAATAACAAAGTCAATGTTTTGGAGTGACCATCCCAAAACCCTGATTTCAACCCTATTGAAAATTTATGGGCAAAGCTGAAAAGGCAGGTGCGAGCAAGGGGACCTACAAACATGGCCCAGTTACACCAATTCTGTTGGGAGGAATGGGCCCAAATTCCTACCAACTATTGTGAAAAGCTTGTGGAAGGATATCCAAAATGTTTGACCCAAGTCATACAGTTTAAGGGCAATGGTACCAAATACTAATGAAATGTATGTAAACTATTGACTTTGCAGAAAGTAATAAAAATACTTTAAAACATTCTCTCTCATTATTCTGGCATTTGGCAAATATAAATAATTTTGGTTCCTAATTGACCTAAAACAGGAAAGGATTATTCTGATTTCATGTCAAGAAAATATGCAGATGTTCCTTTTTAGATAGTGTATGTAAACTTCTGGTTTCAATTAAATATCTATAACGTTTTATCAAAGTCAAATACCAGAAAGTATCAAAAACAAAGCAGCTTTATTTAACACATTACATAGCAAAAATAGACAAGAATAACAGCTTAAAAAAGTGACAAAAACACATGTAAAAAATGAGCAAAAACCTGCAAATAACCTAATTTACATACCAGGTGCAAAAATGCTGCAACATCATAAACTCACCAAATGCTCATTATGGTAACATAGCCTAATGTGTGTGAAGTTTGATACAAATTGTGATTTGGGTTCACACAACTTGCTTTATAATAAATCTCAAGAAAATCAGAAAATAGGTAAGAAATATCATCAAGGCATTAAAGTATTGTGGTTGTTTTAACAGTCATTTCTAACAAAGATCCTCTTGTTTCCATGTTCAACAAAGTGTTTTTTCCCTTTTTCTTTTACTCATGATTATACAATGCATACATTTTTTTAAAAAAAAAAAATATATACATTTGGAGTGAAAATCTATTCATATTGACTTAAAAAAAAATCAAACTATATGGATTTTTGGCCATTAGAGTGATTTAGAGGGTATTCCAATAGGCATGTCCATTGATCACACAGTAATAGTCTGGAGGCTGATGGCATCACTGTTGTCTAAAATAAGTGATTCCCAGAATTTGATTTTAGAGATAACTACACATGTGAAACTATGAGTGACAAAAATACGTGTAGCAAAACTAATAAGAATACTATGTCCCATTATAATTTCATTCCTGAAGAACTATTTATTTTCTAGTCAATGGAAAGTATCCCAGTTGTCGCACGCATCATCTAACTTTTTGGAATACCAATTTAAGGTTTCACTGGTTTCAAAGTGCATGAATATCTTGAAAAAAAAGTTTTAGACTATTCCAAAACATATTACTATCTGACATGATATATATTGTATTAATTCACACAAGTTCACTGGTCAGGAGGACAAAGAAAAAAAAAATAAAAAATGTTGAAAGTTTAAAATTTGTTTTGGTTCACCACAATAAGGTTAAAAATATGATATTATTATTGTAACTAATGAACAGTAGTTAAAGGGTTCTACAGAGATGGTAAAAAATACACAGTGTGTCCACCCATAGCCTGTCCACCACCATTAACTTGAGAATGGCGGCAGCTATAGGCATAGAAGTGGTGTCTAGGTATAGTAAAGTAGCCATGCGCTACGCAATGAAACCACCTATAGCGCCACCTGGTGGAAAACAACAAAGTTAGCATTTTTATCCCGAAAACGGAATGAGATAGAGAAAAAAAGTGAATTACAAAGTTGTAGGGCATCATCAATTCAATATGAATCGACACCTTGCATACAGAAATGCTATGATTAGAACATGTAAAACTCACAAGGCTGCGGACGTGAAGCGATACCTCATGGAGACCTTCCTACAAGTCATTGGGTATGATGGCTGCGTGGAGTGGCCTCCATGCTCACCTGACCTGACTCCATTAGACTTCTTTCTGTGAGGTCACATCAAACAGCAGGTGTATGCAACCCCTTCACCAACATTGCAGGACCTACGACGACGTATCACAGATGCTTGTGCAAATGTGTCACCTACCATATTGCACAACGTGCAGCAAGATACAGTATGCTGCCCAGAGTTCAGATGTGCATTGCAGCTGACGGTGGCCACTTTGAGCATCAAAGTTAAATGAGCGCCATATGCATGACCAGCATTCAATGTTTTGGGGAGGTCATGGGTTTCATATCATAGCACTTCTGTATGCAAGGTGTCGATTTGTATTGAATTGATGATGCCCTGCAGCTTTGTAATTCACTTTTTTTCTCTATCTCGTTACGTTTTTGAGATAAAAATGCTAACTCTGTTGTTTTTCTCCAGGTGGCGCTATAGGTGGTTTCATTGCGTAGCGCATGGCTACTTTACTATACCTAGACACCACTTCTATGCCTGTAGCTGCCGCCGTTGTCAAGTTAATGGCGGTGGACAGGATATGGGTGGACACACTGTATATATAAATTTCTGAATACCTCAACATAGCAAATCTTGCTCATTTTGACTAAGGAAGTATAGAACAATAAAATATCTTCCATCTTGTTGCACTTTCTTCAAGATCTTGTAGAATAATACCAGGTAAAGTGCCAGTGAACATGTGCATTTGGAAACTCTGTCTCCTCCATGTGTAGGCAGATATGTTTCCAGTGAATATACTGATAAAATACAGCAGATAACAAGGGTGATTAGGTAAGAAAGGGCAGCTTAGGCTGCAATCCATCCAGAATTTTTAAATGTTATGAAGCTACTTTGACCTGGACTTAGTTTGAAAGTACTTGGAAATGTTACGTCCCAGTCACTGTCAATTGAAAAGCCGGTACAAAAACACTTTTAAAGCAATGCTTCTTGATAAAAAAAAACATATTATTTTTCCATATAAACATGTGTTGAGAATAATCTATCACTCTTCTCATCAAAGTGAAGTTAGTTCATTTGGGTGTCATATGTAATGGAGCGTCTCGGCAGAACATGGTGAAAACGGAGCCTTGTATGAATTGTTCTAATGGAATAATTTCACATTGGTGACAGTGCTGATGGAATTTTCTTAGCACATTTTTATATGGAATATAGGGAATTTCTAAATTGATATTTATGCTAAAGATCGTTTTTTTACCGGCTGTTTAATTGAATGACAGTGCATGATGTATCTTATGAAAGAGTTATACAGTGGTGATTGACTAATGAGGGGGTGTATTATGAATGAAGGGACATAGTCTTTGTGGAAATGAATTTATTATCTCTGTGTCACAGAGATTCTTTCTGCATATGCTGAAAGCCACTTTTCTTTTTCACATTCTAAGGGTTCGGTTCCACTTATGTTTTGCACGGGCGAGTGCAATCCAATAAAACATCAGCTTGCTCTCACTCTAGTGCTAAACTATGGGGCAAAGTCCATCTGCGATTGATTTCTCATGCCATAGCAGCATGCGGAATGGATCGCAGCATGCTGCATTTAGCAGTGAATGGGAGTGTGCGAAACATCGCACTGCACTCGCTTAGTAATTCGAGTGCAGTGCGATATACGCGGAGACAAGCAGCAGAGGAGATGGGGAAAAATGTTCCCTCCATCTTCTCCGCACCTGTGATGCGATTGCAAGATCGCATCATAGTCGTCTGACCCTCAGCTGACACCCGCAGCAGAGGGTCATTAGCATATCGCTTCTGATGCTCTTGCATGGGAAGCTATATGCTATTGGAACCGTACCTAAGAAAGGTTTCTGTTAGTGTAGCAAGAAGGTGGCCATTTAACGTACTATTGTGCTTAGCTTTTTAGACAAAATACACTACTCACAAAAAGTTGGGAATATTTTGCTTAACTATGAAATTTATGGAAAATATAAAAAGTTCACGCTACAGTGATATTTCATCAAGAAAGTAAAGGATTTATGTAGAGGACAGGTAGTTTCCTCATTTCCCTTTATTGAAACAAAAGTCTACAATAGTGGTGGCTATACCCCTCCAAAGTGTCAATAAAGTGTCTAAATAACTTGTCATGTGGCCTTGAGCATCAATTACAGCTTGACAACATAAGGGGGCTTTACACACTACGACATCGTTAATGCGAACTCGTTGGGGTCACGGAATTGGTGACGCACATCCGGCCGCATTAGCAATGCCGTTGCGTGTGACACCTATGAGCGATTTTGCATCATCGCAAAAACGTGCAAAATCGCTCATCGGTGACATGGGGATTCTCAAAAATCGTTACTGCAGCAGTAACGAAGTTGTTCCTCATTCCTTCGGCAGCACACATCGCTCCGTGTGACACCACAGGAACGAGTAACCTCTCCTTACCTGCCTCCAGGCTGCTATGCGGAAGGAAGGAGGTGGGCGGGATGTTACGTCCCGCTCATCTCCGCCCTTCCGCTTCTATTGGGCGGCGGTTCAGTGACGCTGCTGTGACGTCGCTGTGACGCTGAACGAACCGGCCCCCTTAGAAAGGAGGCGGTTCGCCAGTCACAGCGACGTCGCCGGGCAGGTAAGTAGTGTGACGGGTCTGGGCGATGTTGTGCAGCACGGGCAGCAATTTGCCCGTGTCGCACAACAGATGGGGGCGGGTGCCCACGCTTGCGATATCGGTACTGATATCGCAGTGTGTAAAGCCCGCTTAAGTCTCATATAGTTCACAAGAGTTATTGTCTGCTAAGGCATGGCATCCCACTCTTCTTGAAGGGAGGCTCTCAGGTCATTGAGCTTCTGGAGTATAGAGTTACGAGCCTCTACACAGTCACTCAGTTGATCCCATAGGTTTTCTATGGGACTTAGGTCTGGAGAAAGTGCAGGTCACTCCATTTGAGGTACCCCAGCCTCCAGCAGACATTCTCTAATAATGTGAACTTGATGAGCTGGTTTTGTTGTCCATGAAGATGATATTAGACCTGTGTTGTTCATGTAGAGGCACAGTGACTGGATTGATAATGCTATTCAAGTAGTATGGGCTTCTTTGTCTGTATTAACCCCTTAAAGACCCATGACGTATTGGGTGCATCATGGATCGTGTCACTATCATCGCCGCGGCCTGCCGCGATCCGCACACATATCAGCTGATTTCAACAGCTAACATGTGTGACTTCAAGTTACGAGTGGAATCGCACTCCACTCGCAACTTTTAACCCCTTACATCTCGCTGCCAAAATCTGGCAGCGAGATGTATATGTGTATGACCATTACTTTTACTTACCGATGCTCCCACCGGCAGTCACATGCGTGATCACGTGACTAACGGTGGTTGCCAAGGTAGCACAGGGTCATGTGATGATGCCTGTAGCTAACATGAGTCACTTTCTCTCAATGTTGGCACAGTGCAAGCACTGAGAGTAAAGCAGCATATCTGCAGATCTCGGCTCTGTAACTGAGATCTACAGATAGGGCAGAGCGATTGGATTGTTGATCTATATTGCCCCCTAGTGGGACTAGTAAAATAAAAAAAAAAAGTTTTAAAAATTAACAATAAAAATAAAAAACCTAAAAGTTCAAATCACCCCCCTTTTGCCCCATTGAAAATTAAAGGGTTAAAAAAATAAAAAATACACATATTTGGCATCGCCGCATTCAGAAATGTCCGATCTATCAACATATAAAATCAATTAATCTGATCGGTAAACGACAGTAAACATATTCAGATTCAGATCCTGAATCTTCCTTTTTGTCTTATTGTCCCTGGGCCTCCTGATGATCCGAAAAGGGGCGGGGAAACGCGTCGAGGCCGTTCTTATAGCACTCATCTCAAGGGAAGTGATTCTTTTTTTATGATTTATTATGACTAATATGCTTATCTAGCTTTATGATGTAAATTACATTTTTCTGGACTTAAGGGGGAATATTTTGAGCTGATGTGCTATCTGTCACTGTCAATACGGACCCAGTCACTTTATTGCCAGGGCATTGTATATATATATATATATATATATATATATATGTTTACCTTTGTTTTTTTGTCCCTGTGTAAAGTATACAGCAATCAAGGGCTGTGAAAAGGCATTATAATTTGGTCACGTTAACAGGGGACTGGGACCCAAGTTATATCTTTTAAGGTGACAGTCTTTTATTGTTATCCATGAACATTAGCAAGTAGTCTCTGTATAAGAGACACAATAACCCCACTCCAGAATAATTCATATTTGCCATTATTGTGTGTATTTGGTGTTTTTCTATGTTGGTAGGGTGATATAGGGGTGAGTGTGGGTGAGCGGGGGCGCCCGGATAAGTTAGGGTGTCATACCCTCCGTTGATAGGCAGGGACTATAACAGGGAAATGTTAATCCAATATTAACTGACACATACCCTACTGCTCCAGCTTCAGAAAGTTTACGGCTACCTCACATCACATTGTATCCCCCTTATATTTGGTACTTATCTGTCTACCCAGGCGATTTTAATTGAATTAATAAAGAGATGCTTTACAGGGATATGTAATGTACTATTGTTAATTGGCTTTGAGACTATTCCAAGATTATTGGCTTTGTGAACCTTGTCACTGTATTACTCACAAAGTGTAGGACAGTTCTGAATTGACTAGAGACATCTACCTACATTGTAACACCACCATAACCAAAGGATCGCCTGGTGATAAGTGATTGATGCATAGCGCTCTCCTTGATATCTCCAACATCGTTGGCAGCCATAATTTCTGCTCAGCATGAATCAACTTTCATCAGTGAACAGAACTGAGGCCCACTGGTCTCTTGTCCAGCATAGATGCTACCTGATTCATGCAAAACGAGGACGCCTATGCCTGGTGGTGTGGTCGGGTACCCTTACAGGTAGTCTACGATGCAGACCATGCTGATGTTTTGAATTGTTTTATATGACACTTGGGTGCCTCTCACCTCCCTTAAATGTGCCTGGAGTTGTGTGACATTTATCATCCGATTCTGAAGGGCATTGCTCACAATGAAATTGTAATCAGAGTGGGATATGGCTAAAGGATGTCCAATTCTATGCCTTTCTGTCACTTTTCAAGTCCCTCTGTATCTCTGTTGCAACCTGCTGACACTCTGTGCCACTCTAAGTTCACTGGCCACTTCCATCTGAGTACATACTGCTTAAAGCCTCACAATGACGAGATACTGTTGATCAATTTTTAGATGTCATCTTGGTCTCATGATGTCAAAATGGGAACAGCATGATGAGAAGGACTGTTTAAATACCAATGCTAATTGAACCCTGAAATTCATTCGGTGATTCATTGATCAAACACCAATTGCTAATGTTGACACTTGTAGAGAACAGCAAGTTGTTCAAAAAGTACTTCAACATTAAATAGTTGGATATGTGCATACAAAAGTTTAGAGGTCACATTGCATTCATCTGAAAAGTTAGACGGCATTTTAGTTCATCCAAAAGTTTCACCCGAAAGCCAAATATCTCTAACTTTTTGTGGATACTGTAAGTATGACTTCCAAAGTAGTTATTTTGGAACATATTCACATTACTTTTAGTTTTATATATTCTATATTTTTTCTGTTTCTTGAGAACCCATTTAAACGTCACTTTAATTTTTATTTCATAAATCAGTAATGCACATGAAAATAAGCAACTTTGTAATCTATCTTATCAGACAAATTTGCTGCTTTTTCTGGAAAAATTAATCAGTCCCAATTAGTGACGAACGAATTCGCAGAATAGTACGGTATTTGGGGTATTCGTTATATAGCAAGTATAGTTGTGCACAAAAGTTTACATACCCCGACAGATTTTTTGCTTTCTTGGCCTTTTTTCAGAGAATATGAATGATAACACAAAAACTTTTTTTTCACTCATGGTTAGTGGTTGTGTGAAGTCGGAAGTCATTTATTGTGAAGCTACTCTGTTTTCTCTTTTTAAATCATGACAACCAAAAACATCCAAATGACCCTGATCAATAGTTGACATACCCTGATGGTTTTGGCCTGAACACATGAACAGACGTTTGAGTGGCTAGTAAAGGTATCATCTTCACCTGTGACCTGTTTGCTTGTAATCAGTGTGTGCATAAAAGCTGAGTGAGTTTCTGGGACCCAGAAAGACTCTGGATTGTGAGTCATAGAAAAAACAAAAGTATTGTCAAAGGATCTATGGGAAAAGATAGTTGAAGGGATACAAAAAGATATCCAAGGAATTGATAATGCCACTTAGCCGTGTTCAAACTGTAATTAACGAATGGAAAATAAGGGGCTCTGAAAAAATCAAACCACAATCAGGTATACAAACAAAAATTTTAGCCACAACTGCCAGGAAAATTGTTCTGGATGAAAACAAAGACACACAAATAACATCAGCTGAAATACAGGACTCACTGAAAACTAGTGGTGTGGCTGTTTCAAGATGCACAATAAGGAGGCACTTAGAGAAAAATGGGCTGCATGATTAAGTCACTAGAAGAAAGCCATTACTGCGCAAATGCCACAAAGTATCTCACCTATAATATGCCAAACAGCACAGAGACAAGCCTCCAAACTTCTGGAACAAGGTAATTTGGAGTGATGAGACCATAATCAAACTTTTTGGCCACAACCATAAACGTTACATTTGGAGAGGTGTCAACAAGGCCTATGATGAAAGGAACACCATTCCTACTGTAGAGCACAGAGGTGGATCCCTGATTATGTGGGGATGTGTGAACTACAAAGGCACAGGCAACTTGGTCAAAGTTGAAGGAAAGATGAATGCAACCCGTTATCAGCAAATACTGGAGGCAAATTTGCACTCATCAGCCCAGAAGCTGTGCATGGGACGTACTTGGGCGTTCCAACATGACAACAATCCAAAGCACAAGGCCATGTTGACCTGTCATTGGCTACAGCAGAACAAAGTGAAGGGTCTGCAGTGGCCATCTTAGTCTCCCGACCTCAATATCATTGAGCCATTCTGGGGAGACCTCAAGTGCGCAGTTCATGCAAGAAAGACCAGGAATTTACAGGAACTGGAGGCTTTTTGCCAAGAAGAATGGGCAGCTTTATCATCTGAGAAAATAAAGAGCCTCATCCACAACTACCACAAAAGACATCAAGCTGTCATTGATGTTAGAGGGGTCAAAACACGGTATTAAGAACTGGGGTATGTGAGCTTTTGATCATGGTCATTTGGATGTTTTTGGTTGTCATTATGATTTAAAAAGGGAAAATACAGTAGTTTGACAATAAATGGCTTCACCTAACCACTAACCATGAGTGGGAAAAAAAGATTTTGTGTTATCATTCATATTCTCTGGAAAAAAGGCCAAGAGAGCAAAAATTCTGTTTAGGGTATGTAAACTTTTGAGCTCAACTGTATTGATGTATTTGACTTGCTATATTGAAATGTCCCGCCTAGCATGTTTGGTGGCTCATTTGCAGCCACTAAATGGGCTTCTTCTTAACCAATCACAGTAATGTCACAGCCATCTTGGTTATGGCATTACTATGATTGGCTGGCCTCACAGCATCATAAGGTCTGTAAAAGCCTTCAGCTGCCATTTTGCACACATTACATCTGGACCAATATTGTATCAGCGTAGGTATAGAGCAAGCAGCTGCTAGGGAAAGCATAAGCCTCTTAATAATACAAAAAGCCCTTTCCAGGGCTACCTGCAGTGTAAGTCAGTGTAGCATACGGAGGGACATATTTCCGAGCAGGGACTGTATTTAAAGCAGTGTGTGTCACTACCCCCAAAGTACTGTCCAGAATCCAGAATACAATAGCTCTTCTAAAAGCTGATAGCATTGAACAAAGTCACAGTCGGGAAGGAGAGATTCCTGGATTAGGTAGGGAATTGTAACCTGCTTCCACAATATTTAGGGGTTCAAAGCCTGACTTGTGCCATCTGTCCACATCAGCCACATTAACACATTGCTAGTGGCTATTGCAAATAGTTACAAAGCAGTACTCTATCATTTACTGCTGCCTGATGTAATAAAGCACATTCCTGTTTCCACATGGCAGCCAAGCACCCCAGTAGGTGGGAGGAACACCAGGGTACTAAATTTGTGTCTTTGGGTCAAACCACTGCCATGTCACCTGTGCTACGTCCTTCACAATCTGCTGTCCACAAGGTGCAATTGCACAGACACAGCAAACATCAACCACATCAACTTCCTTGTTCAGTGAAGTGTCCAGTTGTCCATGCCTGAGATCTTGGGAAGGAAGCGTAAATACCCAGCCACACACCCACAGGACTGGCACAAAACGTAAAATTGCACATTGCCAAATTGCTAGCCGTGGAAATGTTGGCGTTTAGGATTGTGGGAACACAGTTTTTCCGTGATCTCTTGGATGTGCCTGCCCTATGATACAGTGTTCCCAGCTGCCACTACTTTGCCGATTGTGCCGTCCCAGCATTACACAAGCATGTGTTAAACAATCTCATCCATACCCTGACCAACGCCATAACCAGAAAGGTCCACCTAACAACAGACACGTAGACAAGTTGTTGTGGACAGGGATAATACATATCTGTCATATCAGAGTGGGTGAACCAAGTGGACGCTGGGGCAAAGTCGCAAACTGTAATATCATACATCCTACCCACACCAAGAATAGCAGGCCCAACTTCTACCAGCGTTTCCGCCTCATCATATTCCACTTCCTATTTCCTCTCCTCCTCCTCCTGCTCCTTATCCTCTACTGAATTACACTCCCTATCACTACCAAGCTGGGTGCTGTGTAGCAGCACATCAGCAAAGCGGCAAGACGCTCTGCTGAAGCTGATCTGTTTAGGCCACACACTGCATCAGAGCTGTGGCAAGGTATAAAAGAGGAGACCGATCAGTAGCTCTCCCCGCTGCACCTCCAATCCAGCCTGGTCGTTTGTGACAATGGGCCTGTTGACCAGGTAACCTGGTGGCAGCTTTAAGGGTTTGCAAACTGGTACACATGCCATGCATAGCTCACTGGCTGCACCTAGTTGCTCAGAAATTTATGCAAACATACCCTGACTTGCCATACCTACTTGAAAAGGTGTGCTGTATTAGTGCCCATTTCTGTCATTCCTCTACCGCTTTTGCTGGTCTTACCGTGCTGGAAAAGCGCTTTAATTTGCCAAGTCACCGACTTATGTGCGACCTGCCCACGCGGTGAAATTCTACATTCTATATGTTGGCAAGGATTACTGAGCAGCAGAGGACAGTAGCTGAATACCAGCTTCAAAATGCCCATCAGACTGAGAGTCAGCAACCCCACATAACAACTGTTGAGTGGGTGCGGATCGCTGATCTATGTGAGGTTCTTGATAACTTTGAGTACTGCACCAAGCTTGTGAGCAGTGATCAAGCTATTATCAGTTTAACCATCCCACTGGTGTGTCTGTTGAAACAATCAGTGCATAATCTCAAAGACGAGGTTTGAGTGCCCAGCATGTGTCTATGGAGACAGATTTCCCAATGGGTGATATTACCCAGCCCAGCCAATATTTTGAGACAACATTGGGTGATGATGAGGAGGATGAGGAAGATGAGGAGAAAGAAGATTTGTTTTTCTATGCTACCCAGGGGACTCCCATTGTTACACAGGGGACTCTCAACCCCAGCTTCATGTCTGTCCAGCATGGATGGGTTAGAGAGGAGAAGGTGGAGAAGGAGGAGGCGAGTCAGCATTAGGAGTGGATGAGTATTGTTCCTCCTGGTGGGGACACAGAACCTTTGCCTGATTGTCGCTTGGCCCACATGGCAATGTGGCAAGACCCTTGCGTAATACACTTTTATCTAACAACCTTTACTGGTTGGCCACCTTTCTGGATCCACGGTACAAGGACAAATTTCCTTCTCTCATTTTGGAGTCATCAAATGGTTGCACAATGGAATCTTTTAAGAGGGTCGTTGTAGATTAGTTGATGAAAACATCACCCTCAGACAACGCTGGTGGCAGAGTTATCAGCCCTTTCAACATTAAGGATAAATGGAGAGAGACACCAACACCAGGGCCAACAGAGGTGGGGGGAAAATGTGCGCAAATTGAGCCATTTCCAATAAATCAGGACATCAGCAAGCTCAACCTGTGCCTGTAACAGTGCCAATGAGGGAGAAGTTGCACAACATGGTCAAGGTGTACTTAAGTGACCATACCTACGTCCTTTCTGATGCTTCAGTTAACTTTAATTATTGGGTGTCCAAGCTGAACACTTGGCCTGACCTCTCCTTTTATGCCTTGGAGGTACTGGCCTGCCCAGCTGCTAGTGTGATGTCAGAGCGTATTTTCAGTTCTGCTGGAGCAATCATCACTGGCGCTCATGCCTCTCCCCAGAAATTGCAAACAGACTTACTCTGATTAAATTCCACAAGAACTGGATTTCTCCACAGTTTGCAATCCCTCCAGATGAGAATAAGCCAATCTAAATTCCCCCAAAATGTTAATTTTGACTACTACTGTTAACGTCCATGCCTTCCCATATAAAAGCCGTTTCTTTCCTGCGTCAACCATGACTCAGTCCATAGGGCTAATTTTTGTAAACATTATGCACATTGTGCAGTGGTGGACTCCTACTCCAGCATAACTACTATTTGTCAATGGAGGACCTTGTGATGGTAAATGCCTGCGTCAACCATGACTCTGGCCAAAGGGCTAATTTATTTTAACAGTGCCCATCGATGTGACAACTACATCCCTTCCATTCTGCAAACAGTCTGATTTCCATTTTTTTTCTTGAGAACTGCAAAAAAATTGAAGGAGTGTTGCATACAGTCAAATGCTAGAACGATAGATAGCTGGATAGATAGATAGATAGATAGATACATAGAAAGACATATATAATGTCCCTGCATTTTGTAATCTTGCACTCTTTAGTGCCTTTCATATGGCATCAAAGGGTGTATAGCTTTTTTTTCAGCCACAAATTAATAATTTTCCCCAAAAAAACGACGTGGAGTCCCCCCTATTTTTTGTACACAGCTGGGGTGAAGCATACCGCAGCTGGCAGCTCTTCCTTGGCTAGTAATCCAAGACAGAGGGTACACAACGTTGCTATTTTAAATTAAATTAAATAAATATTACATCAAGCCCTGACATTAATGATATCACGGAATTTATCAGATATCCGACATCACTAACCATGTCAGTAATAAATAAAAAAGACAACAAAAAAATTATTTGAAAAAACACTCCCCAAAACATTCCCTCTTTCACCAAGTTATTGAAAAGAGAAAACAAATCCAGGTCCAGCTTAATTCAATAAGGGGGTTCCACGATGATCCATACCATACTCACTGTCCCAGTCAATGAAGAACAGAATGTTCCCCATTGGCTGGGAGAGCAGTGCACTGACCTGAGCTAACATCACTAGGTCAGGCCGGATCACTTCAGGGCATAACAAGCGGTGACATTATGAGTTTAGCTGAGTTCATTACCTGCAGTGATGAACTCTGCTGAACTCGTGACGTCAGCGCTCGTCACTGAGTTCCATGGCCACTGAGTTCTCACTTGAACTTTCCCTTGAGCCCGTGATGTCACTGCTAGTCACAGTCTCGGGCCGCCCGCGAGACTTAATGTGAGGACGCGGCATCATGGAAGTCAGTGACGAGCGCTGTCATCACGAGTTCAGGGGAGATCATCACAGCGGGTAATGATCTGAGCTTACCTCCTAAAGTCGGCGCTCATCATCCCGCAGCTGCTCACATATTGCTGTGTGAGTCAATGCGGGGCTGGCAAAGGGCAGTGCGATATAGACGGCAGGGGCACCAATAGACTGAAGCCACACGGAAGTTTTTTTGTGTGACTTCAGGGGATCCCAGAAACCATATGTGAGTCAGAAATGCATGCAGGCATATTCTCCAGGCTCTCTCAAATGAGTTTCATCACTTTCCCATCCATTTCAGCCTTTTCTTCAGGCCCCCAGACCTTTTTGTTGGGTCCAGCAGAAAATTACTCGCATTTCCCATTGACTTGCATTGTACTCACTATTCATAACAAATACACAAATATTATAAAGTATTCGTTACGGGCATAAATTTTGGTATTCGCCCATCTCTCTTCATAATCAAATTCTCAATTCTGAGGTTAACTCTGTATTCAGTGAAAACTTCCAATTACTGAGATAAGAGATGGCAGTTGTTACAGATGAGATTTTATGGTGACTGTAGAAGGGGGGCTCTTGATGCAGAGGGAGGAGCTAGAGGCAGAGCTGGTGAGATTCTATGTAGATAAAAGACATAGGAGGGGAGGAGCTCGCCTCTAGCTCTGCTCTCCTCCCGTCTACATAGAATCTCATCAGTAACAACTGCCAACTACTATTTCAGTAATGGGAAAGTATTCATTGAATACAGATTTTTCCGCACAATTGAGAATTTTGATAATGACTGATCAAATTTGAAAGAGAAAGAAGCAAATGTGTCTGACTTATGAAATAAAATTTAAGAGAGTACTCTTTGAGGATTTTTTTCATATATAACTGCATATATTGACACTTGAAAGAAATGGCTCTTTATACATTTTTTGCAAAGTAATAATTTAGGCATTACTTATTTATAAAAAAATATTTTTACCTCCAATAAGTGCAAAGCCACTTTTCAATGCATTACTTAATTGTTCTCCATTTTCCAGTGTTCCAGAATGATCTGCAAGAGGTGCATAGGATAAACAGATAAATAGGATGATTTTGTGATGTATTCTTGATTTAAATTATAATTTTAAATTAAAGTTCAGCTTTGAACATAATAGATTGTATAAAAAGTGAAGAGAGATAAAAATAGCAGCACAAGCCCAGACATAGGGTTAGTGTGATAACAATTAGAGGGGTACTAAAATTAGGTGTACAATTTTTAAATAGTATGAGCAAATGAGGCTTTAACACGTTCTAATATAAAACCTGCTAAAATGTTACCACTGGGACTTCACTGTGCACATAACCATAAATACTGTACAAGAAAAAGGCAAGACAGTTAGCACCTCTTAAAGAGATGGTATAGATCAAGCAAACACAAAATGCAGTGGTACTCTGCAAGCACTCAGTTGAGAACTCTTAAGCAGGCTTTACACGCTGCGACATCGCTAGCCGATGCTAGCGATGGCGAGGGTGATAGCACCCGCCCCTATCGTTATGCCGATATTTGGTGATCGCTGCCGCAGCGAACATTATCGCTATGGCAGCGTCACACGCACTTACCTGGTCGGCATCGGCGCTGTGACTGCCGAACAATCCCTCCCTCAAGGGGGAGGGACGTTCGGCATTACAGCGACGTCACCGCGACGTCACTAAGCGGCCGGCCAATCAAAGTGGAGGGGCGGAGATGAGCGGGATGAACATCCCGCCCACCTCCTTCCTTCCTCATTGCTGGCGTGTGGCAGGTAAGGAGAGGTTCCTCGTTCCTGCAGCATCACACGTAGCGATGTGTGCTGCCGCAGGGACGAGGATCAACTTCGCCCACATGACAGCAGTGATATTTGAGAATGGACCCCCATGTCAACGAGGAGCGATTTTGGATGTTTTTGCAACGATCCAAATTCGCTCCTAGGAGTCACACACGAGATCGCTACAGTGGCCGGATGTGCGTCACAAAATCCATGACCCCAACGAGATCGCTATAGCGATCTCGTAGCGTGTAAAGCCCGCTTTAGAATATTTTTATGTTTTCAATTGCAATTCTATTGTACTATGAGTAAAGATTTAATGTTCTTTGCACACACTTTTCACAACAAGTCTTAGCTTTCTTTTAGGTCTAAGACTACACAATGATAGGTAAGAACAAACTGTATTACATATTAGTTAAAATGGCCAATGGCAGGAAGAAAGAGTGCAAGACTAAGATGGAGAAAGTTACCACTCTCACATTTACAATGCAAAAAAATCCAAATCTGCATTTTTTCATATCTTAGTGAATACAGTATGTTGCAAAATTGGTATTTACGGTATTTGCATGAATATGATAAACTCCCATAAAGCAAGATTCTGTTGATCTTTTTTATGCACTTTTTTAATATTGAATAGTTTTATACGGAACCTGTCAATCGATTCATGCTGTTCAAACCATGGGCAGCATGAATCAGAGCCTGGCTACACTTTTGCAGTCAGATATGTTTTTTTTTAAATTGATCCGTTATTTCAGAGAATACATCCGGTCGGGGACCATAGGCAAAGACGAGATTAATCTGGTGCTGTCCACAGCTGTCTTCTCCTTGCAGGTATTCAACAGGTCTCCTGATGCACAATATAGTTAAGAATGGCACTGCTGATACTGATTATGGTGCTCTGGTAGAATCCAATCTGTCATGGTTTCGTCTCCCCTACCACATGGCTAGGGGGTGAAGCCTTTCCCTGGGCCTCATTTCCGGTGAAATGGGTTCATCTCTGGTGAACCGACGCTGGCTATAAGCTAAGCTCTGCTCTGCTGTAATTGCTGGTCCCTGTAAGTGTTTGATAGTGATCTGTTTCCCCTGTGCTCCTGTCCTCTGTCTGTGTCTCATCCCCTTGATCTGTCTGTCTCCCCTGAAATACCTTCGTGCCTTCCTGCCCGCTTCTTGTCCTCTTCCCCTCCTACCTCCCCTCCTCGGTTGCTTTCTCTGGTAATGACCTTGGCCTGACCCCGACCTTTCTCCTGCATGTCCCTCTGGTCTGTTACTGCTTCTCCTGTGTTCGACCTGGCCTGTCTGACCATCCGCCACACACCTCGTGGCATCTGCTCCCCCTGCTGGTGCTGTAAGGTATTGCATCAGCCCACAGTGTGCTTCAGCTCCCCGGCTAATTTGTGCACTGTTTCTATCCATCAGGACTCCAGCTCCCCATGCTGGTGTCCTGATACAATCCCAGAAATTAAACACATCTATAACCAGGCACTCCAAATTGGTTAGAAAAGAACATTTTATTTATGTAGAAGCAAGTCCAGTTTGGAAAAGAAGATATTTTGGGCATAACATTTGACCTTCATCAGTTCACATGCTGCTATGGGGAAACTGCCTGGATATGTGTCATCAGTGATGTGCAAGCGGCATACACTGCTATTATGAAGTGCACATATCCAGGCAGCACGTGAACTTATGAAGGTCTGATGTTATGATTGAAACTTCTTTTCAGAAACTTGCTGCCAAATAAAGAACAGTATTCATTTTGCACCAGTTTGGAGTCTCTGGATGGACACACATGGGAGAAACCTGTCAGTCAACTAGAACACTGCAGGAAGAAGGTTTCCGGTCCTCACAGCTGCTGGTAGGGATTCTTTAAGGGAATCTTTAAAGTTTCTTGAGTTCCCAGGTGCTGGGACATCTGGAAATTGTGAGCTCCTACCAGAGGTCACAGCCTCCAGATGTTCCAACAGCTGGGAACTCCAGGAACGTTAAATGCTCCATTAAAGGATCCTTTAAGATTTCTGGGCATCACAGCTGCCAGGAGACCCAGTGGATGTGACAGCTGGTACTGTTTTAGGTTACCAGAGCTCACAGTCTCATGACAGGTATCAACCTGGTAACATAAAAGGAGCTTTTAAGTTTCTGGAGTACCCAGTTGCTGGAACATCTTGTGCCTTTCAACTCTAGTAAGAGTTCACAGCCTCCAGATGTCCCAGCAGCTTGGAACTCCAGGAACATTAAAGGTTTTCCTAAAGTCTCTTTAAGGTTTCTGGGTCCCACAGTTACCAGACTGTTGGACTGCTGTGCCACAATTCAACAATCCGGCAATCTGGCTGACGAGTTACAAGAGTTCACTGAGGGCAGCGGGAAAGCCCATGAGTGTAAACTCTGGTGACTTGACTGCCGGATTGCCGGAATTCTGTGCCACCATGTCCCGCAATCAGGCAGCGGGTTCACCGGTGGTCACAGTTGATACAGTGGGATTCCGGCTGTGAACTCCAGTGACCTGACTTACATCACCGCTTATCTCAGCAGGATCTCCAGCTGCCCTCAATGTGTCCAAGGAGCTGCAGTGATCGGTTGTAATTTCCATCACTGCAGGTTCCGTATATAGCAGAGCCAGCATTGTTTGGATTATATTGAACTTGCAGGGGTGTTTTTGAGGTTAATAATTTGGTGAAAGAGGGTGTATTTTTTATTTTTTAAAATAATGGATTATTGTGCTTATTTTTTTTATTTTTACATACAGGGTTGGTAATGGGGGAAGTCTTATGGGTGCTTTACATGCTGCGACATCGCTAACAATATATCGTCGGGGTCACGGTGTTTGTGACGCACATCCGGCGTCGTTAGCGACATTACAGCGTGTGACAGCTAGAAGCGACGATCAACGATCGCAAAAACGTCAAAAATCGTTGATCTTTGACACGTTGCTCCTTTTCATAATATCGTTTGTGGTGCATGCCGCTGATTGTTCATCGTTCCTGTGGCATCACACATTGCTATGTGTGACACCGCAGGAACGATGAACATCTCCTTACCTGTGTCCACCGGCAATGAGAAAGGAAGGAGGTAGGCGGGATATTCTGCCCACTCATCTCCGCCCCTCCTCTGCTATTGGACGGCTGCCTTGTGCCGTCACTGTGGTGTGTCACGAACAGCCCCCTTAGAAATGAGGCAGTTCGTCGGCCACAGCGACGTCGCAGGGAAGGTAAGTCCGTGTGATGGGTGTAAGCAATGTTGTGTGCCACGGGGTGGGTACGCTTGCTAGCGATATCGATATCGCAGCATGTAAAGTGCCCTTTAGTCTCACAGCCTACATCAACCCTATATATTACCGCGATTGCCATCACACCAAGGCAAGCAGGATAAGCTGGGTAAATCACGGCAATTGGCCCATCTAATATATTCTCCAATTGTGGGGAAGCTGCAGACTGCTATTTTTAGACTTTGGAGGGCTCAATAACCATGGACGTTTCCAGCCCAAGAATACCAGTCCCCTTCTGTCTGCTTTATCTGTGCTGGTTATCAAAAATGAGCTGGAGCCCAGGTCATTTTTTAAATTATTTATTTAAATAATTAAAGAAAATCATTGAGGGGAGCTTCTATTTTTGATAACCAGCACGGATGAAGTACACAGCAGGGGGCTGTAGCCCACAGCTTTCTACTTTACCTGCACTGATTTTCATAAGTAGCCAGGGGACCGTACACCATTTTTGTTTTTACTGCTCTTGCCAATCAAAGTAATGCCTGTAGCAAAAATGGTTATGGCATAAGTGTGATTGAGAGGCAATCCTTGCATGTTTAGTGGCTGAAAATCAGGTTCCAAACATGCAGGCAGGGGACTTAAAACTCCAGAGACAAATACCAAAATCGATGAGTAATTAATATCCTCAATACCTTAATATTAGTGTGAGTAACAAATAGTGATGAATATATTCACTCATCTCTAATTATCATAGAATCATAGAATCATAGAATGGAAGATTTGCAGTGCTTTTTTTGCACCGGTACGGCGTACCGGAAAATCTGAAGAGTGCCTCTGGCTCTGTCCACATGGCTGATTTGTAAACTATACAAATTAGCCATGTGGAGCGGAGGCGCAAGCCAAAGGCGTATCTAGGGAGGAGCTGGCGGGGCACTATCGGGCTGCCTGATGCAGAGGTGTGGAAGTCTGCTGGTCAACTGTCCTTGTATCTGTCAGACGCGAGGACAATTGAAGCAGTGATCCCTGGCACTGACTTCCGGGTCAGCGCGACGGCTTTCATGTGATCAGGTCAGCTGATCAGACTGCTGACCCGGAAGCTAGCGCCTCAACGCAGAGGTGGCAGAGAAACGCTGGTAAGTGCTCCACTGTGGAGCTGAAGAAGACACGGAGGAGGAACATTATGGGGTGAGAAGGGAGTATTTTTGAAACAGTAGGGGGGAGAGAGGGTGGGGGAGGGAACTATCTGTGGACACACTATGGGGGGACAGAGGGTGGGGAATGGGAACCATCTGTGGACACACTTTAGGGGGACAAAGGGTGGGGAGGAGGCAATATGTATATACACAGTATGGGTGGGGGAGGGAACTATCTGTGGACAGAGTATGGTGGGAAGAGAGGATGGGGAGGGGGGAAGTATCTTTGGATACAGTATGGGGAGAGAGAGGATGAAGTTTCATGCATGGGGAGAGAGAGGATGAGGTTTCATACATGGGGAGAGAGAGGATGAGGTTTTATGCATGGGGAGAGAGAGGATGAGGTTTCATGCATGGGGAGGGAGAGGATGAGGTTTCATGTATGGGGTGAAAGAGGATCAGGTTTCATGCATGGGGAGAGGGAGGATGAGGGGTAATGCATGGGGACAGAGGATGAGGTGTAATGCATGGGGACAGAGGATGAGGGGTAATGCATGGGGACAGAGGATGAGGGGTGATGCATGGGGATAGAGAGGATGAGGTTTCATGCATGGGGACAGAGAGGATGTGGAGCAAACTTAAAAGAAATTTTGAGGACACAGAATAAAGAGTGACATGGTATGACGAGCAAGTGGGCAGGATGGGGAGTGAGGTGGAAAAGTATATGGAGGAGGTAGTGAGAAGACATTAAGGGATGAAAAGAATGTGAGGGACACAGAATAAAGACTGGGTAGTGGAAGGGGGTGGTATGGAAAGAGGGCAGAATGGGAGGACAGTGTGAGGTTATAGCAAGGAGGGGGAGTGTGATGAGGGCACAATATAAAGACTGGGCAATATAAGGGGACACAGTGTAAAGGACACTGTAAACAGTAGGCTCAGTTTGGAAAGAGGGAATATGCAGGGCATGTACCATGAGAGGGACAGTATGGGTCATATTTTGTGCAGAGAATACGGTAAGGGGCCATTTTTTATTCTGGGGCACAGTGTAGGGCAGATATTTTTAAGTAGAAGTATTATAATCATGCTGCTACTTTTAGGGGTATCGTGTCGGGATGTGTTACAGAAGACCGGAGAAGATGGAAATCTGCAGAGACGAGATGCGAATGTGAAAAGTCATCATTGCGTCAGGACAAGATGAAGAATAGAAAGAAATGACTAGAGACAACATCATCTATAAGGTATCTGAATTTAAATGTTTATTTGTTATACTGACAATGTCTTATCATTAGGCCTTGGTCCCACTTGCGCATTGCTTCTGATGTGAGCGCAATGGGACCCCCACTGATCAGCTGATTATGGTGCAGGTGGCCGGAAATGCTTATTTATGGATCTGCTCCGTCCTCTGATGGTGTCTGCGGCCGGGTACTGCACATCCACCTCATTGATTTTAATAGGAGACTGCTGCCACGATCAGAAGACGGCGCAGGTCCAGAACTGAGCACTTCCGGCCACCTGCCACCACCGACACCTAGAGAAGAGAATTGGCGGGGTTGCCAGGTGCCGGACCCCGACCAGTCAGACATTGGTGACCTATACTAAGGAAAGGTCATTAATGTTAAAGTAGTGGACAATCTCTTTAATAAAGTCGTGTGCTGTCCGACAAGTTAAGGGTTACTATGTTTTTATTTATGTTGTTAGGAGCATTAAAGGGGTTGTCCAAATTTGTGATGAGTCTGCAGTCACTCCTTGTGTCACTCTGTGACTGCAGCCTTCTGAATTCTCACAGTGTGCACACTGCACGCTGACAGGATTCTCTGGTGCCGGCGGTGAGAGTGGGAGGTTATGAAGCTGAAAGTATGCGATTTACATAGATGTGGTCACGTGCTGAACAGATATGGTCAATGAAAATTAATTGACTGAGGCTGGAAACATCAAATCAGAATGTGGCTACAAGTATACAAATCTCATACTTTCATACTTGTGCTCACATGATCATCCACTCTCTCCACTGGCACTGGCACACCCCGCCGCCCCACCCCGCTCCTCAACGTTGGCTGGCGGTGCCTGACAGCACCCCCTCGCTCCTCTCCTCACCTCAGAGATACGTACCAGCAAATATTTTCTTACAAAAAAAGCACTGAAGAGTTGTAAGGGACCTCCAAGGCCATTGGGTCCAACTCCATACGAGTGTAGGTTTTCCTAAATTATCCCAGCTATATGTTTATCCAGTTTCCGCTTGAAGATTTCCATTGATGGAGAGCTCACCACCTCCCGTGGTAGCCTGTTTCACTCCCTTACTTCCCTCACTGTCAGAAATGTTTTCCTAATGTTTAATCTGAATCTCCTTCCTTTAAGTTTCATCCCATTGCTTCTTGTACTTCATTGTGCTAATGAAAATAGGGTGGTTCCCTCTGCATTGTGACTACCTTTCAGATAATTGTAGACTGCTATTAAGTCTCCTCTCAGCCTTCTCTTTTTCAAACTAAACATCCCTAGGTGGGGTTTTGTTACGGTTTTGGGTTCCCCCGAGCCTCGAACCACTCCTGCCCTGTACTCATCCCCTACAATGGTGTCAGCTGACTCCCCTGCACCACCATCTGTCGCTTCAGGCTCTTGGCTGCTAGGCGTCAGGTGTCCAGGGTCTTTCGCCATCCTGAGCCTGAGTCCCCGTTTTGCCCTAGCACGCATGCACGGGGTCCCACTGCCTCTACAGGCTCTAAGTGTGGGATTCCCGCTACTGCGCATGCGCGAGACGTCACCAGTGACGCAGTAGCTCCTGATTGGCTGTCGTGGACGTCACCAGTGACATGGTAGCTGCTGATTGGCCATCGATGATGTCACGGGTGACGCGGTGGCCGTGGCAAGCACCATTATCATCTGGCATCTGGCTTGAGTCTAGGTTTTGGCTATAAAGGACCCTGGATGACGTCCGTGGCTGCACAAGGGTCATTATTGCATTAGTGACAGGCTGTGCAGTTATAGTAACCATAGCGCCAATAGCCCTGCAGTGTCTGAGGTGGGGTTGCAAGTGATTATATGAGTGGCAGGCAGGGTTAGGTGTCTGGTGCTCGTCGTGCCAAGATTCGCCGCGAGGCACAGCCAGGGCCAGTTATTCCGCTCCAGTCCTACTGTTCCTGAAGTGAGGTGGCAGCTCAGTGAATTTAAACGAGCTGTTGCAGCTGACCACATGGGCCCCCTACGCACTCTCTAGGCCTCCCTGTCCCATAAACAGGGGAGGTCCGGTGCTTGGTGGTGTGCTGTGAACACCACCGATTGTGTTTTTTATTTTTGTGTCTCTCTGAAGTTGTGCCGTCCGGCCACCTGTTTCTCTGTGGCTTTATCATATGCCCAGAGGACCTCGGGAGACAATTGAGCTATTGTTAGTTTTGCTCCAATCGCCCCCCCCCCCCCCACAACAGGTCTGATCAGGGCGGAGTATAGGGGAATATTTACCTCTCTTGAACTATATTCAATGCTTGTTTTGATACATCCCAGAATTTTGTTGGCCATCTAGCTGCAGCACCGCATTGTTGGCTCATGTTGAATCTGGGTCCACTATTATGGTCAAGTCCTTTTCCCCGGTGCTATCACCTAATTCTATTCCTCCCATACTATATATGCATTTTACATTTCTTTTAACCAGATGTACGACTTTGCATTTGTCCCTATTAAAAACCATTCTGTTCTCCTTAGCCCATCGAGTGTATCTGGATCCCTTTCAATACGATCTCTTTACTTTCTAGTGTTGACTAATCCTCCTATCTTAGTATCATCTGCAAATTTTATGAGTTTCCCAATAATTCCGTTATCCAGATCGTTTATAAAGATATTAAACAGCACTGGCCCAAGGACAGAGGCTTGTGGCCCCCGCTTTTGACTTTCCTCCAGGTTGATGTGTATCTATTTAGTAGTACTCGTTGCGCCCGATCATTAAGCCAGTTTTGAATCTGTCTAACTGATTTTTGGTCAATTCCATACTTTATCTTCTTCTTAATGAGGATGTTAAGTAATACTTTGTCGAATGCCTTACCTAAATCAAGGTATGACATTCCCCTGGTCCAACCAATTATTGACTTTGTTATAGAAGGAAATCTGGTTGGTCTGACAAGATTTATTGGTCATAAAGCCGTGCTGGCTCTGGTTAATTTAAGCCTTCCCATCCAGGTATCTAAGTAAATGTTGTTTGACAATTTACTCAAAGATTTTTCCTGTTATAGAGGTCATGCTTACTGGCCTGTAATTCCCTGGATCCTCCTTTACCCTCATTTTGTAGATAGGAACCACATTTGCTCTTTTCCAATCTAGAGGGACCTTTCCTGTTTTCTATGACTTATTGAAGATTATGGCAAGCGGTAGTATTATTTTGTCAGCTATCTCTTGCAAGACTCTAGAGTATAAATCATTAGAATCTGGGGACTTGGTTTCCTTTAACTTGGCTAAGTGTTGTGTTCTAATATCAATTCTTTGCTTATTGTCAACTTGGACTCCTCCTGACCATCACTTCTATCATGATTATTGTTTATGCTTGCATTCGTTTTTTGGGAGAAGACAGATGCAAAATACGAATTTAGTATCTCCACCTGCTGTTCCACCTTATTGACTGTTTCACTTTTTTGATTCTGCAGGACTCCTATGGTCTCCTTCACATTTCTTCTGCCTTTAACATACCCCCAAAATCCTTCTACCTTACTCTTGGCCTCTTTTGCAAAACTCAATTCATGTTTGGCCTTAGCTCCTTTGATGCTTGTCTTGCAGAGTCTGCAAACTGCCATGTATTCACCCCTAGCTATAACCCCCATCTTCCACTTGATGTACAGTTAGGTCCAGAAATATTTGGACAGTGACACAAGTTTTGTTATTTTAGCTGTTTACAAAAACATGTTCAGAAATACAATTATATATATAATATGGGCTGAAAGTGCACACTCCCAGCTGCAATATGAGAGTTTTCACATCCAAATTGGAGAAAGGGTTTAGGAATCATAGCTCTGTAATGCATAGCCTCCTCTTTTTCAAGGGACCAAAAGTAATTGGACAAGGGACTCTAAGGGCTGCAATTAACTCTGAAGGCATCTCCCTCGTTAACCTGTAATCAATGAAGTAGTTAAAAGGTCTGGGGTTGATTACAGGTGTGTGGTTTTGCATTTGGAAGCTGTTGCTGTGACCAGACAACATGCGGTATAAGGAACTCTCAATTGAGGTGAAGCAGAACATCCTGAGGCTGAAAAAAAAAGAAAAAATCCATCAGAAAGATAGCAGACATGCTTGGAGTAGCAAAATCAACAGTCGGGTACATTCTGAGAAAAAAGGAATTGACTGGTGAGCTTGGGAACTCAAAAAGGCCTGGGCGTCCACGGATGACAACAGTGGTGGATGATCGCCGCATACTTTCTTTGGTGAAGAAGAACCCATTAACAACATCAACTGAAGTCCAGAACACTCTCAGTGAAGTAGGTGTATCTGTCTCTAAGTCAACAGTAAAGAGAAGACTCCATGAAAGTAAATACAAAGGGTTCACATCTAGATGCAAACCATTCATCAATTCCAAAAATAGACAGGCCAGAGTTAAATTTGCTGAAAAACACCTCATGAAGCCAGCTCAGTTCTGGAAAAGTATTCTATGGACAGATGAGACCAAGATCAACCTGTACCAGAATGATGGGAAGAAAAAAGTTTGGAGAAGAAAGGGAACGGCACATGATCCAAGGCACACCACATCCTCTGTAAAACATGGTGGAGGCAACATGATGGCATGGGCATGCATGGCTTTCAATGGCATTGGGTCACTTGTGTTTATTGATGACATAACAGCAGACAAGAGTAGCCGGATGAATTCTGAAGTGTACCGGGATATACTTTCAGCCCAAATTCAGCCAAATGCCGCAAAGTTGATCGGACGGCGCTTCATAGTACAGATGGACAATGACCCCAAGCATACAGCCAAAGCTACCCAGGAGTTCATGAGTGCAAAAAAGTGGAACCTTCTGCAATGGCCAAGTCAATCACCTGATCTTAACCCAATTGAGCATGCATTTCACTTGCTCAAATCCAGACTTAAGACGGAAAGACCCACAAACAAGCAAGACCTGAAGGCTGCGGCTGTAAAGGCCTGGCAAAGCATTAAGAAGGAGGAAACCCAGTGTTTGGTGATGTCCATGGGTTCCAGACTTAAGGCAGTGATTGCCTCCAAAGGATTCGCAACAAAATATTGAAAATAAAAATATTTTGTTTGGGTTTGGTTTATTTGTCCAATTACTTTTGACCTCCTAAAATGTGGAGTGTTTGTAAAGAAATGTGTACAATTCCTACAATTTCTATCAGATATTTTTGTTCAAACCTTCAAATTAAACGTTACAATCTGCACTTGAATTCTGTTGTCGAGATTTCATTTCAAATCCAATGTGGTGGCATGCAGAGCCCAACTCGCGAAAATTGTGTCACTGTCCAAATATTTCTGGACCTAACTGTATGTTTCCTATTTCTTTTTAAGCAGTTGATGTAACTTTTTGTTCATCCATCTTGGTTTCTTTAGGACTTTCCCATTTTTCTTCCTGTTAGGTATTGTTAGTTCTTGTGCATTAAAGATTTCCTTACGGAAGATTTCCCATCCTTCGTGTGCAGTTTTGTGCCTAAGGCGGGCTTTGCACACTACGACATCGCAGGTGCGATGTCGGTGGGGTCAAATTGAAAGTGACGCACATCCGGCATCGCATGTGACATCGCAGTGTGTAAAGCCTAGATGATACGATTAACGAGCGCAAAAGCGTCGTAATCGTATCATCGGTGCAGCATCGGCGTAATCCATAATTACGCTGACGCGACGGTCCGATGTTGTTCCTCGCTCCTGCGGCAGCACACATCGCTGTGTGTGAAGTCGCAGGAGCAAGGGACATCTCCTACCAGCGTCAACGCGGATTCCGTAGGTTATGCGGGAGGAAGGAGGTGGGCGGGATGTTTACATCCTGCTCATCTCCGCCCCTCCGCTCCGATTGGCCGCCTGCCGTGTGACGTCGCAGTGATGCCGCACGACCCGCCCCCTTAATAAGGAGGTGGGTAGCCAGCCAGAGCGACGGTCGCAGGGCAGGTGAGTGCATGTGAAGCTGGCGTAGTGATAATTTTCGCTACGCCAGCTTTCACAAGATATTGTACCTGCGACGGGGGCGGGGACTATCGCGTGCGACATCGCAGCATCGGCTTGCGATGTCGCAACGTGCAAAGCCCGCCTAAGAATTAGGTGTCATGGAATTTTACCAATCTTTGCCTTTTGGCCCTTGAAGTCCACTCTGCTAAAATCAAGCCTTGAAGTCTGTGTCTTCTCAGGTGTTCCCCCCTCTTGCAACCCCAAATTCAAGGAAAGCATGATCACTGAGTCCCAGTGTCCCTGCTACCCTTAGTACCTCAACCAGATCCTCGTTATTTGTTAGGACTTAAGGGTGCTTTACATGCTGCGATCTCACTAGCGAGATCGCTAGCGGGCGTACCCGCCCCCGTCTGTTGTGCGGCACAGGTAAATCGCTGCCCGTGGCGCACAACATTGCTTACACCCGTCACACGGACTTACCTTTCCTGCGACGTCACTGTGGCCGGCGAACCGCCTCCTTTCTAAGGGGGCGGTTCATACGATGTCACAGCGACATCACACGGCAGCCGTCCAATAGAAGCGGAGGGGCGGAGATGAGCGGAACGAACATCCCGCCCACCTCCTTCCTTCCTCATTGCAGGCGGCCGCAGGTACGAGGTTGTTCCTTGTTCCTGCGGTGTCACACATAGCGATTTGTGCTGCCGCAGGAACGACAAACAACCTCGCTACTGACCAGATTTTTGGTAAATGAACGACGTATCACAGACCAACGATTTTTGCCTCTTTTGCGATCGTTTAAGGTCGCTCATAGGTGTTACACGCTGCGATGTCGCTAACGATGCCGGATGTGCGTCACAAACACCGTGACCTTGACAATACATCGTTAGCGATGTTGCAGCATGTAAATGGCCCTTAAGTCAAAGATGGCTGTTCCCCTCATATTTTCTTTTACCAGCTGGGAGAGGAAGTTATTATATTCTTCAGGAAGGGATGGAGTAAAGTCTCCTCTGCATCTAAAGTGGCCAGTGCACAGTCGTGAGTGCGTGAAAAAAGAGCTCCCCCATACCCCACCTACGTACGTTTCGCCTCTTGGGATGCCTTCTCCCTCCCTGAGGAAGCCAGATTTGGGTACTTCATCCCAAGAGGCGAAACTTACCTAGGTGGGGTATGGAGGAGCTCTTTTTTCAACACTCAGGACTGCACTGGCCAATTTAGATGCACTGGCCACTTTATATTGTTACATCTTTCGGCATCATGCCATCTGACCTGATTTTTTTTGATCCAAGAAGGGTGTTTTGGGAGGTCTTATTTATAAGTATTTATTGCATGCACTTGTACTTTTTATATATTATCTTTGAGAATTGCCCTGACATCTTACCCTCATGGTGTGTTTTTGTAAATCGGTCCTACTCTAAATTAATCTGTACTGTTGTCATGTTTTGCGTATCACATCCCTCTGTGCTTTTATCCCCTCTTTTTGCTGGTTGCACATAAAATACTCTAATAAACATATATTTACTTTTTTGGCACTTTGTGACTCTTGTCCTCTTACTTTTCATATGTCTGTTTGAGTCTGTGCCATGGTCTTAATGACCAGTTTGGGCTAAGTTATGCCCAGTATGATTTCTTGTACTGCTGTATGGGGGTCCCTATATTTAACATTGTACAATCATACAATATTTTTATTATACATTCCTTTTAAATGATAATTATGAAAATGGGGTAATAGAGGAATAGAAGGAAAAACTGCTTTGCATAAGTTATTATACTTTAATATCAAATAAATGATGTGAGTGTAAAATTACCTGCAAACGAGTGGGTTGTTTCACCAGTTCCTGCATCCACCCCATTCACTGATCCACAACTAGATTCTATAATTCTCCCCTTTATTATTATTTGAGAAGTGAGATTCTTTTTGAAAGCCGTCTTTAGTGGTACGATGTTATTGAAACGCACAGAAGAAAGGCACCCAATAAATCCATTAGCTCCGGCCTTCATAGTCTCTGGGTCAATATCAGTGTCCTCAGCTGCAAAAATAAAACACCAATGTATAATAACATACCTATATATTAGCAGTTTCATTTCTTTCTCTCATCAACAAAGCACATTTTTCATGGATGACCATGAATTTGAGTAATGAGCAATTAATAACTGTGCATTATAAGAACAATATGTCCATAAAGTATTATACCCAAATATGGATAACTAGTGCTTAAAGCATAACCGTAGTTACATTTTTTTTTAATAAATTCATAACATGCATGAAAATAAGCAACTTTGGAATATACTGTATTAGATAAATCTGTTTTTTTCTCTTCCACAGAATTGATCAGTCATTCAGTGAAGATTTTCCCATTACTGAGATAGGTGATGGCAGTTGTTACTGATGAGATTTTATGATGATGAAAGTTGGGAGGAGCTAGAGACAGAGGGAGGAGCTAGATGCAGAAATAGGAGCTAGAGGTAAAGGGAGGAACTAGAGGCAGAACTCCACCCCTCTTCTATCTGCATTAAATCTCATCAGCACCAACCACTATCTACTATCTCAGTAATCTCAAAGTATTCACAGATTTTACCAGATTTTACCTCAGAACTGAGAATTTTGATAATGACTGGTTAGTTCTGGTAGGGAAAGAAGCAGATTTGTCTAAAAAGACATATTACAAATTTGCTTATTTTCATGTATACTAATGATTTATGAAATGAAAATTAAAGCGACGGTTACGGTTTAAACATTTGCAGCCATACCACTCAACATTAAAATGTATCTGTTTGCAATATTATTTTATTATTTTATAAAGAAAAAATTCCAGCGCTCTCCAAAAAAAATACTCCACTTTATTAGAAAATACTTTAAATCCAGCATAACAGCACATGATTAGAGATGAGTGATGTTCGAGGCTCGAGGTTCGCCAATTTTATGTTTGAGTGATTTTGGGGGCTGTTCGAGACGTTCGACGAACTCGAGCTTTTTGCTGAAAGCTCGACAGTTCGAGTTACGTTCGAGAACAGGTTCGAGCACCAAAAACGTGGCTTTTCACGGTAAGGCTATGTGCACATGTTGCTGTCTGCATGCGTCCTGCGTCCCCAGCACAATCCATTTCTCTTTCCTACTCACCGATCACGGGCGTCTCGCTGCACGGCTGTCACAAATCTCCAGTGGCATTTCCTCTTTTGAAAATGGCTGCCGCTTCATTATTCAATTAGTTATTCTGTGCTTTCCCCGCCCACTGGTGCCCTTGATTGGTTGCAGTCAGACACGCCCCCACGATGAGTGACAGCTGTGTCACTGCAACCAATTACAGCCGCCGGCGGGGGGGGGTCTATATTGTGCAGTAAAATGAATAAATAAATAATAAAAAAAAATGCAGTTCCCCCATATTTGATACCAGGCAGGATAAAGCCACATGGCTGGAGGCTGGTATTGTCAGGATGGGGAGCTCCACATTATGGGGAGCCCTCCAGCCTAACAATATCACCCAGCAGCCGGCCCGGAATTGCCGCATCCATTAGATGTGACAGTCCTGGGACTCCACCCAGCTCATCCCGAATTGCCCTGGTGCGGTGACAATCGGGGTAATAATGAGTTAATCATGCCAGGCGTCTCCCCGAGATACCTTCCATGATTAAACTGTAAGTGAAAGTAAATAAACACACACAACGAAAAATCCTTTATTTGGGAAAAAAAGACAAAAAACACCTCATTTACCTCTTTATTGATCCCAAAACAACAATCAAGGTCTGAAGTAATCCACACGAAAATGTCAGCTCTGCTACATGAAGATGCAGAGAGCGATCTGTGCCCTCTCCACGTAGCACCTGAACTGAAACGCGCTGTAATCTGAGACTTCAGTCTCCAATGCCGAAGTCAAGATTACCAAATCTGCCTATGTTTTTCATTAGAAGCAGTAGCTCAATGGTTAGAGCGCTTGACTCAAAAGCATTAGTTCACGAGTTCTAGTGCCGGTAAAAAATTTAACATATTTTTAATTTTAAATTAGAATTAATTACAGTGCTGGCCAAAAGTATTGGCACCCCTGCAATTCTGTCAGATAATACTCAGTTTCTTCTTGAAAATGATTGCAATCACAAATTCTTTGGTATTATTATCTTCATTTAATTTGTCTTCAATAAAAAAAAAAGCCAAAAACATAAACATTTATGTTTATGGCATAAAGCCAAATTGGATATAATTCCACACCAAACATAAAAAAGGGCGTAGAAAAAAGTATTGGCACTGTTGGAAAAATCATGTGATGCTTCTCTAATTTGTGTAATTAACAGCCCATGTAACCTACCTGTGGCACCTAACAGGTGTTGGCAATAACTAAATCACACTTGCAGCCAGTTGACATGGATTAAAGTTGACTCAACCTCTGTCCTGTATCCTTGTGTGTACCACATTGAGCATGGAGAAAAGAAAGAAGACCAAAGAACTGTCTGAAGACTTGAGAATCCAAATTGTGAGGAAGCATGAGCAATCTCAAGGCCATCTCCAAAGACCTGAAAGTTCCTGTGTCTACGGTGCGCAGTGTCATCAAGAAGTTTAAAGCCCATGGTACTGTGACTAACCTCCCTAGATGTGGAAGGAAAAGAAAAATTGACGAGAGATTTCAATGCAAGATTGTGTGGATGGTGGACAAAGAACCTCGACTAACATCCAAACAAGTTCAAGCTGTCCTGCAGTCCGAGGGTACAACAGTGTCAACCTGTACTATCCGTCGGCATCTGAATGAAAAGGACTGTATGGTCGAATACCCAGGAAGAACCCACTTCTTACCCCGAGACATAAAAAAGCCAGGCTGGAGTTTGCCAAAACTTACCTGAGAAAGCCTAAAACGTTTTGGAAGAATGTTCTCTGGTCAGATGAGACAAAAGTAGAGCTTTTAGGGAAAAGCCATCAACATAGAGTTGACAGAAAAAAAAAAGAGGCATTCAAATAAAAGAACATGGTCCCTACAGACATACATGGCGGAAGTTCCCTGATGTTTTGGGGTTGCTTTGCTGCCTCTGGCACTGGACTGCTTGACCGTGTGCATGGGATTATGAAGTCTGAAGACTGCCAACAAATTTTGCAGGATAATCTAGGGCCCAGTGTGAGAAAGCTGGGTCTTCCTCAGAGATCATGGGTCTTCCAGCAGGACAATGACCCAAAACACACTTCAAAAAGCACTAGAAAATGGTTTGCTAGAAAGCGCTGGAGACTACTAAAGTGGCCAGCAATGAGTCCAGACCTGAATCCCATAGAACACCTGTGAAGAGATCTCAAAATGGCAGTTTGGAGAAGGCACCCTTCAAATCTCAGGAACCTGGAGCAGTTTGCCAAAGAAGAATGGTCTAAAATTCCAGGAGAGCATTGTAAGAAACTCATTGATGGTTACCGGAAGCGGTTGTTCGCAGTTATTTTGGTTAAAGGTTGTGTAACCAAGTATTAGGCTAAGGGTGCCAACACTTTTGTCTGGCCCATTTTTGGAGTTTTGTGTGAAATGATCAATGATTTGATTTTTGTTTCATTCTCTTTTGTGTTTTTTCATTGCACTCAAAATAAATGAAGTTAATAATACCAAAGAATTTGTTATTGCAATAATTTTCAAGAAGAAACTGAGTATTATCTGACAGATGTGCCAATACTTTTGGCCAGCACTGTATTTATAATTTCATTTAATTTAATTATGCACTGAGGGGAGGAGCCGGACATGTGAGCTAAACCTCTAAAATCGGAGCAGTTCACGGAATGAGGCTGCATTGCTCTCTCGCTCTCTCTCTTTGTCTCTCTCAGTCTCTCAGTCTCATTCTCTCGGTCTCTCAGTCTCACTCTCTATCAGTCCCTCTCTCTCTTTTTCTCGTTCTCTCTCTTTTTCTCGCTCTCTTTTTCTCAGTCTCTCTTTTTCTCTTTTTCCCTCTCTCTCGCTCTCTCTCTATCTCTTCTATCTCCTCTATCTCTTCTCTCTCTCCCCTCTCTCTTTTCTTTCTCTCCTCTCTCGCTTCTCTCTCTCTCTCTCTGTCTCTCTCAGTCTCTCAATCTCTCAGCATCTATGTCTGTCTCTGTCTCTCTCAGTCTCTCTCTTTTTCTCTCTCTCTTTCTCTCTTTTTCTCAGTCTCTCTTTTTCTATTGTTCCCCCTCTCTCTCTCCTCTCTCTCTTCTTTCTCTCTCTTCTCTCTATCTCTACCATCTCTCTCTCCTCTCTCTCTTCTCTCTTTCTCTCTCTCAGTCTCTCTGTCTCTCAGTCTCTCTCTCTCAGTCTCTCTCTCTCTCTCAGTCTCTCTCAGCATCTATCTCTCTCTCTCTTTGTCTCTCTGAGTCTCTCTCAGTCTCTCTCTCTCTTTTTCTCTCTTTCTTTTTCTGTCTCTCTTTTTCTCTTTTCCCCACCCTCTCTCTCTTTCTCTCTCTCTCTCTCTTTTTCCTCTCTCTCTTCTCTCTCCTCTCTCTGTTTTCTCTCTCGCTTTCTTTTCTCTCTCTTCTCTCTCTCTCTCCTCTCTCTTTTCTCTTTCTCTCCTCTCTCTCTTTTCTCTCTCTCTCCTCTCTCTTCTCTCTCCTCTCTTCCCCTTTCTCTCTTTTCTCTCTCTTTTCACTCTCTTTTTTCTCTCTCTCTTCTCTCTCTTTTTACTCTCTCTTCTTTCTCTCTCTCTCTGACCTGGCGATGATCAGCTGATGCGGTCACCTGACGGAATCAGCTGACACTATAAGTCAAGCGGTGAGGCTGGCTTTTTACCGTCCGGCTGGCTAAACTATCAGCTGATGCTGTCGGACAGGAGTTTACACAGAAGTGTGTAGTTTTTTGGGGTTTTTTATACAATCAGCTGCTGTGTCATGTGATTCAGGCCCTTGAACCTGACACATCATCTGATCGCTTTGCCTTCCAGCAAACCGATCAAATGATATTGGATCCGGATTGGATGGCGCGGGACCCTTGACCCAGGATTACTGCTGAGGGGGGTTCTGTATTTCAATAAAGATGGAGTCACTAATTGTGTTGTGTTATATTTCTAATAAAAATATTTTTCTGTGTGTTGTGGTTTTTTTTGTCTGTACTAGAAATTCATGGTGGACATGTCTAATATTAGCGTGACACCATGAACTTCAAGCTTAGGGACAGTTGATATATACAGCTAGCCCTAACCCCATTATTACTCAGCGAGCCACCTGTCACCAGGTCAGCTGGAAGAGTTGGATACAGTGCCAGAAGTTGGTGCTTCTATGAAAGCCCCATTTTATGGGGCGGCTGCGGACTGCAATTAGCAGCAGGGGTGCCCACAAAGCTTGGGCACCCTGAGCTGCGGATTCCAATCCCCAGCTGCCTAGTTGTACCTGGCTGGACACAAAAATTGGGCGAAGCCCACGTCATTTTTTTTAATTATTTCATGAAATTCATGAAATAAACAAAAAGGGCTTCCCTATATTTTTGGTTCCCAGCTGGGTACAAATAGGCAGCTGGGGGCAGCCCGTAGCTGCCTGCTGTACCTGGCTAGCATACAAAAACATGGTGAAGCCCACTGCATACAGTGTTGGATGGAGTATGCTGAGCCTTGTAGTTCTGCAGCTGCTGTCTGCTGTCCGTCTGTATGGAGGAGAGCAGACAGCAGCTGCAGAACTACAAGGCTCAGGATGCTCCATTCACTAGTGTATGCAGGAGAGCAGACAGCAGCTGCAGAACTACAAGACTCAGCATAATCCATGCAGGACTGTATGCAGGAGTTTTTTGCCCACCAAAAAAATGACGTGGGCTTTGCCATATTTTTGCATGCTAGCCAGGTACAGCAGGCAGGTACAGCTGCCCCCAACCCCCAGATGCCTATATATACCTGGCTGGGAACTAAAAAAATAGGGAAGCCCTTTTTTTAATTATTTCATGAATTTCATGAAATAATTAAAAAAAAAAATCGACATGAGCTGCGCCACATTTTTGTGTCCAGCCGGGTACAACTAGGCAGCTGGGGATTGTAATCCGCAGCACAGGTTAGCCCGAGCGTTCTGGGCCCCTCTGCTGCGAATAGCAGTCCGCTGCCGCCCCAGAAAATGGCGCTTTCATAGAAGTGCCATCATCTGGCGCTGTATCCAACTCTTCCAGCTGCCCTGAAGCCGGGTGGCTCGCTGGGTAATAAGGAGTTAATACTAGCTTTGTTTTACTAGCTAGTATTAAGCCAGAGATTCTTAATGTCAGGCAAGTTTGACCCGGCCATTAAGATTCTCCAATAAAGGGTTAAAAAAAAAGACACCACACAGAGAAAAAATACTTTAATAGAAATAACTACACAGACACATTAGAGACTGGTCTTCTGTCTTCTTTCTCCTTCAACCCATGCAGCTCTGCTACATCAGACAGCGCTGCATGGGAGGAAGACGCTGCTGCTCCCCATGCAGTCTATTCACTCAGAGAGAGTGAACAGAGGCTGCAGGCTGTAAGCGGTGACGTCACCGCTGACAAGCGGGTTACCATAGCAATGGTGCTTTGATCACATGATTCCCGCTGCCGTTGCGGGCTGCAAGTGGTGACGTCACAACTGACTGACGGGTTACAATAGCAACGGTGCTTCGATCACATGACTCCCGGTGCCGCTATTTACCGGCTGTGACAGCTAGTCCCTGCATGTGGGCTGACTCTGTAAAGAGCGCACACATGCAGGAATGGGGAGTCGACCATGTGTCAGAGCATTTTGCCGGTACACGGACATGCTAGAACGATCACCGCGTATCGGAGGGATGCACTGACAGGACCTAGCATGACGTCATAGTCATGTGATCAGTCTGTAGCCAATGAGATAATAGACACGTGACTAGAGATGAGCCACCCCCTGGAGTTCGAGTTCGGTTCGGTTCGTCGAACGGTTCCCCGTTCGACGAGCAGTTCAACGAGCCGTTCGACGAACCTCTCAAACCCCATTGAAAACAATGGGAGGCCATCACAAACACATAAAAACACATTATAAATGTACACATACAGTTAATAAACATTGCCATAACACTTACCAGTGCCCGTGATGCATCCTGCACTCTGTCTCCCGCCGCTTTTCCATCGGTAATTGCTGCGTCCTCCCGGTAACCAGCAGTGATGCAGGACCTATTGTGACGTCAGAATAGCCATGTGACCACTCACGTGTCTATTATCTCCTTGGCTACAGACTGGTCACATGGCTTTGATGTCATGCTAGGTCCTGTCATTGCACTCTCCGGTACACGGTGCACGTTTGTGTACCGCCGTGTACCGGCGACATGCTCTGGCACACGGTCGACTCCCCGTTCTGCTTCCCCGTTCCATTATTGACCGGCTAACAGCCGCAGCGGCACCGGGAATCACGTGATCGGAGCACCGTTGCTATGGAAACCCGTCTGTCAGCGGTGACGTTACCGCTAACAGCCAGCAGCACTGATCACTCACGGAGTGAAAAGCCTGCATGGGGAGCAGCGTCTTTCTCCCATTCAGTGCTGCTGATGGAGCAGAGCTGCATGTGTTGAAGGAGAAGGAAGACAGAAGACCGTGGAGGGATAAGAGGGAGTAATAAACATAGAGTCTCTAATGTGTCTGTGTATTTATTGCTATTAAAGTATTTTTTCTCTGTGTGGTGTCTTTTTTTTAACCCTTTATTGGAGATTCTTAATGGCCGGGTCAAACTAGAAAAACAAAGCTAGTATTAACTTATTATTACCCAGCAAGCCACCCGGCTTCAGGGCTGCTAAAAGAGTTGGATACAGTGCCAGATGATGGCGCTTCTTTGAGAGCGCCATTTTCTGGGGCAGCTGCGAAATGCAATTCGCAGCAGAGGGGCCCAGAAACATCGGGCTAACCTGTGCTGCGGACACAAATCCCCAGTTGCCTAGTTGTACCCGGCTGGACACAAAAATGGGGCGAAGCCCACGTGTTTTTATTTTTTTAATCATTTCATGAAATTCATGAAATAATTTAAAAAAGGGCATCCCTATATTTTTAGTTCCCAGCCGGGTACAATTAGGCAGCTGGGGGGGTGGGGGCAGCTGTACCTGCCTGCTGTACGAGGCTAGCATACAAAAATATGGCGAAGCACACATCAATTTTTTTTGTCGTTTTTTGGCAAAAAAAATAAAAAATGCTTCCCTGGATTTTCCATTGCCAGTGAAGGTAACACCAAGCAGTGGGGGTTAGCAGCCAGTAGCTGCTTGGGTTACCCTTAGCTAGCAATACAAAAAATGCAGCGGGAGCCCATATATATTTTTTTTTAATTATTTATTTAAATAAATAAAAAAAAGGGCTTCCCTGTATTTTGATTGCTGGACATCACAGTGCTGTAAAAATAAATCATTAAAAAAAAATGACGTAGCGCTAAGCGGCATTTTTGATTCTCAGCGCAGATAAAGCAGACAGCTATGGGTTGCCATGCCCACCTGCCTGGCGTTACCTTGGCTGGCAATCAAAATACAGGGAACCCCATAAATTTTTTTTATTTAAAAAAATAGTTAAAAAAAAAACTACGTTGGGTCCCCCCATTTTTCATAGCCAGCTAGGGTAAAGCAGACGGCTGTAGCCTGAAAACCACAGCTGGCAGCTTTGCCGTGGTTGGGGATCCAATGTGGAGGTCACCCCAGGCTCTTTTTTTATAATTATTTTATAAATATTAATAATTACAAAAAAAGCGTAGGGTCCCCCCCAAATTGGATAACCAGCCAAGGTAAAGCGGACAGCTGTGGCCTGGTATTCTCAGGGTGGGAAGGTCCATAGTTATTGACCCTTCACCGCCTAATAAAAGCAGGCCGCAGGCGCCCCAGAAGTGGCGCATCCACTAGATGCGCCAATCCTGGCGCTTCACCCCAGCTCATCCCGTGCCCTGGTGCAGTGGCAAATGGGGTAATAAATGGGGTTGATACTAGCTGTAAGGTCACCTGACATCAAGCCCAGCAGTTTGTGATGTCATGGCGTCTATCAAATACCCGACATCACAAACTGTCAGTACTAACAAAACAAATAGACAAAAAAAAATGTGTTTGAAAAAACACTCCCGAAAACATTCCCTCTTTCACCAATTTATTGTAAGGAAAAAAATAAGGAGGTCCCACAATGACTCTGGACCAGCTAGAATATGAGGGGACACGCTCAGGGAACGTATCCCCCATTTTCTAGGAGTGCAGACCCTCCATGTGAGGAGTGTGGGTGCAATGAATCTGCACCCACCCTCCCCGGGTCCACAGCAGCAGAGTCCATGTCGCAATTGTTGCTACCAAAGCTGCAATGCCCTGCTCATGAGGTAAGGACATGCCTAATCAGGATAACTATTCTACATTTCCAAATATTGGTATTTTTTTATATTATTGCTATTCCACCTATTATATATTGGGGATAGGATCTTGGAGATGGAATACCCCTTTAAGTCCAGTTATCCAGCTGAATGAATACTAAACAACAGAGCTCGCTATTTAGCCATGTTTTCTTGTGACGTATAACGGACTCTCATGTTTGGTAGTCGTTCAGCAGGGCAACTTAAAATCAAATACCTCCATTTGAAAATGTAGTATAGCTCTCCTGATCAACAATGTTCCTTACCTCACAAGCAGGGCATTGTAGTTGCTTACAGATGCATGGTTACCGCTACTCACTGTATCTGAAACCAGGAAGCTGAGCTGACAGCCGCTCTGTGCTTGCGGCAGCGTCTATTGTGAAGGAGGGGGCCGCGGTGGATCAACGCTGCACAGGTACCATGGGACACCGGTGGGATTATAGGGGTTGTCCTGGCAGGGCCAGGGGAGGACTTTTCTGTCGCATGTGTCATGGCAAATGCGACAGAAATCAGAGGAGTAGGGTGAATGCGGCCGGCGCACTGCTTTGCGCGTGGCCATCTTGGATTTCTGAGAGGGGGGAGGGGGGGCACTTTGTCGACACCAGGGGACCAGAGGGGACCGGGGACGAGATTTATCTCCCAACTGACATGTTTGCTCATGCCAGAGGGGAGATAAATATTTTTTTACCGGCGCTGTCATTTACTGTAACGTGATCATCGGTACACGGTGTATACCGGTGATCACGTGAGCAGGGACCGGAAAAAATGGCCTGAATTATGATCTCCAGGGTCTCAGCTACCCCTGAAACCCCGGAGATTTTCTGATGCTCGGGGCGCTATTTACTTATTTTTGCCTTCTGTTTATAAACGGCAGATCAGAATAAGGCTTCATTCACACGACCGATCCGTTTTTGCGATCCGCAAAAAACGGTCCTTTCTTTCACGGGTGCATCCGTGTGGCATCCGTTTCCATTCCGTATACGGTCCGTATGTCATCTGTTTGTCATCCGTGTGCCTTCTGATTTTTTTGCGTACTGCAAAAAAACTGAAGGAGGGAAAATAAATAAATTTACCCAGGATCCATAGCTTCAACCTACATGAGGCGGTCACATGTTCACTCCAGTGCCATTTTCTACTGCTTTTCACAGCGTAGAGCACTCTGGTGATTTTCTTGTGCTTGTACACTTCATATCAGTCTTTTCTGTCATTATAATGGCAGAAAGACACATCATGTCCCACTCTCCTGCATTTTGTAATTTTGCACTCTTTGGTGCCTTTCATGTGGCACTAAGAGGTGCTTAGCCTTGTATTTACCAAAAAAAAAATAAAAAAAAAAAAAATGACGTGGGGTTCCCCCTATTTTTGATATCCAGCTAGGGTAAAGCAGACGGCTGCAGCCTGCAGACCACAGCTGGCAGCTTCACCTTGGCTGGTAATCCAAAACTGAGGGCTCCCCACGCTGTTATTTTAAATTAAATAAATAATTAAAAAAAAAAAAAAACATGTGGGGGTCCCCCCAAAATTGGATCACCAGCCAAGGTAAAGCAGACAGCTGGGGTCTGATATTCTCAGAGTAGGGAGGTCCATGGTTATTGGACTCTCTCCAGCCTTAAAATAGCAGGCCGCAGCCGCCCAAGAAGTGGCGCATCTATTATATGCGCCAATGCTGGTGCTTCGCCCCAGCTCATCCCGTTGCCCTGGTGCAGTGGCAAACGTGGTAATATATGGGGTTAATACCAGATGTGTAATGTCATCTGGCATCAAACCCTGGGGTTCGTGAGGTCAGGCGTCTATCAGATACCCGACATCACCAACCCAGTCAGTAATAAAAAAAAAATAGATGACAAACACATTTTTATTTGGAAAAACACTCCCCAAAATATTTATTAGAAAGAAAAACAAATCCAGGTCTGGTGTAATCCAAGGGGTTCCCATGACGATCCATACCATAGTCACTGTCCCAGTCAATGAAGAACAGAATGTTCCCCATTGGCTGGGAGAGCAGTGCAGTGACCTGAGCTAACATCAATGGGTCAGCCCAGGTCACTGCAGGGAATGACAAGTGCTGCTGTCAGGAGTGAGGTACATTACCTGCGGTGACGATGTCCTGCACTGCTGACGTCAGCGCTGTCACTGACTTCAATGACCGCCGCCTTCACAGCCAAGTATCGCAGAAGCCTGTGATGTCACTGCTAGTCACAGTCTCGGTCGGCAGAGAAAGGAAATGTGAAGTGGCAGCCATGGAGGACAGTGACAGCGCTGAGTTCGGGAGGGCAGGACTTCACCACTGCAGGTAAGCCGAGCGGGGCCATGTGTGCGGAGTGCGAGGTGGGTGGAGCCAAGCGGGGTAATGTGTGTGGAGTGCGAGGTGGGTGGAGCCTAGCGGGGCAATGTGTGCGGAGTGTGAGGTGGGTGGAGCTAAGCGGGGTAATGTGTGCGGAGTGCAAGGTGGCTGGAGCTAAGCGGGGTAATGTGTGCGGAGTGTGAGGTGGGTGGAGCCAAGCGGGGCCATGTGTGTTGGTGGCGGTGTGTGGAGTCTGGCGGGGGCAAGTGCATGGACGGCAGAGTGTGAAGTCGGTGTAGCCCAGCGGGGCCATGTGTGCGGGCGGCAGAGTGTGAAGTAGGTGAAGCCTAGCGGGGCCATGTGTGCGGGCGGCGGAGTGCAAAGTGGGTGGAGCCTAGCGGGGTTATGTGTGCGGGCGGCGGAGTGCGAAGTGGGTGGAGCCTAACGGGGCCATGTGTGCGGGCGGCGGAGTGCGAAGTGGGTGGAGTCTAGCGGGGCCATGTGTTGCTGAGGACGTCAGTGCCGGGGACTGCACGGCTGGGTACAGGTGAGTGTGAGTATGTTTTTGTGTAAATGAAGCGTGCAGGAGGGGGCGGAGCCCAGAGTGGAAGTGTCGGCTCCCTGCACACATAACCACAGTAAATATCGGGTTACCAAGCAAAGCGCTTTGCTTGGATACCCGATATTTATCTTTGTTTCCAGCTTACGCAGGCTGCCAGCGATGGCTCGCTGCACACTGTAGCTTTAAAAAGCCCTGCTTTTGGTGATCGAGCTATTCTCGAACATAACTCGAATTGTCAAGCTTTCTGTGCTCCGGTTGTTCATCGTTCCCGAGGCAGCACACGTCGCTCCGTGTGACACCCCGGGAACGATGAACTGCAGCTTACCTGCGGCCACCGGCAATGTGTAAGGAAGGAGGTGGGCGGGATGTTTACTTCCCGCTCATCTCCGCCCCTCCGCTTCTATTGGGCGGCCGCTGTGTGACGTCACTGTGATGCCAAATGTCCCTCCCCCTTCAGGAAGTGAATGTTCGTCGCCCACAGCGAGGTCATTCGGGAGGTAAGTACGTGTGATGGGGGTTACTGACTTTGTGCGACACGAACAACAAATTGCCCATGCCGCACAAACGATGGGGGCGGGTGCGATCGCATGAGATATTGACGCGTGTAAAGCAGCCTTAACTTTCTACTTGGTAGCCAGACCATTCTGTGCGCAGGACATTTATATCTAACATCAGTCAGCTGATCGGTGAGCTGGACTTTTCATTTTTGTTACTTATTATTTTATCATTTACAAATGGCATCTTGACCCATCACAGATTTTGTTTTTCATTTTTGTAAAGGTATAAAAAGGAAAGGACAAATAAAACAATGCATTTGTACTGAAAGGGAATACTTAAAGGGGGTTTCCCCACAAACACACTTCATTTTAATCAAATGATTATGGAATGAAAATAAGTTTTATAAGTTGGATGTGATTACAAAAAATGTTCCTGTGCTGAGATAATCTTATATGTGTCTGTGCTATGTACTGTGTAATGGCCATGTCTGACCATTCATGGAGATAGTCTGATCATACCACAGCTGCTGGGCCGGTTAGGAAGCTAAAGATAACAATAGCAAGCATGGGATCCCAGCTGATACTTTTTGTACTGTAAAACATTTCCCTGCTATTTTTTAAGCAATGTTTTACCTAAAAAAAAGTATTCTTTGAGCTTCAGTGCTGTAATATCTATATACCCTCTTACTTACATTACTGTCGTAGGTTTGATAGTTATTCACTGAATGGCCAAATAGGTATATTGAGTTAAGTAAAAAATACATCTGATGTATATATACTAAATGCCTAATATTTATTATTTTCATGAAATTTCAGCAGATTTTCTCCTTTAATTCTAGTGTTACATTAATATTGATTGTTGTGACTAAGTGTAATTATATCTTTGCCACCACAACAGTGATATTCTTGTTGAACATGTTTCTTCTCGCTTCTTCAAGTTTCAAATGCAATTAAATTGTCAGTATTGGAACACATTGTCAAGGGAATGTTTTACCCTTAAAACGTTAATCCAATGAGTTTTAACATTGCACGTGTTTTTTTTCAACAAAACAATTACTAAAAAGGTTTGCTACAATGGTTAAAGCCTGTTTTCTTAGTTAACATTACACTCATGGATGCTTTTCCGTGGTTCTTATTAAAGTGTTACTAAGGATCATAAGTATTGTGAGCAAATCCAAACTATAAAGTTCGGGGTCCATACCAAACACCTTGTATTCAGTGCTGAAGACCGAACTTAGACTTTTCCCTATACATCCGGTTCCTGTTCGGGTTTGTCACCCAAATAAAGTTTATTAAAAGATTGCAGAGCAGCCAATCAGTAACCTTTTAGGCTGTGGGCACTTCTGGCACTATTGGCATGGCGGAAAAAAAATGAAGTAGGCAAAAAATGGAAGTTAAATGGTAGAAAGAGTAGGATAGTTATGCACACCATGTTTCCCATGCTGCAGGCAGACTCTCTTCCGGGCTCATTAATTAAGGTTCATAAATATTCATTGCTTCCCATGAACACCCTCTGTGCTAGTGTCTGTAGCTAGTTGTAGACTGATATACACACCCCCCCCAACCCTGTGTCAGTGATTGGTGGCAGTCACTTTGCTGTATAGTAGTGTAAATATAAATGAATAATTAAAAAAAAAGACATAGGCTCCCACCATATTTTGATAGTCAGTACTGGTAGAGCAACAGTGGCAGGCTGCAGCCCCCATCTGTGAGCTTTACCGTGGCTGGATATGAAAATAGAAGGGGAAAAAAATTATGTACATTACCCCTTCATTTTTTATATTTATCCATAGTAAAGCAGAGAGGTGGGGGCTAATAATATCAAAAAGGAAAGTGCCATGGATATTTGTTCTCCAGCCTATAAATACTAGCCCACAGCTACCCAGAATTGTCACATCCATTAGATGCAACAATTTTGGGTTTAACCCGACTCAACCCAATTGTACTGGTGTGAAGGCAGTAAGAATGATATAAGGGGTTAAGGACATCTCTAAGCTGCCACTAAGACTTAGATTAGTAATTCAAGGCGTCTATGAGACCTCCCCATTTCTAGTCTTGCAAGTGAAAAGAAATAAAACACAAACACCGAAAAAATCCTTTATTTGAAATAAAATACACACACCCTCTTTCACCCCTTTATTAACTCCCTAAACATCCTTGAAGATCCGACATAATCTACACGATGTCCCATGATGATCCCGGCATTGCTACATGAGGATCACGGCACTACTACATCTGGAGCTTGAAAAGAGGGGAAACATGTCCAACCTCCACAGGCTCTAGGAAACACTGACAGCAGAGGCAGGAACCAGTTGTCAGCAGGTGATGTCATTAAGTTCACTGGAGATCACATCCGGGCTCCTCCATTGCTCTCAGTGAGACCAGTGTCACACATTTGAGTGACTCGTGCGAGAATTGAGTCACATCACCCAGCATGGTCTGCCATTCTCAAGACAGGAGCGTGCAGCTGCATAGAAATGCATGTAGCTGCATGCTCCTGTCCAGAGAGCGGAAGCCATGCAGGGTGACGCGTCTTGACTTTCACGCGTGTCCCGCACAAGCGTGACACTGGCCTGGAACTGGGATTGAATTGTCGAATTGTGGGTCGTGATGGCCGTGACCTGCAATCTGACAATCCAGTGTCATTTCACAACAGAGAGAAGCGGGGAAGCCAAGATTTGACCTCTGGCATACTGAGTAACGTCACCTGCTCATAGTCGGGTGCCCCATTCTGTAAAGATGAGTGGGCCAAAATTCCTCAACAGCATTGTAAAGGACTCATTGCCAGTTATTGTAAATGTTTGATTGGAGTTGTTGCTGCTAAGAATGGTCCAACTAGTAATTAGATTTAAGGGGCAATCACTTTTTCACACAGGGCTTGTATTTCTTTTTTCTTAATAATAAACACTTTCATTTAAAAAAAAATAATTTTGTGTTTACTTATGTTATCTTTGTCTAATATTTTAATTTGTTTTGTGATCTGAAACATTTAAGTGTGACTAACAAGCAAAATAATAAGAAATCAGGAAGGGGGCAAAAACTTTCACACCACTATATAATCTGTATTGTGAAAAAGAAAAACTTCTGCTGACTTTCAAATATGCTTTGTTATTGCATATTTTTTACCCTGTTTTCTGAAGTTGATATTTGATTCATGCTGGTTGAACTATAGTAGCCAAGATCAAGGAACTGTTTCTTTTAGCGCCACCATGTTTTTTTGCTATGAAATTATGGGGCCCTGCCTCCTGGACTAAGTATTCTAGTACAGAAGGAGTCTATTTATTCTTGCCACATAGTTTCTGGCTACATAGGTAAGGATGGTTGACCTCAGGGAGATCAACATCCAACACCGCAGAGACACCATCATGTGTTTCTCAACACAGTGACACTAGAACAAGCCCCCCTGGGAAAATATGCAAAACAAGAATAGGAAGGAACAACCATGGGAAGGGCAGTCTCCAGTCAAGGAAACTGCCTATACCAAAACATGGTATCCACCCTTCCCTTGGTTGTTCCTTCCCGGTGAAAAGACCTGGCTAGTTTCCTGCCAGCATTGAGAAACATGTGATGGTGTCTCCGCGGCATTCTTGTTTTACATAGTTTCTGGCTGACTTTTAAACATATTTTTTTCTGAAATCCCTTGATTCCCTTTGATTCAAGGCAACATGAATCAGCTTTAAAGTTTCTTTTAAAATAACATGTGATCTTATACTAAGGGAGTTTCTACAAATGCGAACAATTTTTAACTATTACTGAATTCGTTCCAACTTCAACCAAAGTAATTTGTAAGTCTCTCAAAGAGTTTGCAAGCAGTTCTGGATAAGATGTGCCAATTCTGGTGCTAGACCCAGCTCTTCAAGATTGTCTTGGTGCAGTGGCAATTGGGGTAATAAGGAGTTAATAGCAGCCCATAGCTGCCACTAAGTCCTAGATTGGTGTTGGCAGTCGTCTATGAGATACCACCCCATCACTAATCTGTAAGTGCAAGTAAATAAACATATACACCCTAAAAATCCTTTATTTGGAATAAAATAAAAAGCCCCCTCTTTCACCACTTTATTAATGCCCAAACACCCTTGCAGGTCCGACATAATCCACACGAGGTCCAATGGCAATTCAGCTCTGCTACATCCCTGTCCTGTCAGAGCGAGTGTCATAGAACATGGCTGCCTGCTGTGAGTGCACACTGAGCCGCACGATCAGAGTAAACTCGGGTGAACCCCTGATGTCACGGTTTCGGGACCCGCAATACCGCATGTGTCACGGCAGTGACATCACAAGTTCACCACTGTGAGGTTCAGGCTGTGACTGAAATGAGCCACGCAATCAGTGGTGATGTCACTCAGGTGAATCCTCCTCCTGCGGCTCACTTCAGTTGTGGCCTCATTTGTGGTCACAGGTGGAGAACTCTATCTGTGACCTGAAATCATCTGAGTGATGGCACCACTGATTGACTGAAGTGAGCTGCGCACTCAGTTGATTTGCTGTCACAGGTGGACAACTCCAGCTGTGGCTGCATTTAACCTGAGTGATGTCCCCACTGATTGCGCGACTCACTTTAGTTGCTGTATGGAGCTAACTGTGGGCAGTCTTCTTGTAGGGTGCTTCCTATGAGCATCAGATGTAGCAGTACTGGAAGCATCGTGGGACCTCGTGTGGATTACGTTGATCCTGGAGGGGTGTTTGGGGTTATAATAAAATGGTGAAAGAGTGTGCTTTTTTGTCTTTTATTTCAAATAAAGGATTTTTTGGGTGTTTGTGTTTATTTACTTTAAAAAAAAAAGATTAGTAATGAGGGTGTCTCAAAGTCGCCTGCTATGACTAATCTAGGACTGAGTGGCAGCTATCGGCTGCCAATAACTCCTTATTACCCCGACTGCTACTGCACCAGGGTAATCGCCGGGTAAAGTCCTGGGACTGTTACATCTAATGGATGCGGAAATTCCGGGCAGCTGCTGGCTGATATTTTTAGGCTGGGGGTTCCCAATAACGTGGATCTCCCCAGCCTAAGAATACCAGCAGTCAGCTGTGAGACTTTCTCTTGCCTGTGTATCAAAATTGCAGGAGACCGCACGCTGTTTTTTTAAAATTATTTATTTTACTGTATGATACATACCTGCCCACTGGTGTCTGTGATTGGTTGCAGTCAGACAGCTGTCACTCAGTGTGGGGGGCGTATCTGACTGCAACCAATCCCCGATGCCAGGGAGTGGGGGATGCAGTGAATATGTATGAGCCTAATAAGCGGCTGGCTTGGGAAGAACAAAGAGCTGCCGTGGGAGCAGTGTGAGAGCCGCCCTGGTGATCGGTGAGTATGTAGCACTTGGAGAGAGAGACAAAGAGACAGAGACAGACAGAGAGACACTGACACAGACACCCCAAAATTACTCCAACATTGATTTTGTCATTCTGGAACTAAGTTCGTAATCTGCATTTTTGTTGACAAAACTGGGGGTAAAATGTATGCAAAATGTGAACAATTTGTAACCATGCGTTTTGCCATCCGTTTTTCAATCCCTCATTGATTTCAATGGGTGACAAAAACTGCAGCGTGCACATATAGCCTTACTCATACAAAAAAAACCACTTCTCACAGCTTTCACCATATTGTGTGCATTTAGAAGAGAAACTGATGCTCGGCAGAAGAACTTATCAATCATCAATAAGTTCTTCTTGATGATATCACTTTCGGAGAAACTAGATTGTACTGCTATTTAGAATGAAAAGAAATGACTTTGGTGAACAGCATGGAAACCAATTGATTTTTTTCTCAAAATTTAATTGTATTAATGAGATGTACATAGCTCAGAACAATTTGTTTAAATAAAAGCATTTATGTTTACCTTATTTGTATAGTACAATTATTTAATTTTCAGCTCCATTTACCTTGTTCTCACTTTAAAAATAAACTAGATAATTAAATTATGGCTCAAGTGTGAGTATAAGCTAAGAAAATAGTACAGTGAGCTGCAGGCAATCCCTTAAAGGGAATCGGTCAGCAGGTTTTAGCTACCTCATCTGAAAGCAGCATAATGTAAAGACAAAAATCCTGATTCTAGCGACATGTCACTTAGTGGACTGCATACTGTCATTTTGATTTAATGACTGTTTTATCTGCATAAATTACCTGAATGCTGAGATCTATATAACCCAGACCAGACCACTGATTGATAGCTTTCTGTCTATACTCTGCATAGTCAGAAAGCTGCAAATCAGTGATACGGGCAGGGTTATATAGTGCATGAATATGGAGACTACCTGGATGCACCTTTTTTAGTCGTCTACTAATAATCTTGTGCTGATTTAAACAATAATTTATCAAAAGTACAGCGAGAAGCCCAGTAAGTGACACATCCCTGAAATCAAGGTCTCTGTCTCTACATTATACTGCACTCAAATTAGTGGCAAAAATCTGGTGACATCATGGTGGTTATTTAATAACAAATTGGGCTCTTAATTTTTAAAGGACCAATTTTCCCATATTGAAGGCTGCACTACAGGACACTGACTAGCTATTATTAGACAGATTTACTTTAACTTTTTTTACTTTTTCAGAAACAATGCTATTTTGGTTTGTGAATTATACATTTAATATTACATTTATGCTACATTGAAATAAATAGGGTTAAGCTCCAACTGATCCACAATGCCAGGCCAAGTACAATCCTCCAATACAGAACAATAATGTGCATAAAGGTATGCTAATACATGTGTAATCACAATAACATAGTAAGGCATGGATGAAAGTGTATTATTAGGTGCAAACTCAAGATAATGACAATAGCTTACAAAGACAGAGTTTACCGGCACAAAAGGTAAAGAAAAGGTATAGATTGTATTGAACATTAATATAACTAAAATAAGGATGGGATGATTCAAAACATAGCCATAATGGATACAAAATCAAGATTGTGAGGTCAGCATGTCCATGAAAAAATCAGACTGCACTCAGATGACATTGGAGTGCAATCAGATCTTCACGGACTGTCACGGAATGGAAGATTTTTTTTTCATTTCCTCTCATATGAGGAAATAAGATGACATGCGACCACACTCTAGTCAAACGCTAATCAGAACCTGATCAGGATAATCAGTCTGTTTTTCTCATACATGGAAAAATCAGACTTGTGACTGAGCCCTAAGGGCCATAAAATCATGACTTCAGCTCGCTTTTTCAAATAAAATCAACAACCCCTGTTAGCATATTTTACAAAGTTTACTAACAGAATTTTAGTGTCAATTTAAAGTTGATTGCATCCTTTATTTTCTTTGGGATTTTATAAACAGAGAAAATTTAAGATTTTATTTCAATTACATGCTCTAACAATCAAACTTTACCTAGAGGCTTTTTTTTCTATCTAAACATATAGAATACAATACAAGTTTTGTTTCAATCATCTGCATAACTTTGAATGTGATTGAATAATTAGCAATGATTTCCAAATATATCATTGTAATAAAACTAAGTCATTATGATTAATGCATTCTTCAAATTATATGGAATGTTTCACGTAAAAATATTTTAATTGCAATACATTGTAAAATCTGAATTTGTCACATAAATTCTCTTTTTTTAATTTTTTAAATAAACAACTAATTGTACTTCTTTTTGTTTTTACTATTATTTCACCTTTTTTCCTGCATATTTATGTATTTCTTACACTGTTTTACATTATTCTCTCTGTGTATTACTTAGAGATTCCATTCTGATTTATTTGAATTCTAATTTAGTCTTTTCTCTACCGGTGATCACGTATTATAAATCAACACTCTTTAGAGGAAAATATCATGTTCCAGGATGCCTGATTGTAAAATGAGGAGATAAGTGTGAAATTAGGTTGACGAGAATCCACTTGCTCATCTGCAAGGAAGTACTTATTTGAGATGATGCTTCAACTTGAGAAAAGTACATTTTTTCCTTGATTGTCACATTTTAATTAAATTCCCAGACCAGACATATTTTTCTATCAATGAGATAAAGTATATGACATCTGTCATCCCTTAGAAAAAATTATGCTTACCTGATATTTTACCAAGTACAAGAGAATGGATTGTATTGAACTTTGTGCCAGAGCTGAGAATGAATTGTTCAGATGTATATTGGTTAACCTGGAGAACATTCAGGAATGAGAATAATGAAATCATTTTATAGTAGATAAAGTATATTAGATAACGCATTATATATATATTGAATAAAGTTAATTATTTTATGACAATTGCAACTGTCACAGACTGTAATATATTAAGAAAAGTGTAAGAGTAAAGATCTGAGTGACGCTCACAATGGCTAAGAACTGGGTTAGAGCATCTTCACAATGGCAGGTCCTGTGGGTTGTTACAGATACGTAGTGGATTGGGTGTCCAAGGCCTATTTATGCAGTTCATGAGCTATAGATAGAAGGCCCAATTAAAAAAAGCTATTTTACTACAAAATGCTAAAAATTGGCTACAGCTCTGGTGTGACAATCCAATTGTATTGCTTCCTGTATATGAGACTGTGTGTCTGCAGACCTATAAATATTTCCTTGTAGATGCCAATGAACTGCCAAAATTGCCTACAATGAACATCTCAGAATCACAACTGGACCATGGAGAAATGGTAGAAGATGATTTGATAAATCATATTATTTTTTACATTTTAAGGTTGGATTCTTGTGTGATGGTCTGAAATCAAAGTTGAATTTAATCCTAAATGTCTATTTACTTTTCTAATAAATTTCAGTTAAAAATTCCCTATCATTTCCTCACTATCTTCCCTTTTTATTTCCATTCAAATGATGTTTAATTTGAAATTCCTCAGTGCATGCTGGGGTACTCAAATGGGATGTCATGTACAGGCTAAGGATCCGATCACTGAGAAGTGATGAGCCAGCAGGAGAGCGTACACTCAATGCACATTGAAAAGAAAAGACATTGGCAAGAAAAGAGATCAGAGCCCAGAAAAATAGTCCATACCGAAATCACTATCCTGAAATGCTAAAATGGGATGTCATCAGTGATGCCTGTTTCAGGGGTTGGACTCGACTCCCCTCTTCTATCTTGCCACATTCTCTCCTGTTCATCACTTCTCATTAGAATCTGTCACTACGCTTTCAAAAGAATATATCACAGTGAAGATCAAGCACATACTGAGCGTGTATTGAAATAGAAAATTGATTCATGCTCAATAGACCATGGACTAACCATGGACATCACTCAGGACAGTTCATTTCAAGGTTGCTAAAGCAGCTGGAGCGGTGACCATAGACCCAGCCCCTTGATGACAACCTGTTTGAGTATCCCATGATGCACTATGGATTCAGCTGGCTCTGTACTGATGCAATGTAGGGTTAGCTGTTTGTCAATCCCAGAGTGTGGTTACAGCCCATGCGCATTCAATGTTGAGCGGTGACTGAGATTGCTCTAACTGTGCCTCTGTGACTGAAAGCCTGAAGTTGTCTGTAAGAGTAAAGTGTATTTCCTCCTGGTAGCCAGACTTTCAGTACAGTAACCCAGGCAGTTTTAGAATGCTATTAACCTGCAGATTAACCCCATATCTACAGGTTATAACCATTTTTGTACATGATAGGTTCACGCTAAAGAATGTGATACTAACATATTGGTGCTTGATACATTGTTTTGGCAGTAGGGGGAATCTACGCAATTTTAAGGTTGCCAATCACATATTCATTACTGAGCCTCAAATACATTTTGATAGTGTAAGAAGATGAAATTTTGAAAACTACAAAATCTGTATATCAAACAATGCCTTTCTATTCACTGTTTGGCTGAAGGGTACCAGGTGATGGTACTGTGAATGCTCTTAGCCAAGACAAATATTTTTACATACAGTATACAGAGACTAGATATAAGATTATTGTTTTATTTACTTTTCACAATTCAAGTCAGTTTTTTCTTAATGATATCTCCACAGACATCTACTACGAGCATTTATGATTGATTAATTGCTACCCAGTACCTCTAAGGTACGTTCGCGCGATCCGGATAAATGCAGTGTCTGCCCTCCTGTGGAGATGTGAGTGTTCTCTGCAGGAGAATGCAAAGTCCATGCCCATGATTAGGGATCTGGGAGCTGCAGACTTTTGCTGAGCTCTCTCCACTGAGAACACTTGCGTCTCCGTAAGCATGAATTGACTTGCAACGGATATGTGGTGGCTCAGAAAGCTGCACTGCAGGTGAGTTAACGCTGCGTACAAAAAGAAGCACAGGGGGCATGAGATTTCTATCAATTCAATCCACTGTGCTTGTACTGTACAATGCAGCATTTTAGACACAGCAGAAATATGCTGTGTCCAAAACGCTGGTAATCCTGATCGTGGGAATCCGGCCTTAAGACTGGTATGTATTTAAGTTTGGGGGGATTGGGTGCTAAGGAGTTATATTTTATTTAAGTTAATTAGTAGGGATGATCAAATACCTCAAATATTTGGCTTCGCAAATATCTGATGAACAGGTCGCCGCTATGCGAATCTTCGATGCGCAATGTAAGTATATGGGAAGTCCGAATAGTTCTGAATAGTTGTTATTCGGGTTTCTCATAGACTTACATTGCGCATCGAATATTCGAATAGTGGCGACCTATTTGGCAAATATTCGCAAAACCGAATTTTTGAGGTATTCGATCATCCCTATTAATTAGTCTATCCTGACTAGTTCATACGATACATACCATTAGCAATAACAAACTGTGTAGGCAAGGAGCTACTGACAATAAAGAAGTAAATGCAGAAATAAATACCTCCACCAATAGGATATCCTGTTTTCTCAAAATTGACACTCTATGGAGATGACCATCAGCCAGATTTTTAGAATTGATTAGGAAAACATCAGGATCATGATAGTAATTCCTTTTGTACCTTATTTGCAAGCTTCCTACATATAAAAAACAGCACAAGAAGAAAAACAAAAAGACAATAATAAGACAAATGTAAAGCATTACGTTATATATGCTCTATAGGTTCATTCAAGACATCCTGAAAGAGGACACAATAAGTCAATATCTGACAATGAGATTGTGAGCCTTTATTGAGCATGAGGATAAAGGACTTTCTGTATGAGTTCAATGGAGTCTGCATCTTATTTTTATTCTTTTGTCAAGCCATAACAATAATGAAGCACAATTCTTGTCGTAGGTTGAGAGAGCCCTCACACTGCTGAAATGTAATGTGGTTTTGCATCAAAATGCATTGCATATACTATATTCTAACCCGGATGCTTGCTTTACAAAGAAACTTTTATCTTTATGCAGACGTGTTTTTTATATATATTTTTTTCTGTAGACAATATCATGAAAAAACAAAACACACTGGGCTCCCTTAACCCCAAAAGAACATCAAAAGTGTGACGAAAGCTACACAAACTGTAAATATTTTCTTTGGGTAGGTAAATATTTGCTGCATTTTTTTTCTTTCGCCTTTTTTTGTCACAAAAAGTGAACTCTTTCCTAGCAATAGCAAAGTGAATGAGATATCTAAGTCTCATGCACACATTGCGTATTTTTCTATTATAGATTTGAGCCCATCTGCAGCATCTAAATTGTTTCAGCATTTTTGCAATGTTTTTAACCCATTCCAAGGAACAGGAATAAAAAGCAAGTAAATAATGCAGCAATAATTAAGCTAAAATATTCATATTTTATGCTCCATTTTCCTGCCAACAGACACATTTTTAGTGCAGACAGGTTTGCAACAAATATTTACAGAAGTTATCCATTACTTTAACATTGATGGCTTATCCTAATGCGGGCTTTACACGAGATGAGCTATCATGCGATGCATCGTCGTGGTCACGGTTTTCGTGATGCACATCCGGCATCGTTCACGATGTCGTCTCATGTGACACCTATTAGCGATGCAGTATCGCTCACAAATCGTGTGTCGTGTACTCGTCGCTAGGTTTCATAAAATTGTTTAATCAAAAAGGCGCCGGTTGTTCATCGTTTCCGTGTCATCACACGTTGCTCCGTGTGACACCACGGAAACGATGAACACAGCTTACCTGAGTCCCACGGCACCCGCCAACTATTTGGAAGGAAGGAGGTGGGCGCATGATAGATCGACTCGTGTAAAACAGGCTTTAGGATAGGTCATCAATGTCTGAGTGGCTGGCTTCCAAAAGCCCGCACCCCCACCGATCAGCTATTCTTATTGCTGGAGCCAGTAGCTTTTGGCTGGAAATGCTCAGTTCTGGAGCTGCCCCTTCTTCCGCTAGCGGCCGTGGCCGGATACTGCACATCCGCTTCCTATGCAAAATAAATAGGAGATAGATGTGTAGAAGACGGGGGGACTCCAAAGCTGAGCATTTCTGGTTACCTGCTGCCTCCACCTGCACAGAAAACAGCTGATTGGCAAGGTGTAGGATGTTGGACTCTGGCCAATCAGGCATTAATGACCTGTCCTAAGTATAGGCCATCAATGTTGAAGTAGTGGCCAACCTTTTTAACATGTGTTCCTTACTTATCAGCAAACATTTGCCAATGACCTTATCTATCCAAACAAAAAGGAAGAAAAATGCCTCAAAAAATCCAGCCTATTGGTAAATAAACATTGCATGAAACAAGAGTAAGTCAATTTTTTATGGTACTCTTTTTCTTTTTTTTAAAAACTAAATTTTTTCATATATTTGTAAACATAGACATACAACTGCATCTTAATAAATTAGAATATCATCAAAATGTTAATTTCATATAGTCATTTTTACTGCAGAATACCGAAGTAACTAAGCCCAAAAAACAATTATAACATAATGAGCAGTTTGATGCTCGGGTGAGCGAAAATCATGTCTCGAATATAATGGAGGGCACTGGGGAACTCAAGCATTTTTCAGGAAGATCTTTTGGAAAAATGCTTGAGTTTGCCATTAAATTCCATTATACTTGGCACACAAGTCGAACCCATCTGAGCATCAGACTGCTCGAAATAAGTATCTAGCACCCAAGCATGGTAGTTAGTGCTCGCTGATCTCTAGTTAAGATCAATTAACTCATCTCAAATATTAAACCATGTAAAAAAATATCTGAAAGACATGTCAATAACAATATTGCATATTAAAAAATATAGCGATTCACTGCGAATTTAAATAAAAGTAGATTTTTTACATATAAGTAGGAAAAAAGTGAGGTTTGGAATTTTTTTTACATATCGTGTCTCACAAATAGGGAAAAATTTAAATTTTAATTTGTGTCTTTTAGAAATTCAAATGGAAACCAGTACAAATTCTTCAGCCTATTAGAATACAGTTTCATAATAATAGAAGAAAAATAGCGGCACTCCCTTTAAAATGTAGGTGTCCGGATAAGATGCCAATCCATTCAAATACAGTCCCTGACAGAAGTTCTGTCGCTTATCCATATTATGTAACTAAAAGCTTATAACCTGACTTTAAATTCATCCATTGGTATCATAAATTACTCTTTTGAAAGTTGAAACCCTCCCAAATGTGGTTTAGGCTATGAAAATAAAGTTGCTGCAAAGCTGAAATATTGATCATTTAATGAACACAGAAAGGTCAGATTTTGGCAAGACAAAAGTTTTGTCGCCCACAGAAAGTAATGTGAAATTCAAACAAGTAATTAACTTCTAATACAAAGATATGTTGCATAACATTGGTGATTGAAGTTGTGGTGCTATTAGAGCCATATTTAATATTTTGTATGACTTCCATGAGCTTGAAGGACTGCATCCATGCGGTTGAACAATGATTCATACAATTTATTGATGAAGTTATCAGGAATAGCAAAGAATGCAGTCTTACATACCTTGAAGAGTTCATCTAGATTCTTTGGTTTTGTCTTCCAAGCTTCCTTTTTCATCCTACCCTAAACATGCTCAATGATGTTCATGTCTGGTAACTGGGCTGGCCAGTCCTTGAGCACCTTGTTCTTCTTTGCTAGGAGGAACTTTGTTGTAGAGATGAATGTATGAGATGGAGCACCATCCTGCTGCAGAATTTGACTCTTTTGATTGGGAATGTAAGAGGAGGCTTATACTTCTTGATGTTTTAGGCTATTGATATTGCCTTCCACCTTGCAAATGTTTCACACACACACCCCTATACTGAATTTAACCCCAGACCATGATCTTTCCACCACCAAACTTAACTGTTTTCTGGATCCATATGGGCTCCAGTAGGTCTCCTGCAGTATTTGCAGTGGCTGTGGTGTTATTCAACTGAAGATTCATCAGAGAAATCCACCTTCTGCCACTTTATCAGCGTCCATCTGTTTAGCAGGCTGTGCGACTTGGCAAATCCCACACGTTTTTTTAATTGCCTTTTGTTTAGTGCTGGCTTCTGGGCACTGATTCCACCATTGAGGCCATTTTGAGACAGATTCCTACAAACTGTTATAGATGACACAGGGACTTGAGGTTACTAGGCCTGTTGGAGCTTTGCTGCAGTGGAAGAGGGTCTGGCTTTGGATTTTCTAACCAACAAATATTTCTCCTGAGCACTTGTCTAGTGGGGTCTGCCAGACCTGAGCTTGTCAAAAACATCTCTAGTCTCTTCAAATCTTTTTTTAATTCTTTGTACTTGATGTTGAGACACATTAAAGGTGCCATCCACCTCTGCAGTGGATCTGGTCTTCAGCCTCTTGATAATCAAGGCTTTGGTCACAGGGTGGATTTTTCGCATGTTGTCAGAGGTTAAGTTGCAGTTCAACTGAAGGTCTGGGGTGCTGGCTTTCTATTTATACACACCCACTAATTAACCGATCATTTAGTGAGCACAGGTGAGGATGCAAACTAGGACTGGGTGCATTATATGACAAGACGACAAAACTTTTGTCTTTCCAAAATCTGACCATTCTGTAATAATTAAATGATCAATATTTCAGCTTTGTAGCAACTTTATTTTCGTAACCTAAACCAAATTTAGGAGGGTTTCAGGTTTCAAAAGAGTAATTTATGAAATCAATGAATGAATTTAAAGTCAGGTTATAAGCTTTTATTTGCATAATATGGATAAGCGACAGAACTTCTGTCAGGGACTGTATAGTAAAAAAGAAAAAATCCGACACTCAAGTTGACAAAAGAATTTCCGAGGTTTAATTCAATATAAAGGCGCTTTCCTACAGTGGTGATTCCGCATATTCACATGTGCTCCTGTTTTTCACAAGCTACCACTAACCACCAATCTTGTGTGAGTTTGAAATAGGTCCAGGCAAAGACCAAAATGTCCCTGATTGACACATATTGTGGTCATTGTATATTAGAATACAGTTTAGCCATTAGTTTACATGAATACAATATGTTTACAATATAGAAATTATTTTTGGTATATATTATTTAATTATATATTACGATATCTACAATGTATTACATATTTACTTATAGAAAATAATGGTTCTACATTTTGTACTTTTACTTACCATTTTTTGAAATGATAACTGAAATATACGCTTTATTTAGAGATTGTGCAAAAAGCAATAAACTTGGTGATTGAATTGTTCTGAACTGAAAAGCTATGCTCTCTTTAGAGTGTGAATCAGTGTAAATAGAAAATGTTTTAAAACTTGAATTTTTAATCATGGCATAATTCTCTTCAAAGTTGTACGTTAATGATGATTCTGCTTCAAATTGTGCAGAAATTTCTGTAAGACAAAGAAAAAGTAAGAACAAAAATATAGATTAAATATTCAATTTTTTACACATACAAGGAAATTAATAAAAAAATTCCTCCATCCAGGCACGCAACATTTCAATGCAAAATGAAAATCGGATGCAATGGGTTCCTGATTTCCTGCCTCTTTTTCTCGCTATGTATCTCCTGGTTATTTGTCTTACTCAAATTGCATCTACACCTCGATAGTTGGAGTTTTCAAAGATCGTTCTAATTAGGCTGCTCTCACATCAGTGGTATTCTGCCGCTATGACGGATCCGGCACAAATGCGGTTCAATACAGTTCAATGAAATCGTGGTAAGATAAAGTCACATGCTGTCATATGTGGCCGCATGTGACCGCATATGAACTTATCTTGCCACGAGTCCATTGAACTATATTGAATTGTACCGCATTTTTTATGGATCCAGTATTACGGCAGAATACTGCTGCTGTGAGAGCAGCCTTACTAAAGAATCTCTGTGCACATATATGTATGTGTATGTATAACCCTTTCATGAAAAAGGATGTATATATATACATATTTGCTCATGTTTTTGAATTTAATGCGGGCTCACTCGGTGAGCCCATATTAATCCCAGCACATGTCTGCTGATCTGATGAGCAGACATGTGCAACTAACAGGTGCTGGTGGATCTCTGAACCACTCATGCCTGTTGACCTCTTAGATCGCACTCACAAACTCTGACAGAGAGAGCTAAAATGCTCAGGTGGGCATCATGCTATTGCCCACCACCATCAGAGCACTGGCTTTCACAGGAGATCAACATTTCTGCTTATCACAGTGGTACTGAAGCATCACTCTGATCAGAAGTGATCAGACAGTGCAGGAAAAAGGTCCCCTAAGGGGACTAGTAGAATCAATAAAAAATGTAAAAAAAAGTTTTAAAAAATGTGGAAAAAAAACCCCCAAACTAAAAGTTTAAATCACCCCCCTTTTGCCCCATTGACAATAAAACAATAATAATAAAAAAATCCACATATTTGGTATCGCAGCATTCAGAAAATATAGAATTAATTAACTGATCAGTAAAGGGCTTGGTGAGAAAAAAAATCAAAACTTTAGAATTACAGATTTTAGGTCGTCGCTACATTGCATTAAAATGCAATAACAGGCAGTCAAAACATCGCATCTATCCAAAAATGGTATATTACATAGTTACATAGTTACTTAGGTTGAAAAAAGACCTAGGTCCATCTAGTTCAACCTTCCTCCACCAGTTCTACATTTAGTCACTAAGTCATTTATAACCAACAATGTTTTGTGTACTGAGGAAATCATCCAGCCCTTTTTTAAAAGCTGTTATAGTATCTGCCATTACTACCTCTTGTGGTAGTGTATTCCACAGCCTGACCGCTCTAACTGTAAAGAACCCTTTCCTATTTAGGTTTCGGAATAGGAAAGGGTTCTTTACAGTTAGAGCGGTCAGGCTGTGGAATACACTACCACAAGAGGTAGTAATAGCAGATACTATATGAATGAGGACTCTTTTGTTTTTATACCTGTAGTCCGAAACGCATTAAGCATCTCCATGTTATTATACTGTTTTCGGTCTTCATGCGATTTTAAAAACTTTTGGAATAAAGAATATGATGATTTTATCTTAAACAAGGAATTTGTGCCGGATTCTATTCCCTTCTATGTTACTTATCTGCAGCTGGTTGGAACTTACCAGCAGATGCCGAGCACCCAGGATATCCAGCAGTCTGGGCTGCAGGTGAGCTGAAAAATCCTTTTTTCTCAAAAAAATATGGAGTCATTCAAAATTACAACTTATCTCGCAAAAACCCAAGCATGTGGCTATGTTGACGGAAACATAAAAAAATTTTGGCTCTTAAAGGGAGAAAAACAAAAACTATAACGGAAAATCGCCCATGGGTGAAGGGGTTAAAATAGGTGGCATATTTGGTTTGGTCAAGCCTTTATTGATGTATGTATGTTTGTTTATGATTTTTTTGTGCTTTGCACTATTTGACTATATGCATTAAGATATGCAGGTTACTTATGTACATAGTATTGGAGTCAGGGTATTTTTCAGTATACTTTCCTGGTATCCCTGCTTTTCGTCTTTAAATTAATACTTATATGCTATTTACCTTGATTTTATATTTCAATAAAGTGATTTCTTTTTATTATTTCTTAACATATTTTTTATTATTGGGGTTTACACATCTAAGGAATAAAATAAGTATAACTCTTAAAAAGCTATTATTGTCTTGTTACCTTTCCCACTGCAGCCCTATATTTCAAATCTGACATGTGTCACTTTTAAAGATGAGCAAATAAAGTGGAATTGAATTCTTCTCAAATTTCCAAAGCTGTACGTTTGCCAAAATACAGGGGTTTTTTGTCATTCACCTCAGTGCAGATTCAGCAAGATGGAGCTGCTAGCTGCCAATTTTTCTGAACCATAAAAGACATCAAAGTGAGAAAATTAAAAAACAAAACAAAACAAAAAAAAACAACTTATCTTCATTTCTCAGGCCCTCTCCGCTACTCATTGCCACCTGTCCAAATCTTGTTGCAATTTTGAATTGTTATGAGCAGCGCTGAAATCCCTATTGCCTTAGTTGCAAGGCCAAAGATTCCAGGTTTGCCAGGCCAATAAAACCCAGAAGACTGAGGCCCTGGGTATTTTGGCATGGATACTAGACCCAGACAAATGGCGGTGAAGAGCAGAGGAGCTCAAGAGGAAAACGACTTTTTTTATTTTTTACATATTATGGATATTATTTTAGGGGGGTCTGTAGAAACCCCAGAGTATAATAAGGGACATGAAACATGTGGAGAATAATTTCTCCACATATCAAATTTCCTGGGGAAAAAGTGCAAAGAGGTGAAATTGAATTTATGTGTGATCTTCTCATCCTTATTTACTTTATTTGGAAAGCCTCTACTTACCCTACTGATTCATAGATAGTGACAGGCAAGTTTGCAGATACCTGAGATCAGTGGGTCTAACCAGGTTTAAAACAAACCCCGGTTACGGCTCAGAACTGATCTCGGATATCTGGCTAGAGGCTAGTCCCAGAGTACAATAAGTCTATGGGGATCAGAATTCAGCACTTAAAGATGGTGGTAGAAGAGATAGGGGGTTGGAGCAAGCGCATTATTCTTACAGGTCTCCAGAGTGGTTGTAACTGCTTCATTCTACTTTCGGGGCCACTCAATTACCTTTATACATATTCACTGCTTACTCCACCCACCAGCAGTCCTGGGATTTGTGATCGGTTGCAGTCAGACAGCGCCCCAACCCTGTGTAACCGCGTGTCTGACAGCTTGCAATAACAGGCCCTGTCTGTGGGTCTATTGGTATGAAAATGAATAAATAAATAAAAAATTGGTGTAGGATCCCATGTATTATGATACCCAGCACAGATAAAGCGCACAGCTACAGGCTGCAGTCTCCCGCCATGTACTTATCTTAGCTGTGTATTAAAATAAGAGGAACAGCATGTGGCTTTTAAAAAAAATATTTAAATAAACGATTTAAAAAAAAACTGCATTCAGTCCACCCCAATTTTGATACCCAACTATGATAAAGCCAAACAGCTGGGGGCTGGAGTTTTCAAGCTTACAATATCCATGCTTATTGGCCCCCCCCAGCCTAAAAATAGCAGCCTACAGTCGCCCAGAATTGTTGCATCCAACAATCCCAGAACTTTACCCAGCTCATCCCAATTGCCCTGGTGTGGCGGCAATTGGGGTAATAAGGGGTTAGTAATAACTCATAGCTGCCACTAAGCCCTAGAGTAGTAATAGGAGGCATCTATGAGACCCCTCATTGCTAATCTGCAAATAAAAATAAACACAAATGCTGAAAAATCCTTTATTTGAAATAAAATGCAAAAAACCTGCCATCTTTCAACCGTTTTTTAACACCCCATAACGCCTAGGTGTGTGTAATCCACATGAGGTCCCAACTCGATTCCAACTTCACTACAAATGAAATGTCAGTGAGCAGTCATAGAACATTACCACCCACGATGAGCTTCAGGCAGAGACTAAGCCATGCGATCAGAGGTGATCCACCTATGAAAACAGGTAACCTCACCTTAGGTGACCTCATTAAACTGAGTGACCTCACTGAGGACACTGAGATCACAGACCTGCATCTCCAAGCAGAAAATTGCATTTTTTTGCCAAGAGATGCAGAATTGGTGCTGAAATTTCTACACCTTATTTCTGCACCCATCTAGCCCTCCTGGAAAAAAAAATGCTTCAAAACTGCATGCATTATGATGTGGTTTTGATGCGGTTTTTTTTTTGCCAGGAGCTGTAAATTGGATGCGGGTTTTGACTAGGAAGTGCAAATTTGGTGCTGAAATCTGGTGCAAAGATTTCAGCACCAAATTTGCACCTCCTGGCAGAAAAATCGCACCGAAACGGAGTAAAACCTGTTTTTGTGCAATTTTAGGCCAAGAAATGCAGATTTGGAGCTGAATTTTTTACACCAAATGCCTGCATCAAATTTTCACCTCCTGGCAAAAAGTCGCTTTACTATTGCATCAAAATCGCATGGTGCTTTGATATGGTTTTCTTGTCAAGAGATTCAGGTCTGTGAACTCAGTGACCTCACCTGAGGTCACTCCGTTCAATGAGGTCACCTAAGATCAGGTGACCTGCAGTCACAGGTAGTTAACTATGGGAACCTATAGCTGTGACCGCAAATACCCTGAGAGACATCACCAATCATCTCTGCATCTTATTCTCTGCCTGAAGCTCACAGCAGGTGGTCATGTCTCACTGTCATTTCAGAGATGGGATCATCATGAGAATTCATGTGGATTACATAAGACCTGCGTGTTTTGGGGTTAATAAAGGTGTAAAAGAGAGATTTTTTTTATATTTTATTTCAAATAAAGGATTTTTTTGGTGTTTGTGTTTATTTCTTCTCACTTTCAGATTAGTAATTTGGATGGGTCTCATAAACACCTACCATTACTAATCTGGGGCTTAGTGGCAATTGTGAGCTGTTATTAACCCTTTATTACCCCAATTGCCACAGCACCAGGGCAATCGAGATTAGCAAGGTAAAGTTTCGTTATTGTCACATCTAATGGATGCAACAACCCTTGGAGACTGCAGGCTGCTATTTTTAGGATGAGTGAAAACCATAACCATGGATCTCTCTAGCCTGAGAATACCAACACCCAGCAGTCAGGCTTTATCATAGATGGGTATCAAAATTGGGGGGCATTGCATGCTGTTTTTTAAATTTTTTTATTTAAATAATTAAAAAAAAAGCCACATGGAGATCTTCTTATTTTGATACACAGTCAAGATAAGCACACAGGTGGGGGCTGCAACCTGTAGCCATAAGATTTATCATGGCTGAATATCTGGGGGGACCCTATGCCAAGTTTTTTAATTTTTTTATTTTTTCACAAAAGGACAGGGTCTGTGATTGCAAGCAGTCAGATACGCTGTCACACAAGGTGGGGGCGCTGTCTGACTGCAACCAATCAGAGACCCCGGGATTGGGTGGGTGGTGGAAGCAGTGAATGTTTATGAAGGTAAATGAGCGGCCCCTTGAAGTAGATTGAGGAGCCTCGAAAGAAGTTACAGCTGTGTAGAAGATCGGTAAGTTTAGCGCACCTGCTTTATTCTTATTTTCTTTATTTTTTCTTTATTTTATTTTTTTTATTACCCAAGTTGCTAGACCTGGATCATTACCCTGAGTTCTCTTAGAACTCTGGGCCAGTGCTAGGGTACTTTTGAACCTGTGTGGATCAAGACTTTTACAGTTCGAGTCTGCCCATCACTATTCATAAACTTTTTCATAACACATTGCACTTTATGCTAATAGTAAATATAGGCAAATATGTTACACATTTATGACAAAATCTGAAAGTCAATTTTATGCCATTGAAGCAGATAACTGTATCCACAAAATATTTAGTAATTAATGTTTACAATATGTCTATTTTATGTTGGCATACTGTTTAAATTGCCCTTTTTTATAAATGAAATTCAAGTGCCTTTGAAATGGCTACATATGAAATATCCCAAACTAAAATTACACACCTCAAATATTCAAAACAGCATTAATAAGTCTGTTAACATTTGTGGCACATCACATTAATTAGAACTCAGTACTAAAGATGAGCCACCCCCCTGGAGTTTGAATTCGGTTCAGTTCGTCGAACGGTGCTCCGTTCGACGAGCCGTTCGTCGAACCATTCGTCGAATTCTCGAACCCCATAGAAAACAATGGGAGGCAATCACAAACACATAAAAACACATTCTAAATGTACACATACAGTTAATAAACATTGCCATAACACTTACCTGTCCCCGCGATCTGTCCTGCACTCTGTCTCCAGCAGCTTTTCCATCGGATAATCGCTGCGTCCTCTCGGTAACCAGCAGTGATGACAGGTCCTATCGTGACGTCAAAATAGCATGTGACCAGTCACGTGTCTATTATCTCATTGGCTACAGACTGGTCACATGGCTTGGACATCATGCTAGGTCCTGTCATTGCACTCTCCGGTACACGGTGCACGTTGGTGTATCGTCGTGTACCGGCGACATGCCCTGGCACACGGTCGACTCCCCGTTCTGCTTCCCCATTCCATTATTGACCGGCTGACACAGCCAGTAAATAACGGAGATCACCATTGCCAGAGCAACGCGCCTGTTAGCGTCTTTCTCCCATGCAGTACTGCTGATGGAGCAGAGCTGCATGTGTTGAAGGAGAAAGAAGACAGAAGACCATGGATCGTGGAGGTATAAGAGTGACTAATAAACATGGAGTCTCTGTGTCTGTGTATTTACTTCTATTAAAGTATTTTTTCTCTGTGGTGTCTTTTTTTAACCATTTATTGGAGATTCTTAATGGCCGGGTCAAACTTGCCTGACATTAAGAATCGCTGGCTTAATACTAGCTAGTAAAACAAAGCTAATATTAAATCATTATTACCCAGCAAGCCACCTGGCTTCAGGGCTGCTGGAAGAGTTGGATACAGTGCCAGATGATGGCGCTTCTCTGAGAGCGCCATTTTCTGCGGCGGCTGCAGACTGCAATTCACAGCAGAGGGGCCCAGAAACCTCGGGCTAACCTGTGCTGCGGATTCCAATCCCCAGCTGACTAGTTGTACCCAGCTGGACACAAAAATGGGGCGAAGCCCACGTGGTTTTCTTTTTTAATCATTTCATGAAATTCATTAAATAATTAAAAAAAGGGCTTCCCTATATTTTTAGTTCCCAGCCTGGTTCAAATAGGCAGCAGGGTTTGGGGGCAGCCGTACCTGCCTGCTGTACCTGGCTAGCATACAAAAATAAGGCGAAGCTCACGTCATTTTTTTTTTTTTTAGTTTTTTGGGGAAAAAAATAAAAAATGCTTCCCTGGATTTTTCATTGACAGTGACGGTAACACCAAGCAGTGGGGGTTAGCAGCCAGTAGCTGCTTGGATTACCCTTATCTAGCAATACAAAAAATGCAGCGGGAGCCCATATATTTTTTTTTATTATTTATTTAATTAACTAAAACAAAAATGGGCTTTCCTGTATTTTGACTGCATCACATGATAGTGCTGTAAAAATAAATCATTAAAAAAAAAATGACATAGCGCCCCGCGGTATTTTTGATTCTTAGTGCAGTTAAAGCAGACAGCTACGGGTTGCCACTCCCATCTGCCTGGCGTTACCTTGGCTGGCAATCAAAATACAGGGAAGCCCATTATTTTTTTTTATTTAAAAAAATAGTTAAAAAAAAATGACGTGCTGTCCCCCCATTTTTTGGGGATCCAATGTGGAGGTCACCCCAGGCTCTTTTTTATAATTATTTTATAAATAATAATAATTACAAAAAAAATTAGGGTCCCCCCTACGGACAGCTGACAGCTGTGGTCTGGTATTCTCAGGGTGGGAAGGTCCATAGATATTGGCACTTCACAGCCTAAAAATAGCAGGCCACAGGTGCCCCAGAAGTGGCGCATCCACTAGATGCGCCAATCCTGGCGCTTCACCCCAGCTCATCCCGTGCCCTTGTGCAGTGGCAAATAGGGTAATAAATGGGGTTGATACTAGCTGTAAGGTCACCTGACATCAAGACCAGCAGTTTGGGATGTTATGGCGTCTATCAGATACCCGACATCACAAACTGTCAGTGCTAACAAAAAAAGATGTATTTAAAAAAACACTCCCCAAAACATTCCCTCTTTCACCAATTTATTGTAAGGAAAAAAAAAAGAGGGGGTGCCACGATGACTCTGGACCATCTAGAATATGGGGGGACACGCTCAGGGAACGTATCCTCCATTTTCTAGGAGTGCAGACCCTCCATGTTAGGAGTGTGGGTGCAATGAATCTGCACCCACTCTCCCCGGGTCCACAGCAGCAGAGTCCATGTCGTTAGTGTTGCTACCAAAGCTGCAATGACTTGCTCATGAGGTAAGGGCATGCCTAATCAGGAGAACTATTCTACATTTCCAAATATTGGTATTTGCTGATATTATTGCTATTCCACCTACTATATATTGGGGATAGGATCTTGGAGATGGAATACCCCTTTAAGTCCAGTTATCCAGCTGAATGAATATTAAACAACATAGCTCGCTATTTAGACATGTTTTCTTGTGGCGTATAACGGACTCTCATGTTTGGTAGTCGTTCAGCAGGGCAACTATAAAATCAAATACCTCCATTTGGAAATATAGTATAGCTCTCCTGATCAACTATGTTCCTTACCTCATGAGCAGGGCATTGCAGTTGCTTACAGATGCATGGTTACCGCCACTCACTGTATCTGAACACAGGAAGCTGAGCTGACAGCCGCTCTGTGCATGCGGCAGCATCTATTGTGAAGGAGGGGCCTCGGGGGATCAACGCAGCACAGGTACGGGGGTCACCCGGGAACATCTGGGGGGTTATAGGGGGGGACCTGGCAGGGCCTGGGGAGGAGTTTTCTGTCGCATATGTCATGGCATATTCCTGAAACCCCGGAGATTTTCTGACGCGGGGGGGCGCTATTCACTTATTTCTGCCTGCTGTTTATAAACGGTGCTTTTTTTTCACGGGTGCATCCGTGTGGCATCCGTTTCCATTCCCTATACGGTCCTTATGTCTGTTTGTCATCCATGTGCCTTCTGTTTTTTTTGCGTTCTGCAAAAAAACTGAAGGAGGGAAAATGCATAAATTTACCCAGGATCCATAGCTTCAACCTACATGAGGCGGTCACATGTTCACTCCAGTGCCATTTTCTACTGCTTTTCACAGCGTAGAGCGCTCTGGTGATTTTCTTGTGCTTGTACACTTCATAACAGTCTTTTCTGTCATTATAATGGCAGAAAGACACATAATGTCCCACTCTTCTGCATTTTGTAATTTTGCACCCTTTGGTGCCTTTCATGTGGCACTAAGGGATGCTTAGCCTTGTATTTGCCAAAAAAAAAAATAAAAAAAAATGACGTGGGGTTCCCCCTATTTGTGTAGCCAGCTAGGGTAAAGCAGACGGCTGCAGCCTGCAGACCACAGCTGGCAGCTTTACCTTGGCTGGTAATCCATAACTGAGGGCACCCCACGCTGTTATTTAAAATTAAATAAATAATTAAAAAAAAAAAACACGTGGGGGTCCCCCCAAAATTGGATCACCAGTGAAGGTAAAGCGGACAGCAGGGGTCTGATATTCTTAGACTAGGGAGGTCCATGGTTATTGGACTCTCCCCAGCCTAAAAATAGCAGGCCACAGCCGCCCCAGAAGTGGCACATCCATTAGACGTGCCAATCCTGGTGCTTCACCCCAGCTCATCCCGTGCCCTGGTGCAGTGGCAAATGGGGTAATATATGGGGTTAATATCAGATGTGTAATGTCACCTGGCATCAAGCCCTGGGGTTCGTGATGTCAGGCATCTATCAGATACCCAACATCTCCAACCCAGTCAGTAATAAAAAAAATAGATGACAAACATTTTTATTTGAAAAAACACTCACCAAAACATTCCCTCTTTCACCAATTTATTAGAAAGAAAAACAAATCCAGGTCTGCTGTAATCCAAGGGGTTTCCATAACGATCCATACCATAGTCACTGTCCCAGTCAATGAAGCACAGAATGTTCCCCATTGGCTGGGAGAGCAATGCAGTGACCTGAGCTAACATCAATAGGTCAGCCCAGGTCACTGCAGGGCATGACAAGTGCTGCTGTCAGGAGCGAGGTACATTACCTGCGGTGACGATCTCCTGCACTGCTGATAGCAGAGCTGTCACTGACTTCAATGACCGCCACCTTCACAGCCAAGTATCACGGGAGCCTGCGACGTCACCGCCAGGTGGGTGGAGCCAAGTGGGGCCATGTGTGCGGAGTGTGAGGTGGGTGGAGCCTAGCAGGGTTATCTGTACAGAGTGCCAGGTGTGTGGAGCCAAGCGGGGTAATGTGTGCAGAGTGTGAGGTGGGTGGAGCTAAGCGGGGTAATGTGTGTGGAGTGCGAGGTGGGTGGAGCCAAGGGGGGTAATGTGTGCAGAGTGCCAGGTGGGTGGAGCCAAGTGGGGTAATGTGTGGGGAGTGCAAGGTGTGTGGAGCTAAGCGGGGTAATGTGTGCGGAGTGCAAAGTGGGTGGAGCCTAGCGAGACTATGTGTGCGGGCGACGGAGTGTGAAGTGGGTGGAGCCTAGCGGGTCCATGTGGCGCTGAGGACGTCAGTGCCGGGGACTGCATGGCTGGGGACAGGTGAGTGTGTGTGTGTGTGTGTGTGTACATGCCGAGTGCAGGAGGGGGCGGAGCCGAGCAGTTAAGTGTTGGCTCCCTGCACACGTAACTAGGATAAAAATTGGGTTATCAAGCAAAGCGCTTTGCTTGGATACCCGATATTTATCTTGGTTACCAGCTTACGCAGGCTGCCAGCGATGGCTCCCTGCACACTGTAGCTGTAAAAAGGCCTGCTTCTGGTGATCGAACCGTTCTCGAACATAACTCGAACTGTCGTGCTTTTAGCAAAAAGCTCGAGTTCCATCTCGAGCACCCCCAAAATCACTCGAACATGAAATTGGCGAACCTCGAACCTCAAACATCGCTCAACTCTACTCAGTACACGTGAAATTGAGACATTTTATTTGCAGATATTTCATTTCTTATTAATTTATATTCTGTAATAGAGCAGCTGAACATAGAAATGTGACAAAACATTTATTACTTAGATTATTTCAAATGTGTTTAATTAAAGTTTGTAAAGCCAAGATATATCTCGATCATTTATATTTTTACTTAGATTAAACAGATTTTTAGAAATATCTCACGTGTGGCCTCGTTGGGTTATTTTACGCAAACACAAGCCTTTAGAAAATGAAGGAGAACTTTATAAAGTTTGGGATTTCTTCTTTGAATAACGTTATTTTCCACATATTTTAGGTAGGCAGAGGCCTTTAGGTTCCAAAACATAAAAAACACATCTCAAAAGACCCATCTTTGGACCCTACACACCACAAATAATTTGTTACGGTTTGAGTATTTTCATACAACAGAATGTATTAGACTTGAAGGTGGAAATTAAAAAAATGTAATTTTCCTATAAAATGTAGCTTTATCATAATTATTTAATTCTCTAAAGAGCTAATAGGAGAAAAAGTACCCCCACTTTTTTCACAATTTTTCCCAAGTACTACAGTACCACATATATGGTGAAAAACTGCTTTTTGGGTGCACAATATACTGTATATCAGAAGTGAAGAAACACTATTTGGAGAGTGGATTTTCTGTATTGTTTTTAGCCTACTTTTGGCATATCTCAAAGTACATTTGAATAGTATTCTAGTGATATAGTAAGGAGTAATAACTTTTATTTGGGCTCTTCTTGTTTTTCAATTATTTTGTTGGCATATTTGACATATGTGAGGTTCATCAGGACAAAATGAGATCTGTTGGGGGTATTAAAAAATCGACATAAATTTTGCCATTATTGTTCAGATTTTCTTTCTATTGCATTAAGCATGTAGCATGACCTAACTACTTTAATCTGTAAGTAAATATGATTCTGTTGGCACAAATTTATATCCTTTGTATTACTATTTTTACATAAAAATAACATTGCACTAAAGTTACATTCATTGTTTTTATTGTATGAGTGACAGGTTTTTTATTTTTCATTGATGAAGTTGTATGCACGGTAGTTTTTTGCAGCACCATTAGACAATAACACCATTTTATGATGCATGCAATTTTGGCAATTTTTTACAGCTTTTACATATTCATTTTATAGCACTGGTTCTTAAAACTGTGAAAGCAACAATTATGTGCATGTTTTGGTTATTTACATTTCTTTATATAATAATGCTGTCATGATCCAGGACCGATATTCCCCGCTCCAGAGTTACCAAGACCCAGTCTGGTTATGTCAGAAGTTATCTCCCATCGGCCTCGTTCCGGTTTCAGGAGACACTCTATCTGGGTGCTGCACCAGCATTCCTGTGCTGGTTATAGTTTTGCTCTGCAGTCTGTGACTTGCTCTGGTGAGATTTCCTGTTTGATCTGACTCCTTGTTACCATGCCCTTACTGTACCCTCCATCGCTCGTCCATCTGTCCCACTCCTTGACTTCCCTCTCTTATTATTTGTTTAGCCATCCTGGTTCATCTTCCTTACCGTGTTTGTGTCCCCTCTGGTCATGTCTTCTGTTCACTGTGCCCTTTGTGTTCCCCTCTGCATACTTGATCTCCCGACATCCAATCTCGGTTCTGTTTTCTGACCTGATCTTGATCCTGCCTCTACAGTGACTTGACTTCCTGCTAGACCCTGATTGCTTGACTACTCTATTTCCCCCTGGTGGTTCACCTGTGAACTGCCTGCTGAACTTACTCTCTGTACTTTATCCTTCTTTCTGTTACAGTGTTATTTTGACTCTCCTTCACTACTCTGCTGCCACCTGGTGGGGAATACGCTGTACTACTTCTTACCAGCCCTTTGTACAGCATGACAAATTCCTCTTTATTTAGGAAATTTTGATTTTTCATGTTCCTTTTATTTTTGCTTTTTAAATGCTTGGTTTTTTTTACCTTTATTTTTGTACCACTATGGAACTGTTAACCCTTATAACAACTTGTAAAATGCTTGTACTGTAATGCATTATACCATTAAGTATTTTCAGTGACAAAACAGCCTTTTAGGAATTAGAGTAGTTTAGGTGTTGTCAATATCATAGGGAAAGCAAGTACTGGTTCACCAGAGGAGGAAGAAAGGAGGTAATAGCATGATGACACAGAGCTGTAAACAGCACAGGAGGTGGAATAGGACAAGTACTTAAGTGCTTAAAAAAAAGTAACATCACTGACAGGTGCCAGTGAATAGCAAGGTTGGGAGGGTCATGGAATAAGTACTGGAGATATGGAAAAAGAAATAAGGGTGCACTGGCATGGATGACAAACAGCGGTAAACTACACCAGAAACAGGGTGGGAGATGAAGGACAAGAATCATCAGCACAGGAAAGTGTAAGTACGGGAGTACAGAAGGGGGGACAAAGAGCAGTAAACAGCACCATACACAGGGCAGGAGATTAAGGACATGGATAATCAGCACAGGGTGGGAATAAGTTTGGCAGTACAGAAGGGGGACAGAGCAGTAAACAGTACAATACATATGGAAGGAGATGGAAGACAAGGATAATCAGCACAGCATAGGAGTAAGTATGGGAGTACAAAAGAAGGGGATAAAGAGGAGTAAGCAGCACCATACACAGGGCAGGAGATGAAGGATAAGCATCATCAGCACAGTGTAGGTGCAAGTATAGGAGAAAAGAAGGGGGGGACAAAGAGCAGTAAACAGCACCAGACCAGACACAGGGCAGGAGATGAAGAACAAGGATTATCAGCACAGTGTAGGTGCAAATATGGTCACACAGAAAGGGGGGAAGCGGGAAATACTACAATGGTGACAATTAAAACACTAAAAAAAAAAAATTACTTGTATATCACAAATTTAATGAATTGTACTATAAAATAACATGATATTTAACCTGACTATTGAAAACTGTAAAAAGAAAATAATGGTGGATTTGTTATTTTGTTGTTTATTTTCCCTCACAAAAAAATGAAAATGTCATATATATCTTTGTATGTCGGTACCATGAAAACTTAAACAGATCTTGAAAAAAAAAAAATGCCATCATAACGCCCCACGATTAGAAAACTGTTTTTAAAAGAGATGCCTCGTAGAACAAATGATAAAGGCAAAACTATTAAATCAATTATGGAATTGCTGTTTTGTCTTTTTTTTTTTAAATATTGCTTTCTCAAGATCTAAAATTGATATATCTTTGGGGTTAAAATTGAAACTGTTAACTATTTAATCTACAACTTTAAATGCTAGATATATGCATAAGTCAATTTTTCACATTGCTAATATAATTGATGGCAACAGAATAACTGGAAAAAAAATTAATTAAATAAAATGGTTTTCTGGTTCTGACAACCCCGTTATAAATGTCCTAATTTTCTGTATGTTTATCAAGTATGAACATTGGCTACAAGGAGCAACTTTTGCTCCAGAGGTCCCTGCACATTCATGCACCACAGCGAAATGATTTCACTTGGCACGTTCATTTTCGCTGTAATGGAGCCGCAGTGTAATTGAACACTTGCTGCTATGTTCTCTAGATGGGTTCTGTTGCTCACTGGTTTTCTGCCACATTCCATAATCAGCTTATAATCAGGAAACCCTTTTAGTATTGATTAATGTTTGTTCATCCTAGTGTCCTTATAGCATCCAGTATAATGATGTACATTTGTTTTTCCTTATGTGCATTTGGTATCTTAGCTATTTTTATTTTAAAGTCTATAGGTCAAATTCATCACGGTGTTTTCACAAGAGATTTGGTGTAAAATACCACATAAAGTCATAAACTGTTTGCGCTACTCGACGTTATGCAAAAATGTTGCAACTTTTCTCATTTTTATGTCAGTCCTGGTCAGCTCCACCACAGTGGATGGAATGTGGCAGGATGGACTGTGTAGCAAAGCTAATTTGGCAAATTACACCATAAATGTATACCGTAAATATATATCAGCCAATGGCTGAAAAACATTTAAAATGGAGGCACACAGAAGTTGTCAAATGCACTTAAGTTATTAGGAGACATCAGCCTCTTCAAAATGTTTGCATATTTTACTTAAGAGCTCCCTTTATTAACCCCTTCATGAACATATATATACAGTATACACATATATATATATATATATATATATATATATACATCCTTTGCCATGTCTGTCCCTTTAATGCAGCGAGCCTGCATTATTCCTGGCACATGACTACGGATATGATTAGTAGACATGTGCAGCTAACATGAGCAGGTGGATCTGCCTTTAAACCCCTTAGATCGTGCTGTCAAACTCTGACAGCGCAATGTAACGTTCTCCGGTGGGGATCGTACGCTGTTCCCTGCCGTCATCGCCGGCTCTGTGACATGATCACATTGCACCAATGGGTTGTCATAGCAGCGTGATGTTAGCTGATGACCTCTGCTTCTGTCATGACTCTTTTCCTGTGAGTGCCGGCAGAGTGTGCCGACATTCACAGGCATTTCTGCTGATCAGAATGATGCTGAAGCACCTCTCTGACAGACAGCGAAGGCATGAAATCCCCTAAAGGGACTAGTAAAATCAATAAACAATGTTTAAATTTTTTAAACAAAATATGAAAATAAAGTCTAACAAAAAGCTCAAATCATCCCCCTTTTGCCCCATTGAAAATAACACAATTAAAAATATACATATCTATGGTATCGCCGAGGTTCAGAAATTCTCAGTCTATCAAAATATAAAATCAATTAATCTGACTGGTAAAGGGTGTAGCAGCAAAAAAGTCAAATCGCCCAAATTCATTTTTCTTGCCACTTGAACATTGCAATAAAATGTAATAACAGGCAATCAAAACATCACATCTATCCACAACTTGTATAATTACAAATGTCAGCTCAAGATGGAAAAAATAAGCCTTCAGTGAGCCCCAGATCCCAAAAAATGAGAACGTATATGGTGACAAAAGTGCAATTCTTTTTTTACAAACTTTAGAATTTTTTTTTCTGCTTACATAAAAGTAAAACTATACATGTTTGGTATCTACAAACTCGTACTGACCTAGGGAATCATATTATAAAGTCATTTTTACCATTTAGTGAGCATGGTAAATAAAAAAAACTCAAGAAACAAGTGTGGAATTGCTCTTTTTTTTTCAATTTCACCACACTTGGAATTTTTTTCCCATTCTCCAGTACAATATGGGGCAAAAGGAATGGTGTTATTCAAAAATTCAACTTGTCCCACAAAAAATGACTGACAAATAAAAAAGTTATGGCTCTTGGAAGAAGGGAATGGAAAAACTTAGCCGAAAAATATAAAATCACCAGGTGGTGAAAGGATTAAAAAGCTGGTTCCCTTTCAGTAAAATCATTGTCCCTGCTGTAGGTTAATATAAAGAAACAAACCGTGCTACACTCACTGTCCTCAGGTCAACTGTTGAGTCTCCAGCAATGCTTTACGGAAAGTTCATTTACTGAGAATCTCCATTAACAAAATTGAGTCAAAGTCATGCAAAGTTCAAATATAAAGATAACGTTTCGACTTATTTACTATAAAAATTGCCAAGTAAATTCTTACCTTTCTTACAAAATGCTCCAGTATATGCTGACGAACTGCAGTTACAGGAAAACCCATTCTGTTTTTCAATACATTTTCCTTCATTTTGACATAAGTTCCCATAGCTACTACAGTGACCAGGGCAGCCCGGTATGATATCTGGGGTCACCTTTGCTCTTTCTTCCAAGTCAATAAGAATGCCATTCAACTTCAAGGAGCGAATGCAGCCTAAAAATCCTTTCAGTCTTGAAGGTGTTCCACCTGTTTAATAAAAAGTAATAATATACATGATTAACTGGTCAACATATTTGTAAGTGCGTCACTTCAATAGGCAGGTGCCTTTTTTTTTTTTTGCTGATCGCTAAGTATACATATCATACCTTATTTTGCAACATGTTGTTAAACCTGCTGGTTTATTATTATCATAACTCAATATTCATATTATGGATGAGAATAAGGTAGGTTAAAGGGGTTGTCTCCTTAAGGGAATCCTCTCTATAACTGGGCTGTCTGCATGATGTGACGATCGTGTGACCTCCCTGTCAGTATGAGTACAGTGATGCTAGGATTTGCCCTATAGCCCACTGGCTGAAATCTGACTGGGAGTGTCATGGGATTTTGATGACACATGAGATGTATAGGTAAGAGGAAGTGAATGTACCAATGAAGGTTTTTGGGATTTTTTTTAATAGCAATTCTTGCCCAAACACATATTTTATAGTGTAGAGCTCCATAAGGAATGGGCTGATCACATGCTTGGCAAATTAACCATTATCCCTATTGGTCCGAATTCTGGGATGTGGCATATGGTAATGTGTAAATAGTAAACTAAGGGCATATACTGCATTGTTATGCAAATTTGACACTAATTTCCACATTTTTGAGATAGATTTATTCCACGAAGTGACATGAATGGTATGTGACATCTTGCCAATGTTAAGTGATGTTCTCTGTATATTTTTTAACCATAATTTTATTTCTATTTATTATAGTCATGACAAGACTGGATATGTAGGATGGACTAGAGTGACCTGTAATGTTTTGTATATTGTGATTATGTGGACCTTTAATGTCTTGAGAAAGGCTCTGCATTGGACAAAACGTTGCTCTTTTATGCTTTTTCCTCAATGTATGCTGGTACCCAATAATAAAATTGGGTCCAGCAAGGTATCACTTAGATTACAGGGTGCAGCTGTTCTGACATAATCCAAATTTTAGATTTAGCAAAGCAGCCAAGATGAGAAAACTGTTCCTGCTCAGACCAGGCTCTCAATAGAGACTGTACATTGACAGTGAGATGTCAATTAAAGGAGGGGGCATGCCAGACTGTCTGTGCCTGTGACATTGTGGTAGGAGCAATGAGAAATCCTGCTGCTTTAACAAACATAGCAAATAAGCAAAAAATCGGACAGGCATCACTGAATTCTCTGTGTTAATACTTGCAGCATGCTGGCTTCAGCTTACATAGCAAAACCCTGCTGACAGATTCCCATTAAAATTATGTAGATGGCTTGGTGCATGCCTAAACTTTTAGTGCTATCAACAACACATGAGTATCTCTCTATAAGGTAATGTAAAGTAAAGTTATAAAGATAATGCACTATATCACATTAATATGTATAGAGCATTTTGATTCTCCCACAACATGTAACATTCAATTTCACACTGCAAATCCCTTTTTTAATCAGAAAGTAGGTGGCGCTTTCACAGAGAGCACAGGCGTTATTTGCCAAGTGCTCCTGTGTATGTAAAAGTCAGGAAAATTGATGACAGCTGAATGATTGTCTAAATCATTATTTTGAAGAAAACTAGCAATTTTGTATTAGGGGTTTATAATCAGAGTAATGTAGATTCTTATTTACCAATATGTTGTTGACACAATATAGCACTGGTAATATAAAATATAACTTTTAATATTTTTATTAAAATGTAATAAAAGTGACACCCAAATAATACCACAAGATGTTTAGCACTAGAAACAAATCCAAATTGTCCACCAGTCAGAGCCTATTCCTTCTCACCAGGGCCCATAATGCCTCATCACACACAGAGATAAATCTTTGTCAGATCTGTGGTTGCAGTGAAATCATGAACATATTGTTCCATTTGTACACAGCCACAAACCTGGCACTGATTGTCCACAATTTCACTGCAACCACAGATCTACCACAGATCTACCACAGATCTACCACAGATCTACCACAGATCTACCACAGATCTACCACAGATCTACCACAGATCTACCACAGATCTACCACAGATCTGCCACAGATCTGCCACAGATCTACCACAGATCTACCACAGATCTACCACAGATCTACCACAGATCTACCACAGATCACCACAGATCAACCACACATCTGCTGCAGATTTATGTCTGTGTGTGACAGGTCCTTTAGACTATTATCATATGCACTCTATATTGCCAAAAAGCAATATTAATGTGACGTTGTGCAATAAACAGGTAATTCCTCCTTCATAATTGCACTCATGCCCAAAGAGTATCACTTTTTTAAGGTGTCTATGTGCATTAAGAATGTAAACAAATGACTATATCAAGAATTAATTCATTACAAACATTTGCATAAAAAGGGTGAAAGAGGGGAGTTGTTGGACAGGAAAAAGTGCTAAAGAGATAAATACATTCATTGGTAGCGGTGGGATCTATGCTTACCAACTATCCCACCACATAACTATTAAACTGGTATTACCATCCTTTTGATGGGGGAGTGGGGGATTTTCACACACCACACATTACCCCAGGTAATAACCAGTAGCACTCAATGTCCTCCTTCCCGACACGTTTCCTCAATATAGATTCATCAGGGGAGTTGGAGACTATAATGTCAGAGGCATGTTGAGCTGCCAATTCAAGATCAAGTGGTATCTGAAAGATGCGAGACTTATATGACCTATTAGGCCCACCTTATCAATCAATTGCAACCGTCTTATCCTGCTGAATATGGGATTTCCGGTCCACATGTCAGTGGAATGCACACTGTAAATCCGGCGTGCGTGCCACGATTAGGGGGTGGTACTTTCCACCATACCGTCCGTGCATACACTGAGCCAAAAGTTCATGTTGTTTACTTCCGCATTACGTGAGGAGGGGGCGTTACTATCGGTCACGTGACTGGTCACATGGTATTACATCGCCGTCACGTGACCACACGCTGTGCTCACAACGTTATGCCAGGCATTATATTGCTAGGCAACAGGGGACATGCCTTTCCATTAAACAGTCACCCAGCATTACATCATTAGCTGCGTTCTATATTGGCGTTGCCTGGCCAAGTATTCAGAATGTCAGATTGTCCATTCCAAATACGGCAATTTGCAAACCTTATGGAAGCCAATTATAAAACAATGACAGTATGGAGGCGTTACTATCGGTCACGTGACTGGTTAAAGAGTATTACATCACCGTCACGTGACCGCACACTCTGCTCACAGCGTTATGCTAGGCATTATATTGCTAAGCAACAGGGGACATGCTTTTCATTAAACAATCACGCAGCATTGCATCATTAGCTGCGTTCTATACTGGCATCATCTGGCCACATATTCAGAATGTCAGATTGTCCACTCCAAATACGGCAATTTGCAAAGCTTATGGAAGTCAATTATGAAACAGAGTATGGAAGTCAATTATGAAACAGAGACAGTATAGGGATAAATAGAGAAAATAAGTCTCATATTAAGTGTTAATAGATGGGAATTTTCTAAAATGACGGAAATCACCGTCTAACCAACTGTTCCACCTAAGGAACAGGATGAATTATAGGTACTTTTGGCAGGATCTAACAGGGGCTGGTATAACAGAGGACAGCTAGATACAAGGAATTGTCTTATAAACGATGATAAAAGGAGGAGGGCTAAAAGGGAGGGGTTCGTTCACAACAGAGGACAATGATTTCGGGATCTGGCAGCATTAAGAGAAAAGTGCCTAAATATCCCTCACTCCACATTAGAAACTCACCCTTTCTAACCATGGAGGTTGGCACCCTAAACCATCACGTCATGAAGCCCCCACTCGTCGTCGTCTCTCCCTAACTAGCCGTTGAATTGCCCTATCACAGAAAGCAAACAAAAGTGAGTGTTTCATTCAAGCCTAGAGGGGCCTGGGTTTTTAAAGTGTAAATCCAAAATGCCTCTCTCTGTAAGAGACGTTTGTCCCAGTCTCCACCCCTAATGGGTGGTGCAATAGATTCAATGCTCATGAACGTAAAGTCATTGGTGTTTCCTCCATGTGTGGAATTAATATGCTTCGAGAGGGGGGTATCTCTCTTGTTGGCAATATCACGTAGGTGCTCTCTTATCCTACACCTCAGTTCCCGTTTGGTCTTCCCTACGTATTCAATTATGCAGGAACACGTGGCCTTGTAGAAAACCCTACCAGTGTGACAGTTTATGAACGATTTGATCAGGAAAGTCCACCCTGTAATAGTATTCACAAAAGTTTTGCCTGTGTGAATGATGGGACAAGCTATGCACCCACTGCATTTAAAGGCCCTTACCATTTTCTGTGTGAGCCAAGTAGTGGTTCTTGGTGGGTCAAAATGACTATGCACTAGTCTGTCCTGCAGGGATTTGTTACGTCGATAAGTGCAGTGGGGATAATTGCCAACCAGATCACCGACCTCAGAGTCTATCTGAAGAATGGGCCAATGTCTTTTAAGGATTTTTAAAAGTGCATGAGACCCGTTACTGTAGGTGGTGATGAACCGAAATTGGTTATCATCAGTTCATGAGGGAGAAGGAATTAACAGGCTGGTCCTATCCCTTTTACTAGCCTCATGATATGCTTTACTCAGAATGTTGTCGGGATATCCCCTCTCTCTAAATCGTTTCCGCAAATCAGCCGATTGCTCTTGGAAGTCTCTGTCACTAGAACAGTTGCGTCTAATGCGGGCATCACATGGTACGATCTATCGTGCAATCGAACGAGCGATCGCACCCGCCCCCGTCGTTTGTGCGTCATGGGCAAATCGCTGCCCGTGTCGCACAAAGTCGTTAAACCGCCGTCACACGTACTTACCTGCTGAGCGACCTTGCTGTGGGCGGCGAACATCCTCTTCCTGAAGGGGGAGGGACGTTCGGCGTCACAGCGACGACACACAGCCGCCGGCCAATAGAAGCGGAGGGGCGGAGATGAGTGGGACGTAAACATCCCGCCCACCTTCTTCCTTCCGCATAGCCGGTGGGTGTCTCTGGACGCAGGTAAGCTGTGTTCATCGTTCCCGGGGTGTCACACGGAGCGATGTGTGCTGCCTTGGGTATGATGAACAACCGGCACCATGAAAAATAAATGATTTTTTAAAAATAAGCGACGTGTACACGACTCACAATTTGTGACAGATTCAGCATTGCTTGGAGGTGTCACACGAAACGACGTCAGAAACGATGCCGGATGTAATGCAAACGAATCGAAATTGTCCACCAGTCAGAGCCTATTCCTTCTCACTAGGGCCCTTAGACTATTATCATATGCACTCTATAATGCTAAAAGGCAACTCCAGATGCCTCTGACATTATAGTCTCCAACTCCCCTGATGAATCGGTATTGAGGAAATGCATCGGGAAGGAGGATGTTGAGTGTTACTGGTTATTACCTGAGGTAATGTGTGGTGTGTGAAAATCCCCCCATCCCCCATCAAAAGGAAGGTAATACCAGTTTAATAGTTATGTGGTGTATATGGAGTGCATATGCTAATAGTCTAAGGGCCTTAGTGAGAATTAATAGGCTCTGACTGGTGAACAATTTGGATTTGTTTCTAGTGCTAAACATCTTGTATTATTTGGGTGTCACTTTTGTTACATTTTAATAAAAATATTAAAAGTTATATTTTATATTACCAGTGCTATATTGTGTTTATAATCAAAGATTAACAGATTTCAATGTTTGACCAACACTAAGGGGTACTTTACACACTACTACATCGCAAGCCGATGCTTGCGGTGCCAAGCGCGATAGTCCCTGCCCCCGTCGCAGCTGCGATCTCTTGTGATTGGTGTCGAAGAGAACATTATCGCTACGGCAGCTTCACATGGACCTACCTGCCCTGTGACGTCACTCTGGCCGGCGACCCTCCTCCTTCCTAAGGGGGCGGGTTGTGCGGCATCACAGCGACGTCACACGGTAGGCAGCCAATAGAAGTGGAGGGGCGGAGATGAGCGGGATGTAAACATCCCGCCCACCTCCTTCCTTCCGCATAGTCGGCATGAGCCGCAGGACGCAGGTAGGAGATGTTCCTCACTCCTGCGGCTTCACACACAGCGATGTGTGCTGCCGCAGGAACAAGGAACAACATTGTAACATCGGTCCTTCCGAAATTATGGAAATGACCGACGCTACACCGATCATTCAATTTAGACACTTTTGCGCTCGTTAATCGTATCAAAAATGATTTACATACTCCGACATCGACAGCGACGCCGGATGTGCGTCACTTTCGATTTGACCTCACCAACATCGCACCTGCGATGTCGTAGTGTGCAAAGTACCCCTAAGGGCAGAACTATCCTTCATGATAATTTGCTTTTTAATGTGTCCATTGCCAATAGTAGACTCCTTAGAAGCTATATTGAGGCTTGGGAAGCTCAAATCAATCAATCAGTTAATATTTTATTAGAAGCGTGTCCAAACTTAACCTCTAAATGACCTTCAATATGCCTTTTTACTGATCTGAGATTTAAGTGAATAGCATCCACTGACAGGTGAAAATAACGATATGTTAGCAATACACTGTAGATGACACCCTGCTGCATCAGCCACAGTTTGTAGTGACAACAGCATTTACATGGTTAATAGAGTGTGGGGGCTTAATATTTAACCCCATCAGCATCCTGAGATAATAATTGCATGATCAGGATAATTGCCATGACAATCCAAGGCCATATAATGGGCTTAGGGTACGTGTTCAGGAATAGCAGCCTTTTAGATGCAGCTTGTATCAATGTGTGAAAAATGCTGCATTGTACAGTAGAAGCACAGTGGATGAGTGGAGTGGAAGTGGTATGCCAACTGTGCTTATTTTTTCCACAGTATAAACAGACCTGTGGCATAGCTTCCCAAGTTTCAACAAGTCAATTTATTCTTGTGGAGATGTAAGTGTTCTCAGTGGGGAAAACAAAGCAAACCTCCGCAGAGCACGGATCCATTATCGTGGGCACAGACCTCTACATTCTGCTGAGGAGAACACTCGTGTCTCCGCAGGAGAAGACAACATACATCCAGGAAGCATCATGTGCGGATCATGGGCACATAACCTTAGAGTCTGCTGGCTATAGTGAGTGACCTGTTCAGATGTTAACAACTTTTTAGTGGTAAAACTATAATTTTGCATTCCTGTTATTGAACGTTGCATTAATTCCCAAAAAGCACATGAGGGGTTAACAAACAACCTGACAACAGCTTTGAATATGAGGGGTACAGTTCTTAAAATAAGATCTCTTTTTGAGATTTTACAATATACAAGTCTCAAAAAGTGACTTCAAAACTGAAAAGTTCCCTGGAAAAATAAATTTTGTAAATTTCCTTTAAAAAATTAAAAATTACTGCTAAATATTTAACTATAGCAATATCTTAACAAAATAATAGTATATTTGCCAAAAGGTTGATTAATATTAACTAGTGTGTGTGGTACAACTCTCTGCAATTAACGTATGAACAGTCAAAGTTTGAAAATTACTAAGTACTTAAAATTGTCTGATATTTTCATAAGTAAACACAAAATATATTGACCTAAATTTACCACCAACCTAAAGAACAATCTGTCATGAAAAAAACAATATCAAAATCACTGAAATATGCTGAAACATTTTAGAGTTAGGACTCATGCGCAAACTGCATCCTGACTAGTGCAGAAATAAATGCACACTCTGGCAGACTTGACGCTGCGTGTTGACAAAAAGAATGCATCCAAAACGTATGTATTTTGGATGCATTTTGCATGCCTTTTTCATGTTCTTTGGATGTATTTTTGTCAGTGCGGTTCCCCAGCTCTGCTACATGCCCGCTGACAGCAGACACAGACAGAGCCGGGCGATGAGAATGAACTCGGATGAACTGCAGCCGACTTCATTGTCATCCCGCGGCTCTGTCTCTGTGTGCTGTCATGAACTCAGATGAACCTCCGAGGTCAGTGCCAGGACACAGGAGTCCGCAGCAGTGATGTGAGAGCTTCACCCGATTTCACTGACATCGCGCGGCTCTTTCTTTGTATCGCAGCCTGATTTGCGGTCACATGTGAAGGACTCGCCTGTGACCGCAAATCCCCTGAGTGACTGCAGTGAGCCGCGCGATCAGCTGTGTTTTCACTCAGGTTACTCGCGGCCATAGCTGCAGTCCTCCACCTGAGAGTGGTGGCCGCAAGTAACCTCAGTGACAGCACAGCTGATCACGCAACTCCCTTCAGTTGCTGCATGGAGCTCACAGGAGCGGTGGTGTTCTACAGCCGCTCCTGTCAGTTTCCGATACAGCAGAGCTGAAAGGACCTTGCATGGATTACGTCGGACCTGAAGGTGTTTTTGAGGGTTAATAAAGTGGTGAAAGAGGGTGTTTTTTTCTCTTTCATTACAAATAAAGGAATTTTCGTTGTGTGTGTTTATTTTCTGTAACTTACAAGTTAATCATGGAAGGTATCTCAGTGAGATGCCTGCCATGATTAACCTAGGACTTAGTGGCAGCTATGGGCTTATTACCCCGTTTACCACCACACCAGGGCAATTCGGGATGAGCCCGGTAGAATACCGGGACTGTCGCAACTAATGGATGCGGCAATGCCGGGTGGCTGCTGGCTGAAATTGTTAGGCTGGGGGGCTCCCCATAACGTGGAGCTCCCCATCCTGAGAATACCAGCCTTCAGCCATGTGGCTTCACCCTGGCTGGTATCCAAATGGGGGGGACTGCACGTTTATTGTTTTTAAATTATTTTTTTTTTACTGCACGATATAGACACGCCCACCGGTGACTGTGATTGGTTGCAGTGAGACAGCTGTCACAGCGTGGGGGCCTGTCTGACTGCAACCAATCATAGGCATCAGTGGATGGGGGATGCAGGGAATACGAGATGGAATAATGAGCGATTGGCATTTTCAAAAGAGGAGAAGCCTCCACAGTGTGAACGCCATGCAGCGCAGTGCCAGTGATCGTGGATCGTGAGTATGAGAGAGGGGGTGAGAGGGAGAGACCGACATGGACAGAGTGAGAGAGACCGAAAGACCTGCATTTGTTATGTCAAAAAAACATGCGGATCGCAACAAAAATGCAGTGCAAACATACTGCTTAGCATTTTGATAGCATTTTTCTCCAACTCATTGATTTCAATGCGTGTAGAACACTGCCAAATGGAAAAAAGAATTAACATGCTGCTTTTTTAAACGCAGACATTTTGTCAAATTTTTGACAATCAAAATGCTGCATTTAAAAAAGCATCGTGCGCAAGGATTTTGTATGATTCTCATAGACTTTGCTGGGGAAGCAGAAGGCATGCACTTTGACAATGTGGCGCTGCAGCTTAAAACGCTGCAGAAACGCAAAAAAAAACCGCAACGTGCACATGAGCCCTTATTGTCATATAAAGTGAAAAAGGTCAGATTTGAAAAATTTGGCCTAGTGACTAGAGTTGAGCGCGGTTCGTGGTTCTCCAGTTCTAGGCTCGTGTGATTTTGGGGCATGTTCTAGATCGAACTAGAACTCGAGCTTTTTACAAAAGCTCGGTAGTTCTAGAAACGTTCGAGAACGGTTCTAGCAGCAAAAAACCAGCTAAATCCTAGCTTGGTTTCTGCTGTAATAGTGTAAGTCACTCTGTGAATCACACTATTATGACATTTCAGTGTATAGTGTGCGTGAACAGCGCCTTCAGATCACTGCTGTTTCTATAATGGCGATCGCCATTTTTTTTTTTTTTTTTCTTGTCTTCCTTCCCTAAGCGCGCGCGTCTTGTGGGGCAGGCCAGCATGTCAGCCAATCCCAGACACACACACAGCTAAGTGGACTTTTAGCCAGAGAAGCAACGGCATGTGTGATAGGATGTCCATGTTACATGTCCCTGCATTATAAAACCGGACATTTTCTTCCAGGACGCCATTATCTGCCTTCTGCGTCTTTGGTGTCAGACATCACTGTCGCAGCTCCGTCCTCCTGAGTCCTATCGCCGATACAGCTGTATGCGCTGCATACACAGCGTTAGACAGCTTAGGGAGAGCACTTTCTAGCAGTCCTTTTAAGGGCTCAAACCGGCAGGGTCAGAGAGCCATAGGTGACAGGTCCTGCAAACAGCAACAGCGTCTGTGTAGCCAAGGTCAGGGATTTCCTCCCTGCATTTCACCATTAGGAGGGAATAGAAAGGCAGGCTTCCATTCCTCTACCCAGAGCCCCACAATCCTGCCACTGTACCCTCTTGTCCTCTGCACACTCCAACTCATTATAACTAAGCCATTATACTAGCAAACACTCAGTGTACCTAGTGGCATCCTATACGTGGCTATTGGACTTTGCTATAGTCACACTAGTGCAAAGACATTTGCAGAGCACCTCTACCTGCATTGCACACTCCAACTCATGATAACTAAGCCATTATACTAGCAAACACTCAGTGTACCTAGTGGCATCCTATACGTGGCTATTGGACTTTGCTATAGTCCCACTAGTGCAAAGACATTTGCAGAGCGCGTCTGCCTGCATTGCACACTCCAACTCATGATAACTAAGCCATTATACTAGCAAACACTCAGTGTACCTAGTGGCATCCTATCTGTGGCTATTGGACTTTGCTATAGTCCCACTAGTGCAAAGACATTTGCAGAGCGCGTCTGCCTGCATTGCACACTCCAACTCATTATAACTAAGCCATTATACTAGCAAACACTCAGTGTACCAAGTGGCATCCTATCTGTGGCTATTGGACGTTGCTATAGTCCAACTAGTGCAAAGACATTTGCAGAGCGCGTCTGCCTGCATTGCACACTCCAACTCATTATAACTAAGCCATTATACTAGCAAACACTCAGTGTACCTAGTGGCATCCTATACGTGGCTATTGGACTTTGCTATAGTCCCACTAGTGCAAAGACATTTGCAGAGCGCGTCTGCCTGCATTGCACACTCCAATTCATTATAACTAAGCCATTATACTAGCAAACACTCAGTGTACCTAGTAGCATCCTATACGTGGCTATTGGACTTTGCTATAGTCCCACTAGTGCAAAGACATTTGCAGAGCACGTCTGCCTGCATTGCACACTCCAACTCATTATAACTAAGCCATTATACTAGCAAACACTCAGTGTACCTAGTGGCATCCTATCTGTGGCTATTGGACTTTGCTATAGTCCCACTAGTGCAAAGACATTTGCAGAGCGCGTCTGCCTGCATTGCACACTCCAACTCATGATAACTAAGCCATTATACTAGCAAACACTCAGTGTACCTAGTGGCATCCTATACGTGGCTATTGGACTTTGCTATAGTCCCACTAGTGCAAAGACATTTGCAGAGCGCGTCTGCCTGCATTGCACACTCCAACTCATTATAACTAAGCCATTATACTAGCAAACACTCAGTGTACCTAGTGGCATCCTATACGTGGCTATTGGACTTTGCTATAGTCCCACTAGTGCAAAGACATTTGCAGAGCGCGTCTGCCTGCATTGCACACTCCAACTCATTATAACTAAGCCATTATACTAGCAAACACTCAGTGTACCTAGTGGCATCCTATCTGTGGCTATTGGACTTTGCTATAGTCCCACTAGTGCAAAGACATTTGCAGAGCGCGTCTGCCTGCATTGCACACTCCAACTCATGATAACTAAGCCATTATACTAGCAAACACTCAGTGTACCTAGTGGCATCCTATACGTGGCTATTGGACTTTGCTATAGTCCCACTAGTGCAAAGACATTTGCAGAGCGCGTCTGCCTGCATTGCACACTCCAACTCATTATAACTAAGCCATTATACTAGCAAACACTCAGTGTACCTAGTGGCATCCTATACGTGGCTATTGGACTTTGCTATAGTCCCACTAGTGCAAAGACATTTGCAGAGCGCGTCTGCCTGCATTGCACACTCCAACTCATTATAACTAAGCCATTATACTAGCAAACACTCAGCGTACCTAGTGGCATCCTATACGTGGCTATTGGACTTTGCTATAGTCCCACTAGTGCAAAGACATTTGCAGAGCGCGTCTGCCTGCATTGCACACTCCAACTCATTATAACTAAGCCATTATACTAGCAAACACTCAGTGTACCTAGTGGCATCCTATACGTGGCTATTGGACTTTGCTATAGTCCCACTAGTGCAAAGACATTTGCAGAGTGCGTCTGCCTGCATTGCACACTCCAACTCATGATAACTAAGCCATTATACTAGCAAACACTCAGTGTACCTAGTGGCATCCTATCTGTGGCTATTGGACTTTGCTATAGTCCCACTAGTGCAAAGACATTTGCAGAGCGCGTCTGCCTGCATTGCACACTCCAACTCATTATAACTAAGCCATTATACTAGCAAACACTCAGTGTACCTAGTGGCATCCTATACGTGGCTATTGGACTTTGCTATAGTCCCACTAGTGCAAAGACATTTGAAGAGCGCGTCTGCCTGCATTGCACACTCCAACTCATTATAACTAAGCCATTATACTAGCAAATACTCAGTGTACCTAGTGGCATCCTATCTGTGGCTATTGGACTTTGCTATAGTCCCACTAGTGCAGAGATATTTGCAGAGCGCGTCTGCCTGCATTGCACACTCCAACTCATTATAACTAAGCCATTATACTAGCAAACACTCAGTGTACCTAGTGGCATCCTATACGTGGCTATTGGACTTTGCTATAGTCCCACTAGTGCAAAGACATTTGCAGAGCGCGTCTGCCTGCATTGCACACTCCAACTCATTATAACTAAGCCATTATACTAGCAAACACTCAGTGTACCTAGTGGCATCCTATACGTGGCTATTGGACTTTGCTATAGTCCCACTAGTGCAAAGACATTTGCAGAGCGCGTCTGCCTGCATTGCACACTCCAACTCATGATAACTAAGCCATTATACTAGCAAACACTCAGTGTACCTAGTGGCATCCTATCTGTGGCTATTGGACTTTGCTATAGTCCCACTAGTGCAAAGACATTTGCAGAGCGCGTCTGCCTGCATTGCACACTCCAACTCATGATAACTAAGCCATTATACTAGCAAACACTCAGTGTACCTAGTGGCATCCTATACGTGGCTATTGGACTTTGCTATAGTCCCACTAGTGCAAAGACATTTGCAGAGCGCGTCTGCCTGCATTGCACACTCCAACTCATTATAACTAAGCCATTATACTAGCAAACACTCAGTGTACCTAGTGGCATCCTATACGTGGCTATTGGACTTTGCTATAGTCCCACTAGTGCAAAGACATTTGCAGAGCGCGTCTGCCTGCATTGCACACTCCAACTCATTATAACTAAGCCATTATACTAGCAAACACTCAGCGTACCTAGTGGCATCCTATACGTGGCTATTGGACTTTGCTATAGTCCCACTAGTGCAAAGACATTTGCAGAGCGCGTCTGCCTGCATTGCACACTCCAACTCATTATAACTAAGCCATTATACTAGCAAACACTCAGTGTACCTAGTGGCATCCTATACGTGGCTATTGGACTTTGCTATAGTCCCACTAGTGCAAAGACATTTGCAGAGCGCGTCTGCCTGCATTGCACACTCCAACTCATTATAACTAAGCCATTATACTAGCAAACACTCAGTGTACCTAGTGGCATCCTATCTGTGGCTATTGGACTTTGCTATAGTCCCACTAGTGCAAAGACATTTGCAGAGCGCGTCTGCCTGCATTGCACACTCCAACTCATTATAACTAAGCCATTATACTAGCAAACACTCAGTGTACCTAGTGGCATCCTAAACGTGGCTATTGGACTTTGCTATAGTCCCACTAGTGCAAAGACATTTGCAGAGCGCGTCTGCCTGCATTGCACACTCCAACTCATTATAACTAAGCCATTATACTAGCAAACACTCAGTGTACCTAGTGGCATCCTATCTGTGGCTATTGGACTTTGCTATAGTCCCACTAGTGCAAAGACATTTGCAGAGCGCATTTGCCTGCATTGCACACTCCAACTCATGATAACTAAGCCATTATACTAGCAAATACTCAGTGTACCTAGTGGCATCCTATACGTGGCTATTGGACTTTGCTATAGTCCCACTAGTGCAAAGACATTTGCAGAGCGCGTCTGACTGCATTGCACACTCCAACTCATTATAACTAAGCCATTATACTAGCAAACACTCAGTGTACCTAGTGGCATCCTATACGTGGCTATTGGACTTTGCTATAGTCCCACTAGTGCAAAGACATTTGCAGAGCGCGTCTGCCTGCATTGCACACTCCAACTCATTATAACTAAGCCATTATACTAGCAAACACTCAGTGTACCTAGTGGCATCCTATCTGTGGCTATTAGACTTTGCTATAGTCCCACTAGTGCAAAGACATTTGCAGAGCGCGTCTGCCTGCATTGCACACTCCAACTCATTATAACTAAGCCATTATACTAGCAAACACTCAGTGTACCTAGTGGCATCCTATCTGTGGCTATTAGACTTTGCTATAGTCCCACTAGTGCAAAGACATTTGCAGAGCGCGTCTGCCTGCATTGCACACTCCAACTCATTATAACTAAGCCATTATACTAGCAAACACTCAGTGTACCTAGTGGCATCCTAAGCGTGGCTATTGGACTTTGCTAAAGTCCCACTAGTGCAAAGACATTTGCAGAGCGTGTCTGCCTGCATTGCACACTCCAACTCATTATAACTAAGCCATTATACTAGCAAACACTCAGTGTACCTAGTGGCATCCTATCTGTGGCTATTGGACTTTGCTATAGTCCCACTAGTGCAAAGACATTTGCAGAGCGCGTCTGCCTGCATTGCACACTCCAACTCATTATAACTAAGCCATTATACTAGCAAACACTCAGTGTACCTAGTGGCATCCTATCTGTGGCTATTGGACTTTGCTATAGTCCCACTAGTGCAAAGACATTTGCAGAGCGCGTCTGCCTGCATTGCACACTCCAACTCATTATAACTAAGCCATTATACTAGCAAACACTCAGTGTACCTAGTGGCATCCTATCTGTGGCTATTGGACTTTGCTATAGTCCCACTAGTGCAAAGACATTTGCAGAGCGCGTCTGCCTGCATTGCACACTCCAACTCATTATAACTAAGCCATTATACTAGCAAACACTCAGTGTACCTAGTGGCATCCTATACGTGGCTATTGGACTTTGCTATAGTCCCACTAGTGCAAAGACATTTGCAGAGCGCGTCTGCCTGCATTGCACACTCCAACTCATGATAACTAAGCCATTATACTAGCAAACACTCAGTGAACCTAGGGGCATCCTATACGTGGCAATTGGACTTTGCTATAGTCCCACTAGTGCAAAGACATTTGCAGAGCGCGTCTGCCTGCATTGCACACTCCAACTCATTATAACTAAGCCATTATACTAGCAAACACTCAGTGTACCTAGTGGCATCCTATACGTGGCTATTGGACTTTGCTATAGTCCCACTAGTGCAAAGACATTTGCAGAGCGCGTCTGCCTGCATTGCACACTCCAACTCATTATAACTAAGCCATTATACTAGCAAACACTCAGTGTACCTAGTGGCATCCTATACGTGGCTATTGGACTTTGCTATAGTCCCACTAGTGCAAAGACATTTGCAGAGCGCGTATGCCTGCATTGCACACTCCAACTCATTATAACTAAGCCATTATACTAGCAAACACTCAGTGTACCTAGTGGCATCCTAAACGTGGCTATTGGACTTTGCTATAGTCCCACTAGTGCAAAGACATTTGAAGAGCGCGTCTGCCTGCATTGCACACTCCAACTCATTATAACTAAGCCATTATACTAGCAAACACTCAGTGTACCTAGTGGCATCCTATCTGTGGCTATTGGACTTTGCTATAGTCCCACTAGTGCAAAGACATTTGCAGAGCGCGTTTGCCTGCATTGCACACTCCAACTCATGATAACTAAGCCATTATACTAGCAAACACTCAGTGTACCTAGTGGCATCCTATACGTGGCTATTGGACTTTGCTATAGTCCCACTAGTGCAAAGACATTTGCAGAGCGCGTATGCCTGCATTGCACACTCCAACTCATTATAACTAAGCCATTATACTAGCAAACACTCAGTGTACCTAGTGGCATCCTAAACGTGGCTATTGGACTTTGCTATAGTCCCACTAGTGCAAAGACATTTGCAGAGCGCGTCTGCCTGCATTGCACACTCCAACTCATTATAACTAAGCCATTATACTAGCAAACACTCAGTGTACCTAGTGGCATCCTATCTGTGGCTATTGGACTTTGCTATAGTCCCACTAGTGCAAAGACATTTGCAGAGCGCGTTTGCCTGCATTGCACACTCCAACTCATGATAACTAAGCCATTATACTAGCAAACACTCAGTGTACCTAGTGGCATCCTAAACGTGGCTATTGGACTTTGCTATAGTCCCACTAGTGCAAAGACATTTGCAGAGCGCGTCTGCCTGCATTGCACACTCCAACTCATTATAACTAAGCCATTATACTAGCAAACACTCAGTGTACCTAGTGGCATCCTAAACGTGGCTATTGGACTTTGCTAAAGTCCCACTAGTGCAAAGACATTTGCAGAGCGCGTCTGCCTGCATTGCACACTCCAACTCATTATAACTAAGCCATTATACTAGCAAACACTCAGTGTACCTAGTGGCATCCTATACGTGGCTATTGGACTTTGCTATAGTCCCACTAGTGCAAAGACATTTGCAGAGCACGTCTGCCTGCATTGCACACTCCAACTCATTATAACTAAGCCATTATACTAGCAAACACTCAGTGTACCTAGTGGCATCCTAAACGTGGCTATTGGACTTTGCTAAAGTCCCACTAGTGCAAAGACATTTGCAGAGCGCGTCTGCCTGCATTGCACACTCCAACTCATTATAACTAAGCCATTATACTAGCAAACACTCAGTGTACCTAGTGGCATCCTATACGTGGCTATTGGACTTTGCTATAGTCCCACTAGTGCAAAGACATTTGCAGAGCGCGTCTGCCTGCATTGCACACTCCAACTCATTATAACTAAGCCATTATACTAGCAAACACTCAGTGTACCTAGTGGCATCCTATACGTGGCTATTGGACTTTGCTATAGTCCCACTAGTGCAAAGACATTTGCAGAGCGCGTATGCCTGCATTGCACACTCCAACTCATTATAACTAAGCCATTATACTAGCAAACACTCAGTGTACCTAGTGGCATCCTAAACGTGGCTATTGGACTTTGCTATAGTCCCACTAGTGCAAAGACATTTGCAGAGCGCGTCTGCCTGCATTGCACACTCCAACTCATTATAACTAAGCCATTATACTAGCAAACACTCAGTGTACCTAGTGGCATCCTATCTGTGGCTATTAGACTTTGCTATAGTCCCACTAGTGCAAAGACATTTGCAGAGCGCGTTTGCCTGCATTGCACACTCCAACTCATGATAACTAAGCCATTATACTAGCAAACACTCAGTGTACCTAGTGGCATCCTATACGTGGCTATTGGACTTTGCTATAGTCCCACTAGTGCAAAGACATTTGCAGAGCGCGTATGCCTGCATTGCACACTCCAACTCATTATAACTAAGCCATTATACTAGCAAACACTCAGTGTACCTAGTGGCATCCTATACGTGGCTATTGGACTTTGCTATAGTCCCACTAGTGCAAAGACATTTGCAGAGCGCGTATGCCTGCATTGCACACTCCAACTCATTATAACTAAGCCATTATACTAGCAAACACTCAGTGTACCTAGTGGCATCCTAAACGTGGCTATTGGACTTTGCTATAGTCCCACTAGTGCAAAGACATTTGCAGAGCGCGTCTGCCTGCATTGCACACTCCAACTCATTATAACTAAGCCATTATACTAGCAAACACTCAGTGTACCTAGTGGCATCCTATCTGTGGCTATTGGACTTTGCTATAGTCCCACTAGTGCAAAGACATTTGCAGAGCGCGTTTGCCTGCATTGCACACTCCAACTCATGATAACTAAGCCATTATACTAGCAAACACTCAGTGTACCTAGTGGCATCCTAAACGTGGCTATTGGACTTTGCTATAGTCCCACTAGTGCAAAGACATTTGCAGAGCGCGTCTGCCTGCATTGCACACTCCAACTCATTATAACTAAGCCATTATACTAGCAAACACTCAGTGTACCTAGTGGCATCCTAAACGTGGCTATTGGACTTTGCTAAAGTCCCACTAGTGCAAAGACATTTGCAGAGCGCGTCTGCCTGCATTGCACACTCCAACTCATTTTAACTAAGCCATTATGCTAGCAAACACTCAGTGTACCTAGTGGCATCCTATACGTGGCTATTGGACTTTGCTATAGTCCCACTAGTGCAAAGACATTTGCAGAGCACGTCTGCCTGCATTGCACACTCCAACTCATTATAACTAAGCCATTATACTAGCAAACACTCAGTGTACCTAGTGGCATCCTATCTGTGGCTATTGGACTTTGCTATAGTCCCACTAGTGCAAAGACATTTGCAGAGCGCGTCTGCCTGCATTGCACACTCCAACTCATTATAACTAAGCCATTATACTAGCAAACACTCAGTGTACCTAGTGGCATCCTATCTGTGGCTATTGGACTTTGCTATAGTCCCACTAGTGCAAAGACATTTGCAGAGCGCGTTTGCCTGCATTGCACACTCCAACTCATGATAACTAAGCCATTATACTAGCAAACACTCAGTGTACCTAGTGGCATCCTAAACGTGGCTATTGGACTTTGCTATAGTCCCACTAGTGCAAAGACATTTGCAGAGCGCGTCTGCCTGCATTGCACACTCCATCTCATTATAACTAAGCCATTATACTAGCAAACACTCAGTGTACCTAGTGGCATCCTAAACGTGGCTATTGGACTTTGCTAAAGTCCCACTAGTGCAAAGACATTTGCAGAGCGCGTCTGCCTGCATTGCACACTCCAACTCATTATAACTAAGCCATTATACTAGCAAACACTCAGTGTACCTAGTGGCATCCTATCTGTGGCTATTGGACTTTGCTATAGTCCCACTAGTGCAAAGACATTTGCAGAGCGCGTCTGCCTGCATTGCACACTCCAACTCATTATAACTAAGCCATTATACTAGCAAACACTCAGTGTACCTAGTGGCATCCTATACGTGGCTATTGGACTTTGCTATAGTCCCACTAGTGCAAAGACATTTGCAGAGCGCGTATGCCTGCATTGCACACTCCAACTCATTATAACTAAGCCATTATACTAGCAAACACTCAGTGTACCTAGTGGCATCCTAAACGTGGCTATTGGACTTTGCTATAGTCCCACTAGTGCAAAGACATTTGCAGAGCGCGTCTGCCTGCATTGCACACTCCAACTCATTATAACTAAGCCATTATACTAGCAAACACTCAGTATACCTAGTGGCATCCTATCTATGGCTATTGGACTTTGCTATAGTCCCACTAGTGCAAAGACATTTGCAGAGCGCGTTTGCCTGCATTGCACACTCCAACTCATGATAACTAAGCCATTATACTAGCAAACACTCAGTGTACCTAATGGCATCCTATACGTGGCTATTGGACTTTGCTATAGTCCCACTAGTGCAAAGACATTTGCAGAGCGCGTCTGCCTGCATTGCACACTCCAACTCATTATAACTAAGCCATTATACTAGCAAACACTCAGTGTACCTAGTGGCATCCTATACGTGGCTATTGGACTTTGCTATAGTCCCACTAGTGCAAAGACATTTGCAGAGCGCGTATGCCTGCATTGCACACTCCAACTCATTATAACTAAGCCATTATACTAGCAAACACTCAGTGTACCTAGTGGCATCCTAAACGTGGCTATTGGACTTTGCTATAGTCCCACTAGTGCAAAGACATTTGCAGAGCGCGTCTGCCTGCATTGCACACTCCAACTCATTATAACTAAGCCATTATACTAGCAAACACTCAGTGTACCTAGTGGCATCCTATCTGTGGCTATTGGACTTTGCTATAGTCCCACTAGTGCAAAGACATTTGCAGAGCGCGTTTGCCTGCATTGCACACTCCAACTCATGATAACTAAGCCATTATACTAGCAAACACTCAGTGTACCTAGTGGCATCCTAAACGTGGCTATTGGACTTTGCTATAGTCCCACTAGTGCAAAGACATTTGCAGAGCGCGTCTGCCTGCATTGCACACTCCAACTCATTATAACTAAGCCATTATACTAGCAAACACTCAGTGTACCTAGTGGCATCCTAAACGTGGCTATTGGACTTTGCTAAAGTCCCACTAGTGCAAAGACATTTGCAGAGCGCGTCTGCCTGCATTGCACACTCCAACTCATTATAACTAAGCCATTATACTAGCAAACACTCAGTGTACCTAGTGGCATCCTATACGTGGCTATTGGACTTTGCTATAGTCCCACTAGTGCAAAGACATTTGCAGAGCACGTCTGCCTGCATTGCACACTCCAACTCATTATAACTAAGCCATTATACTAGCAAACACTCAGTGTACCTAGTGGCATCCTATCTGTGGCTATTGGACTTTGCTATAGTCCCACTAGTGCAAAGACATTTGCAGAGCGCGTCTGCCTGCATTGCACACTCCAACTCATTATAACTAAGCCATTATACTAGCAAACACTCAGTGTACCTAGTGGCATCCTATCTGTGGCTATTGGACTTTGCTATAGTCCCACTAGTGCAAAGACATTTGCAGAGCGCGTCTGCCTGCATTGCACACTCCAACTCATTATAACTAAGCCTTTATACTAGCAAACACTCAGTGTACCTAGTGGCATCCTATACGTGGCTATTGGACTTTGCTATAGTCCCACTAGTGCAAAGACATTTGCAGAGCGCGTCTGCCTGCATTGCACACTCCAACTCATGATAACTAAGCCATTATACTAGCAAACACTCAGTGTACCTAGGGGCATCCTATACGTGGCTATTGGACTTTGCTATAGTCCCACTAGTGCAAAGACATTTGCAGAGCGCGTCTGCCTGCATTGCACACTCCAACTCATTATAACTAAGCCATTATACTAGCAAACACTCAGTGTACCTAGTGGCATCCTATACGTGGCTATTGGACTTTGCTATAGTCCCACTAGTGCAAAGACATTTGCAGAGCGTGTCTGCCTGCATTGCACACTCCAACTCATTATAACTAAGCCATTATACTAGCAAACACTCAGTGTACCTAGTGGCATCCTATCTGTGGCTATTGGACTTTGCTATAGTCCCACTAGTGCAAAGACATTTGCAGAGCGCGTCTGCCTGCATTGCACACTCCAACTCATTATAACTAAGCCATTATACTAGCAAACACTCAGTGTACCTAGTGGCATCCTATCTGTGGCTATTGGACTTTGCTATAGTCCCACTAGTGCAAAGACATTTGCAGAGCGCGTCTGCCTGCATTGCACACTCCAACTCATTATAACTAAGCCATTATACTAGCAAACCCTCAGTGTACCTAGTGGCATCCTATACGTGGCTATTGGACTTTGCTATAGTCCCACTAGTGCAAAGACATTTGCAGAGCGCGTCTGCCTGCATTGCACACTCCAACTCATTATAACTAAGCCATTATACTAGCAAACACTCAGTGTACCTAGTGGCATCCTAAACGTGGCTATTCGACTTTGCTATAGTCACACTAGTGCAAAGACATTTGCAGAGCGCGTCTGCCTGCATTGCACACTCCAACTCATTATAACTAAGCCATTATACTAGCAAACACTCAGTGTACCTAGTGGCATCCTATCTGTGGCTATTGGACTTTGCTATAGTCCCACTAGTGCAAAGACATTTGCAGAGCGCGTCTGCCTGCATTGCACACTCCAACTCATTATAACTAAGCCATTATACTAGCAAACACTCAGTGTACCTAGTGGCATCCTATCTGTGGCTATTGGACTTTGCTATAGTCCCACTAGTGCAAAGACATTTGCAGAGCGCGTCTGCCTGCATTTCACACTCCAACTCATTATAACTAAGCCATTATACTAGCAAACACTCAGTGTACCTAGTGGCATCCTATACGTGGCTATTGGACTTTGCTATAGTCCCACTAGTGCAAAGACATTTGCAGAGCGCGTCTGCCTGCATTGCACACTCCAACTCATTATAACTAAGCCATTATACTAGCAAACACTCAGTGTACCTTGTGGCATCCTATACGTGGCTATTGGACTTTGCTATAGTCCCACTAGTGCAAAGACATTTGCAGAGCGCGTATGCCTGCATTGCACACTCCAACTCATGATAACTAAGCCATTATACTAGCAAACACTCAGTGTACCTAGTGGCATCCTATACGTGGCTATTGGACTTTGCTATAGTCCCACTAGTGCAAAGACATTTGCAGAGCACGTCTGCCTGCATTGCACACTCCAACTCATTATAACTAAGCCATTATACTAGCAAACACTCAGTGTACCTAGTGGCATCCTATACGTGGCTATTGGACTTTGCTATAGTCCCACTAGTTCAAAGACATTTGCAGAGCGCGTCTGCCTGCATTGCACACTCCAACTCATTATAACTAAGCCATTATACTAGCAAACACTCAGTGTACCTAGTGGCATCCTATACGTGGCTATTGGACTTTGCTATAGTCCCACTAGTGCAAAGACATTTGCAGAGCACGTCTGCCTGCATTGCACACTCCAACTCATTATAACTAAGCCATTATACTAGCAAACACTCAGTGTACCTAGTGGCATCCTATACGTGGCTATTGGACTTTGCTATAGTCCCACTAGTGCAAAGACATTTGCAGAGCGCGTCTGCCTGCATTGCACACTCCAACTCATTATAACTAAGCCATTATACTAGCAAACACTCAGTGTACCTAGTGGCATCCTATACGTGGCTATTGGACTTTGCTATAGTCCCACTAGTGCAAAGACATTTGCAGAGCGAGTCTGCCTGCATTGCACACTCCAACTCATTATAACTAAGCCATTATACTAGCAAACACTCAGTGTACCTTGTGGCATTTTATCTGTGGCTATTGGACTTTGCTATAGTCCCACTAGTGCAAAGACATTTGCAGAGCGCGTCTGCCTGCATTGCACACTCCAACTCATTATAACTAAGCCATTATACTAGCAAACACTCAGTGTACCTAGTGGCATCCTATACGTGGCTATTGGACTTTGCTATAGTCCCACTAGTGCAAAGACATTTGCAGAGCGCGTCTGCCTGCATTGCACACTCCAACTCATTATAACTAAGCCATTATACTAGCAAACACTCAGTGTACCTAGTGGCATCCTATCTGTGGCTATTGGACTTTGCTATAGTCCCACTAGTGCAAAGACATTTGCAGAGCGCGTCTGCCTGCATTGCACACTCCAACTCATTATAACTAAGCCATTATACTAGCAATTACTCAGTGTACCTAGTGGCATCCTATCTGTGGCTATTGGACTTTGCTATAGTCCCACTAGTGCAAAGACATTTGCAGAGCGCGTCTGCCTGCATTGCACACTCCAACTCATGATAACTAAGCCATTATACTAGCAAACACTCAGTGTACCTAGTGGCATCCTATCTGTGGCTATTGGACTTTGCTATAGTCCCACTAGTGCAAAGACATTTGCAGAGCGCGTCTGCCTGCATTGCACACTCCAACTCATTATAACTAAGCCATTATACTAGCAAACACTCAGTGTACCTAGTGGCATCCTATCTGTGGCTATTGGACTTTGCTATAGTTCCACTAGTGCAAAGACATTTGCAGAGCACGTCTGCCTGCATTGCACACTCCAACTCATTATAACTAAGCCATTATACTAGCAAACACTCAGTGTACCTAGTGGCATCCTATACGTGGCTATTGGACTTTGCTATAGTCCCACTAGTGCAAAGACATTTGCAGAGCGCGTCTGCCTGCATTGCACACTCCAACTCATTATAACTAAGCCATTATACTAGCAAACACTCAGTGTACCTAGTGGCATCCTATACGTGGCTATTGGACTTTGCTATAGTCCCACTAGTGCAAAGACATTTGCAGAGCGAGTCTGCCTGCATTGCACACTCCAACTCATTATAACTAAGCCATTATACTAGCAAACACTCAGTGTACCTTGTGGCATTTTATCTGTGGCTATTGGACTTTGCTATAGTCCCACTAGTGCAAAGACATTTGCAGAGCGCGTCTGCCTGCATTGCACACTCCAACTCATTATAACTAAGCCATTATACTAGCAAACACTCAGTGTACCTAGTGGCATCCTATACGTGGCTATTGGACTTTGCTATAGTCCCACTAGTGCAAAGACATTTGCAGAGCGCGTCTGCCTGCATTGCACACTCCAACTCATTATAACTAAGCCATTATACTAGCAAACACTCAGTGTACCTAGTGGCATCCTATCTGTGGCTATTGGACTTTGCTATAGTCCCACTAGTGCAAAGACATTTGCAGAGCGCGTCTGCCTGCATTGCACACTCCAACTCATTATAACTAAGCCATTATACTAGCAAACACTCAGTGTACCTAGTGGCATCCTATCTGTGGCTATTGGACTTTGCTATAGTCCCACTAGTGCAAAGACATTTGCAGAGCGCGTCTGCCTGCATTGCACACTCCAACTCATTATAACTAAGCCATTATACTAGCAAACACTCAGTGTACCTAGTGGCATCCTAAACGTGGCTATTGGACTTTGCTATAGTCCCACTAGTGCAAAGACATTTGCAGAGCGCGTCTGCCTGCATTGCACACTCCAACTCATTATAACTAAGCCATTATACTAGCAAACACTCAGTGTACCTAGTGGCATCCTATCTGTGGCTATTGGACTTTGCTATAGTCCCACTAGTGCAAAGACATTTGCAGAGCGCGTCTGCCTGCATTGCACACTCCAACTCATTATAACTAAGCCATTATACTAGCAATTTTTGCTGCCAGTTTAAGGGCCGTAGTTGCATTGTCAGTGATATTTATTCTTTATTATTCTGCTGTTAATAAAGCTAGACCACCACTGCAATCTACACCACCTCTCAATTTTTACTACCACATTTTCAGTCCACAATCTTGTCGCAATCAACATGAGTGGCAAAATGACAGATGCTGGTGGAAAGGGGAAGAGGCGTGGTGGAAAAGGCAAAAAAGGTTTTGTCCGTGGGGAAGGTGGCAAAGCTCCATTATCATCTCCTGAAGATAGACCATCTATCAGCAAAAGTAAGATGTCTACTTCTTACCATGGACAATCCGATGTGCTCCCTTTTTTACGGACACGAACAACAGGAAGAAAGGTAGATGATGGGCAAAAAAGGAAAATGCTTGAATGGATCTCAAGTGGTCCAACAAGTGCCCTCTCAGCCACTTCAAGTACCGCATCCAAAAAACACCAGTCCTCTGAGTTGTCATCCCAACCACACTTGATTTCTCCCAGCTCTGAAGTCTCCATCAGCCCTGCACAGTATGGTGGAACTGAGATGGCTGAGTCTGCAGAGCTGTTCAGTCAAACTATAGCCTGGGAATCAGAGGTCTGCTCCCAAGCAACAGTGAGTACAGAACAGGAAATGGTCTGCAGTGATGCCCAGAACCTTTGTGACTCTGATTCAGGCCGTGAGGACCAAGTTTCTGAGCATAATGTTGACCCTTTGTCACAAACTGTAACACCTGTGGTTATAGACAATGAGGAACATTCTGATGAAGATGAGACGCAGATACCCGATTGGGATGACAACTTAAATATTCGGTCAGGGCAAGAAGAGGCTCGGTCTGAGGGGGAGGGGAGTGCAAACACAACAATTGGTGATGAAGTTCTAGATCCCACCTACTGTCAACCCCCAGTCAGGCACTCGAGGAGGTCAACAGAGGCGGTGGAGGAGGATGCAACCGACGACGAAGTTACCTTGCGCCTTCCTGGACAGAGTCGGAGCACTGGTAGCACGTCTACAACTGCATCCTCAGCCACCACTCTGCCTCTGAGCATTATTCGGGGTGGATCAACAGGTCGCATGGCCTCTAAGCCTTGCCTAGCCTGGTCCTTTTTTGACATAGAAAAAGATCGCCCAAATTATGTGATCTGTAAAATTTGTCATGGTTCTCTTAGTAGAGGTCAAAACCTCAGCAGTTTGACAACTTCTTCCATGAATCGTCACATGAATAAATATCATATGGCCCGGTGGGAAGCTCACCGTGCTGCAATGCGGCCTAGCGGAGCGAACCATCCACCGCCTGCCCCTTCCAGTGCATCCGCACGCTCGTCATCTTCTAGGACTGTGGGGACAGCTGTCACACCTGTTTTTCCACCCACAACTTCCACCACTGTAACCGCAACAGGCAGTTTGCTTGGTAGGTCGTCAGTTGTTTTGGAAGGGGAAACAAGTGAGTGTGTACAGCTCTCTCAGACATCGATAGCACCAACTTTGGATGAAGGCAACATCATGTCTCCGCCTGCACTTTCCTCACAAAGCTGCATTTTTCCAGGGACACCCTACTCAACACCGTCTACACACAGCAGCCAGATCTCTGTCCCTCAGATGTGGTCAAATAAAAGGCCACTTCCTGCGACCCATGACAAAGCGAAGAGGTTGACTCTGTCCCTCTGTAAGCTGTTGGCTACCGAAATGCTGCCTTTCCGCCTAGTGGACACACAGGATTTTAGAGACCTTATGTCTGTCGCTGTGCCCCAGTACCAGATGCCTAGTCGCCACTACTTCTCTAAGAAAGGTGTGCCCGCGCTACACCAGCATGTCGCACACAACATCACCGCTTCATTGAGAAACTCTGTGTGTGAACGGGTGCATTTCACCACCGATACTTGGACCAGTAAGCATGGACAGGGACGTTACATGTCGCTGACTGGACACTGGGTAACTATGGTGATAGATGGTGAAGGGTCTGCTGCACAAGTTTTGCCGTCCCCACGACTTGTGTGTCAATCCTCTGTCTGTCCAAGTTCCGCCACTGCTTCTGCATCCTCCACCTCATCTGGGTCCTCCACCTCCGCCCCAAGCCTGCCTGGTCAGGCCACCAGCGTTCTCACTGCGCAGAAGGAATCACGCACCCCTCATTACTATGCTGGCAGCAGAGCGCAACGGCATCAGGCGGTCTTTAGCTTGACATGTCTTGGGAATAAGAGTCACACAGCTGAGGAGTTGTGGTCAGCTCTGCGGTCCGAGTTTAACAAATGGTTGTCTCCACTCAACCTGCAGCCTGGTAAGGCCGTGTGCGACAATGCTGCAAACCTGGGTGCGGCCCTTCGCCTGGGCAAGGTGACACACGTACCTTGTATGGCTCACGTGTTGAACCTTGTCGTGCAGCAATTTTTAACACAGTATCCCGGGCTAGATGGCCTTCTGAACAGGGCACGAAAACTGTCTGCTCACTTCCGCCGTTCAAGCGCCGCAGCTGAGCGACTTGCATCGCTCCAGAAGTCTTTCGGCCTGCCGGTTCATCGCCTGAAATGCGATGTGCCGACACGCTGGAATTCAACTCTCCACATGTTACAGCGACTGTGGCAGCACCGCCGAGCCCTGGTGCAATACGTCATGACGTATAGCCTGGGCCAACGAGATGCAGAGGTGGGGCAGATCACCCTGATGGAGTGGTCTCAGATCAAGGACCTATGCACCCTTCTGCACAGTTTCGACATGGCGACGAATATGTTTAGCGCTGACAATGCCATTATCAGCATGACGATTCCAGTCATTTACATGCTGGAACACACGCTAAACACTATTCGGAGTCAGGGGGTGGGACAACAGGAAGGGGATGAACTACAGGAGGATTCATATGCGCAAGGGACAACAACATCACCAAGGTCCAGACGTTCATCATCACCAAGGCGCCAGGCATGGGAGCATGGGGGACATGGATCAACAAGGGCGCATGGTAGCAGGCGAGATGTTGAGGAAGGTGCAGGAGGACATGAAGAAATGGAGGACGAACTGTCCATGGACATGGAAGACTCAGCAGATGAGGGAGACCTTGGTCAAATTTCAGTTGAAAGAGGTTGGGGGGAGATGTCAGAGGACGAAAGAACGGTTAGCACCTCTATGCCACAAACACAGCGTGGACTTGGTCCGCATGGCTGCGCAAGACACATAAGTGCCTTCTTGTTGCACTACCTCCAACATGACCCTCGTATTGTCAAAATTAGAAGTGATGATGACTACTGGCTTGCCACACTATTAGATCCCCGGTACAAGTCCAAATTTTGTGACATAATTCCAGCCATAGAAAGGGACGCACGTATGCAGGAGTATCAGCAGAAGCTGTTACTCGATCTTAGATCCGCTTTTCCACCAAACAACCGTGCAGGTGCAGGGAGTGAATCTCCCAGTTGTAACTTGACAAACATGGGACGGTCTCGTCATCTTCAACAGTCTACACGTACCAGTAGGACCGTATCTGGTGCTGGTAACAGCAATTTTATGGAATCTTTTCATAATTTTTTTAGACCCTCCTTTGCAAGGCCACCAGAGACAACAAGTCTGACACATAGTCAACGGCTGGAGAGGATGATACAGGAGTATCTCCAAATGAACATCGATGCCATGACTGTGCAACTGGAGCCTTGCTCCTTTTGGGCTTCAAACCTGGAAAAATGGCCAGAGCTATCAACTTACGCCTTGGAGATTTTGTCGTGTCCAGCTGCCAGCGTTGTCTCTGAACGTGTCTTCAGTGCTGCTGGGTGTGTGCTGACAGATAAGCGCACGCGTCTGTCCAGTGACAATGTGGACAGACTGACGTTCATCAAAATGAACAAGTCATGGATCCAGAAGGAATTTACAACCCCTGTGTCATCCTGGGGAGAGTAAATGCTTGTAGATTTGGAATGTGCTTGATGCAAATCTAGCTGTGAAGTGTACAACTAGGGCACAAGTGCTGCCACTGAATGGGTGGGTGTGTGTGGGGCACAATTTTTGGAAAAAAAGGGAGACTCCGCTTGGAGTAACCCTTGCTTGCTGTGTTTTTAAAAGAAGCCAAGATGAACAGAGCTGGGATCAGGAAAGACTTTGCTACCTACTCCGGTGTCATCCTGGGGACGGTTAATTATGGCGTATTTTTGAATGTGCTTGATGCAAATCTAGCTGTGAAGTGTACAACTGGGGCACAACTGCTGCCACTGAAGGGGTGGGTGTGTGTGGGGCCCAATTTTTGGAAAAAAGGGAGACTCCGCTTGGAGTAACCCTTGCTTGCTGTGTTTTTAAAAGAAGCCAAGATGAACAGAGCTGGGATCAGGAAAGACTTTGCTACCTACTCCGGTGTCATCCTGGGGACGGTTAATTATGGCGTATTTTTGAATGTGCTTGATGCAAATCTAGCTGTGAAGTGTACAACAGGGGCACAACTGCTGCCACTGAAGGGGTGGGTGTGTGTGGGGCCCAATTTTTGGAAAAAAGGGAGACTCCGCTTGGAGTAACCCTTGCTTACATTGTTTTTAAAAGAAGCCAAGATGAACAAGTCATGGGTCAGCAAAGACTTTATCTACCTACCCCGGTGTCATCCTGGGGACGGTTAATTATGGCGTATTTTTGAATGTGCTTGATGCAAATCTAGCTGTGAAGTGTACAACTGGGGCACAACTGCTGCCACTGAAGGGGTGGGTGTGTGTGGGGCCCAATTTTTGGAAAAAAGGGAGACTCCGCTTGGAGTAACCCTTGCTTGCTGTGTTTTTAAAAGAAGCCAAGATGAACAAGTCATGGGTCAGCAAAGACTTTATCTACCTACCCCGGTGTCATCCTGGGGACGGTTAATTATGGCGTATTTTTGAATGTGCTTGATGCAAATCTAGCTGTGAAGTGTACAACTGGGGCACAACTGCTGCCACTGAAGGGGTGGGTGTGTGTGGGGCCCAATTTTTGGAAAAAAGGGAGACTCCGCTTGGAGTAACCCTTGCTTACATTGTTTTTAAAAGAAGCCAAGATGAACAAGTCATGGGTCAGCAAAGACTTTATCTACCTACCCCGGTGTCATCCTGGGGACGGTTAATTATGGCGTATTTTTGAATGTGCTTGATGCAAATCTAGCTGTGAAGTGTACAACTGGGGCACAACTGCTGCCACTGAAGGGGTGGGTGTGTGTGGGGCCCAATTTTTGGAAAAAAGGGAGACTCCGCTTGGAGTAACCCTTGCTTGCTGTGTTTTTAAAAGAAGCCAAGATGAACAGAGCTGGGATCAGGAAAGACTTTGCTACCTACTCCGGTGTCATCCTGGGGACGGTTAATTATGGCGTATTTTTGAATGTGCTTGATGCAAATCTAGCTGTGAAGTGTACAACTGGGGCACAACTGCTGCCACTGAAGGGGTGGGTGTGTGTGGGGCCCAATTTTTGGAAAAAAGGGAGACTCCGCTTGGAGTAACCCTTGCTTGCTGTGTTTTTAAAAGAAGCCAAGATGAACAGAGCTGGGATCAGGAAAGACTTTGCTACCTACTCCGGTGTCATCCTGGGGACGGTTAATTATGGCGTATTTTTGAATGTGCTTGATGCAAATCTAGCTGTGAAGTGTACAACAGGGGCACAACTGCTGCCACTGAAGGGGTGGGTGTGTGTGGGGCCCAATTTTTGGAAAAAAGGGAGACTCCGCTTGGAGTAACCCTTGCTTACATTGTTTTTAAAAGAAGCCAAGATGAACAAGTCATGGGTCAGCAAAGACTTTATCTACCTACCCCGGTGTCATCCTGGGGACGGTTAATTATGGCGTATTTTTGAATGTGCTTGATGCAAATCTAGCTGTGAAGTGTACAACTGGGGCACAACTGCTGCCACTGAAGGGGTGGGTGTGTGTGGGGCCCAATTTTTGGAAAAAAGGGAGACTCCGCTTGGAGTAACCCTTGCTTGCTGTGTTTTTAAAAGAAGCCAAGATGAACAAGTCATGGGTCAGCAAAGACTTTATCTACCTACCCCGGTGTCATCCTGGGGACGGTTAATTATGGCGTATTTTTGAATGTGCTTGATGCAAATCTAGCTGTGAAGTGTACAACTGGGGCACAACTGCTGCCACTGAAGGGGTGGGTGTGTGTGGGGCCCAATTTTTGGAAAAAAGGGAGACTCCGCTTGGAGTAACCCTTGCTTACATTGTTTTTAAAAGAAGCCAAGATGAACAAGTCATGGGTCAGCAAAGACTTTATCTACCTACCCCGGTGTCATCCTGGGGACGGTTAATTATGGCGTATTTTTGAATGTGCTTGATGCAAATCTAGCTGTGAAGTGTACAACTGGGGCACAACTGCTGCCACTGAAGGGGTGGGTGTGTGTGGGGCCCAATTTTTGGAAAAAAGGGAGACTCCGCTTGGAGTAACCCTTGCTTGCTGTGTTTTTAAAAGAAGCCAAGATGAACAGAGCTGGGATCAGGAAAGACTTTGCTACCTACTCCGGTGTCATCCTGGGGACGGTTAATTATGGCGTATTTTTGAATGTGCTTGATGCAAATCTAGCTGTGAAGTGTACAACTGGGGCACAACTGCTGCCACTGAAGGGGTGGGTGTGTGTGGGGCCCAATTTTTGGAAAAAAGGGAGACTCCGCTTGGAGTAACCCTTGCTTGCTGTGTTTTTAAAAGAAGCCAAGATGAACAGAGCTGGGATCAGGAAAGACTTTGCTACCTACTCCGGTGTCATCCTGGGGACGGTTAATTATGGCGTATTTTTGAATGTGCTTGATGCAAATCTAGCTGTGAAGTGTACAACTGGGGCACAACTGCTGCCACTGAAGGGGTGGGTGTGTGTGGGGCCCAATTTTTGGAAAAAAGGGAGACTCCGCTTGGAGTAACCCTTGCTTGCTGTGTTTTTAAAAGAAGCCAAGATGAACAGAGCTGGGATCAGGAAAGACTTTGCTACCTACTCCGGTGTCATCCTGGGGACGGTTAATTATGGCGTATTTTTGAATGTGCTTGATGCAAATCTAGCTGTGAAGTGTACAACTGGGGCACAACTGCTGCCACTGAAGGGGTGGGTGTGTGTGGGGCCCAATTTTTGGAAAAAAGGGAGACTCCGCTTGGAGTAACCCTTGCTTACATTGTTTTTAAAAGAAGCCAAGATGAACAAGTCATGGGTCAGCAAAGACTTTATCTACCTACCCCGGTGTCATCCTGGGGACGGTTAATTATGGCGTATTTTTGAATGTGCTTGATGCAAATGTAGCTGTGAAGTGTACAACTGGGGCACAACTGCTGCCACTGAAGGGGTGGATGTGTGTGGGGCCCAATTTTTGGAAAAAAGGGAGACTCCGCTTGGAGTAACCCTTGCTTGCTGTGTTTTTAAAAGAAGCCAAGATGAACAGAGCTGGGATCAGGAAAGACTTTGCTACCTACTCCGGTGTCATCCTGGGGACGGTTAATTATGGCGTATTTTTGAATGTGCTTGATGCAAATCTAGCTGTGAAGTGTACAACTGGGGCACAACTGCTGCCACTGAAGGGGTGGGTGTGTGTGGGGCCCAATTTTTGGAAAAAAGGGAGACTCCGCTTTGAGTAACCCTTGCTTACATTGTTTTTAAAAGAAGCCAAGATGAACAAGTCATGGGTCAGCAAAGACTTTATCTACCTACCCCGGTGTCATCCTGGGGACGGTTAATTATGGCGTATTTTTGAATGTGCTTGATGCAAATGTAGCTGTGAAGTGTACAACTGGGGCACAACTGCTGCCACTGAAGGGGTGGGTGTGTGTGGGGCCCAATTTTTGGAAAAAAGGGAGACTCCGCTTGGAGTAACCCTTGCTTGCTGTGTTTTTAAAAGAAGCCAAGATGAACAGAGCTGGGATCAGGAAAGACTTTGCTACCTACTCCGGTGTCATCCTGGGGACGGTTAATTATGGCGTATTTTTGAATGTGCTTGATGCAAATCTAGCTGTGAAGTGTACAACTGGGGCACAACTGCTGCCACTGAAGGGGTGGGTGTGTGTGGGGCCCAATTTTTGGAAAAAAGGGAGACTCCGCTTGGAGTAACCCTTGCTTACATTGTTTTTAAAAGAAGCCAAGATGAACAAGTCATGGGTCAGCAAAGACTTTATCTACCTACCCCGGTGTCATCCTGGGGACGGTTAATTATGGCGTATTTTTTAATGTGCTTGATGCAAATCTATCTGTGAAGTGTACAACTGGGGCACAACTGCTGCCACTGAAGGGGTGGGTGTGTGTGGGGCCCAATTTTTGGAAAAAAGGGAGACTCCGCTTGGAGTAACCCTTGCTTACATTGTTTTTAAAAGAAGCCAAGATGAACAAGTCATGGGTCAGCAAAGACTTTATCTACCTACTCCGGTGTCATCCTGGGGACGGTTAATTATGGCGTATTTTTGAATGTGCTTGATGCAAATCTAGCTGTGAAGTGTACAACTGGGGCACAACTGCTGCCACTGAAGGGGTGGGTGTGTGTGGGGCCCAATTTTTGGAAAAAAGGGAGACTCCGCTTGGAGTCACCTTGCGGTGTTTTACATGACTTTAGAAGGGCGTGCCATGCCTATATCTGTGTGTCCTCCTCTTTTTCCTTGTCCAGCTGTTTTGTTTTCGCATGAGTATATGTCCTTGTCACTTTCCCATGTGTTTGTGTTGTGTTGTGAGTTGTTTGTCACCTTTTGGACACCTTTGAGGGTGTTTTCTAGGTGTTTTTCTGTGTTTTTGATTGCCTGCCATTGTTTCCTATTGGCTCGAGTTCGGTTCGTCGAACGTTCGACGAACCGAACTCGAACGGGACCTCCGTTCGGCGAACCAACCTCGAGCCGAACCGGGACCGGTTCGCTCATCTCTACTAGTGACTAAAGGGTTAAAGGACTTGTGCCACCATTACAGAGTAAATTCATTGTATATATAACAACAATATGAGCAATGTTGCAACTGCCATGTCTCTATATAATAATCCTAATATGTAGCACCCTGGTTAGCACTGCAGTCTTGCAACTCTGAGGTCCTGGGTTCAACTCCCACCATGGACAATGACAACAAGGAGTCTGTATGTTTTTCCCATGTTTGTGTGGATACAATTCGGTTTTTCCGCCACACTGCAACAAAGACATATCGATAGGGAATTTAGATCTTGATCCGCAATGGGGACAGTGTAAATTAGCATGATATAAGTGAATAAAAAAAATACTGAATGTTAGTACAAGCTGTCCAGTGTACAGTTCCGTGTGTGTCTGTTCATGAAAAGGACAGAATTCCAAAAGTGGTAGTAGTATTTAATATTACAGTGGTGTCTGGACCTATCTTGCTTGTCATCACAGTCTATTTGAAATATAGGTTAAAATTATATTATTCAAAAGGGTTTCTTATAATTAAAAATCATTACATTGCAAAGTGCTTGTAAAAACAAGAATGTTTGCAATTTATTATTTAAATCCTCTCCATTTTTAAGAAAGGTGCGCATTTTTATTATTTAGTGTTCTTCTCATTGCCAGGGTTAACAACCACCCCTAAAATGTCAAAGGAGGCGGATCTCATAGGCAAGCTGTTTGCCATGCAGCACTGTTCTCCAGCTGCCCTGATGAATGTACGTGGTTAGCTACAATGTCCCTGCCCATCGCTCATGTTTTTTAGAGGATTATTTTAATTATGTTAAACAGTTATTCCCATCTTTCCAAATTATTATTATCAACTATCCATTAAATTGGAAATAACTTGCTCATCAATGGTGGTCCAACTACTGCCTAACCAATTCCAAGAACTCCACATTAGAACAGCCAGAGATAGATGAATTCCATCCTCAGAATCCGTAAAGTTCCAGTGGTCAGATGCCAATTGATCAACAAGTTATTACTTATCCTTGGGATCAGTGATGATAATTACTAAAGATGGGAATAACTGTTTAATTTTGCTCTACGTATGTCATACTTTTAGGCTATACGGCAGTCAAATGCATTAGTTTCTTAATATTTTTTAGAATTTTACAAGCATATGTGACTATTCCAGTATTCCACTTACAAAGCATTCATTTTTAGTCAGTTAATTAAATGTCACAGATTTGGCACTTCTAAGCCACAAATTATTTGATTTGCCTTCTCAAGGATTTCCAGTTTAAAACTAGCACTCATCCCAACAAATTGAATTAATTTGAAAGAATGTCAATTAATTCTATATTCCCTTGCTTAAACATGAAGCAACATCTGTTGCATATAAAATAAGGACATGCTTTAGTAAATCAAGTGAGCATCGAATGATTTTATTACTTATAATTTAGCAAGGGAAACAAATATTAATATTGATAACCATAAACTTTTAAAAATATTACACAGCTTCTTAAAGGGGACCTTTCACCAGGACAAAAGAAGGCAATTGTCATTCCCACTGTTTTGGTATTACTATATTGGCAGCCGATAGCTGTCACCCCAGACACACAGTGATAGCATCACTCTATGGGGAGATGGTTAGAGCAAACAGAATTTGCTCTGCTACTTCCAGATTCACAAGGCAATTGTCATGATCCAGGTAGGCTTTTCCCTGCTGCTGGTTACACCCAGCTCTGGCCTGGTCATGTCAGTGGTTAACTTCCCTTGCCTCGTTCTGGATCCCAGAACCCTATATATTGCCTCTCTACCTATGGCTCAGTGCCAGTGATATTTCTGCCTTGCAGCTTGTATACTGGTTCTGGTGAGTGTTCCCGATCTATCCTGCCTCCCTGCTACTGTGTCCTGACTTGTTCTCTCCCCCATTAGTCTGCCCATCCCGCTCCCTGACGTCCCCCTACTGTCTGTTGTTTGTGTTTCCCTCTGCATTCCTAATCTCCCGGCTTCCAATTTGGTTCTGCTTTTTGACTTTGATTTTGATCCTCCCTTTGCAGTAACTTGACATTCTTGGCTAGACTCTGACTGTTTGACTATTATATTGCTCCCTGGTGGCTTGCCTGTTAACTGCCTGCTGAAGTCACTCTGCTGTACTTCAGCTGCCTTTCTGTTACAGTGTTTCTTTGTCTCTCCTTCACTACTCTGCTGCCACCTAGTGGGGAATGTGCTGTACTACATCTTACTAGCCTTTGTACAGTGTGACAGCATTGTGATATTATTTGAAATAGATTACTGCGGATAGGTTATAACGTCGAATTAATAAGGGACGCAGAGAAGAAGGTGAGGAAAGCATCTAGAGAACAACTACTGTACAGGAGTGAAAATAAATACAAAAATAAAGGCAAATGGTTTAATAAGAACAATAGCAATAACCCATATGGTAACAGGGTTAGTTTTTGTAGCTACAGATAGTGAATAGTTTAACAAGATCAAAGGCATTATTTAAAAAAACCTGTTGATATTACCGTAAGTCAAGATGAGGTATTGTATCAGATTTTGAAAAATGGATGTAATTTTTTGGCACGTAGGGGTAAAACCCTGGGTAATATGTTATCACTTAGTATGTTTGAGAACAATAATAATATAGGATCAAGCACATGGTTGTCCTGTGTGGGATATTTCAAATGTGGTAATAAAAAGTGTAATAAAAAGTGTACCATATGCCCATATGTTATCAAAAGTAACTCAGTTGTCCATGGCGGTAGTAAACCATGAGCATTGATATCATTCATTAATTGTGACACTACTTATTTAGTGTACATTATTAAATGTGAAAAATGTTACTTAGCGTATATTGGATGTACTACTAGAAAATTTAAAAACAGAATGGCAGAAAATATTGCCAATATAAAGAAAACTATTAACACCTCAGGGGCTGCCTAACGTTTCTCACAGGAGCATGATGGCGATCTTAGGGGTTAACAAACCTAAATGTGATGGAAATTGGAAAAAGGCATTATTAAAACCAGAGGCTCCATGGATATTAAATCTCAACACCTGGTTTCTGTTTGGTTTTAATTACCGCAATGGCTTAATGCACATTTACTGATGAGACAGTTTCTTTGTAATATAATGCTTGGACTTTGTATGTAACTAATTATATTCATTTGTAAATGTTGATGTCATGAAATAGGGGGAGCTTATTGTTTTTAAACCTTTCACTTTGGAAGCAGGTTATGTTACGATTAAGACTGATAAGTCATAACGCCTCAACATGGACTGCTTTCACTGACTTCTAATGATGTTTTTATAAATTTACAATAAATTGGACTTTAAGAGGATCACCAAAATCTTTTCTCTTTTGGCTTCATATTATTGCCAAGCTATGGTTGATTGGCTTTCCAGTCTTCCCAACCGAATTCTATGAGCGGAAACAAGGCAACTGGGTGGAGGTTTTTTTTGGACTTTACTGAACTGTCTATGATGGAGCTGTACTGTGAGATCTTAAAGGGTCCTAAAGGGATTTTCTGAGAAATGTAATAAAATAAATAAATCTATAAACAAAAAAAAAAAAATATTTAAATATTAAACCTTTACTGAGCAATTTAAGTATGCTTTATGTAGTGCACTCTATCAGGATTTTAAAGATGGCAACTGCCAGGACACACAGTAGGTACATGAAGCACGAGACAGGTGCATTAAAACTGTCAGGCTGATTTTTTTAATCTACTACTGTTTTTGGCAAATGCTGGATTTTTTCCTCTATTACTCCATGACAACTGACATGGACGTCCATTCTCAGTCAGCTAAAGAAAAGTTTTTATATTTGCCTTTAGTCCACTATGCTCAGTATCCTGTTAGGTTGAATGAATTTGCATTCACGATGCCTGACCATATGCTGCTCTGACATGACCAGTCTCATGCTTTATCCAGTCCATCCTACTGTGTGTTCACTAAAATCTAGGAGGGGTTATGGTTTATAGCAATTGCCATCTTCGAAATTCTGTGCAATAGATATAAACTACTTTTTTGCTAAATAAAGATCTGTAGAAAACATTTAAATGCATATTATTTATTTTATTTATTACATTTATCAGAGAACCGCTTTAACAGAGATTCTCCAGTTTGAAAATGATGCCCTGTGTAAAGGATAGGGAAAAACTTCCTGATCATTTTGGCTCCGACCACTGAGATCCCGACGATCCTGAAAGATGGGTCTCTGAATAGCCTTTTGTGAATGAAGTGGTGGTCAATCATGCACACTACAGCTCCATCCATACTTAAAGTGAACCAATCACCAGGATTTTCCTATATAAACTAAAGCCAGTGCTATACTGCCACTATCATACTGAATCTATACATACATTTAGTTGGCAGATTAGATGTATAGTTTTTGAAATAAAGGCAAGCAAAGTTATAGAAATGCACAGCTTTTTGATTGGCAAAAGCTGCCGAATAGGTAATATGTGGATCAGATATTTCTATCTATAACCACCCCTGTCTGCGGCCTGACCTCTGTAGATGCAAGATTGTATGGGTTCCTTCCAGGTATGAGTCATATCTGTCATGGGATAGGGGCATGTTATAAATGCAGCCCATACGGTCTAACATCTCAGATTTCAGGCAGCATACAGGGGGTGGGGAATAGATAGCAAATCCTGACCCACATATTAGCTATTTGACAGCTGCTGCCAATCATAAAGCTGTACATTTTTTGTAACTTTACTTGCCTGTATTTCAAAAATTATACATCCAATCTGACAAATAAAGGTATGTATAGAATCAGCATGATAGTGTCAGTATAGCACTCGCTTTACTTTATATAGGAAAATTCTGGTGATTGGTGCACTTTAATGAAAACCTCCAGAGATAGCTAGGCACATTTCCCGGCTCATCTTTTGTACAGCCATAGCAATGAATGGAAAGACAATGATCATGATCAGCCATCCCTCCATTCACACAGAGCTCTTAAGAGCCCCAGTTTTTGGGATCAGTGAGAGTCTCAGTGGTTTAACAGACAACAATTGAAAAATTAATATATCTAATTCTGGGGATTTTCATTGCATATTGCAAACTGTAAAATCCCCCAAATTTTAAAGTAAAATATATTTGAGCTAACTGACAACTCATCTTGAAACTATGTGATACATGGCAGAAATGAGCACATCATTTTTCTATAAATAATGCAAAATATAATCTTAATTACTGATACATTCTGTATAAGAATATTTCACTTAAATGAACTTTAAGACTTTTGTCATCATTGTTACATGAGTATTATGCTTTTTTTAAATACACACAAGTAGTCGTTTTGATACAATAATGTTATTCCATAAGACCACAGGAAAAAAGGATTTATCAAACGTAGCAGTTTGAAGAGAATGTTCCCATATCATTTTCAACAGCCCTGTGGTATAATTTGTTCGATAGCTATTTTTATCGTTTTTAACATAGTGTTTTAAAGCCATTATCTTTAGGCTGTTCCAGTCTTTCCCTTCTTTTATTTTCTAAAATAAATGGCACTTGACTGGCAGTAGAAAAAAATTATAATGTACACTTTTTCTTGTAAAGCCCAACCTTTAAAACGGAAACGATTACAAGCCCATATGGCTGAACACATAAGAAAGATCCATTGGCAGCTTAAATCTTAGAGCATAACATATTTTATACTGGTATTCACATTTATTTTTAATGGTTTATTGTCATTTTACATTTCAATTTTTTTTTCATGTTGTCTGTTTACGTTACTTTGTATATTGCTTTGATTTTGTTCAGTCGTAAACAGCATCAATATCAAAATGTAATAAATATTTTAAACTCCTGGCTCAAATCATAACCAGGCATTCCCAAAACAAACATAATAGTTACAGAGGTTGAAAAAAGACCTAGGTCTAGATCAACCTTCTTCCACCAATTACTCATTTTGTGATTTAAGGTGGCTTTACACGCTACGACATCGCTAAAGCGATGTCGTTGGGGTCACGGATTTTGTGACGCACATCCGGCCGATGCGTCTAACACTTATTAGCGATTTTGAATCGTTGCAAAAATGATCAAAATCGCTAATCGGTGACATCCCCCCTAATCTCAATTATTGTTGCTGCTGCAGTAATGATGTTGTTCCTTGTTCCTGCGTCAGCACACATCGCTACGTTGACACCGCAGGAACGAGGAACATCTCCAGTCCTTACCTGCGTCCCGTCAGCAATGAGGAAGGAAGGAGGTGGGTGGTCCCACTCATCTCCGCCCCTCCGCTTTGATTGGGCGGCCGCTTAGTGACGTTGCTGTGACGTCGCGGTGACGCCGAACGCACCTCCCCCTTGAGGGAGGGATTGTTCGGCAGTCACAGCGACGTCGCAGAGCAGGTATGTGCATGTGACACTGCCGTAGCAATAATGTTCGCTACGGCAGCGATCACCACATATCGTTACAACGACGGGGGCGAGTGCTATCACGCTTGACATCGCTAGGAATTTCTAGCGATGTCGTAGCATGTAAAGCGGCCCTAAGTCATTTATAACCAACAATGTTGTGTGTACTGAGGTAGTCATCCAGCCCTTTTTTTAAAAGCTGTTATAGTATCTGCCATTACTACCTCTTGTGGTAGGGCATTCCACAGTTTGACTGGTCTAACTGTAAGAACCATTTCCTATTTAGCTGCTGGAATTTTTTTTCTTCCACTATTAGTGTATGCCCTTGGTTCTTAGTATTGTCTTTGGAAGGAATAAGTCATGTGCCAGTCCTTTATAGTGACCACATTTGTATTTATACATATAAATGAGATCTCTTCTGAGATGTCTTTTTTCTAAGCAAAACAAATCTAACTCTTTCAACCTCTTATAATATGGGATGCCTTCCATTCCTTGTAGTAGTCTAGTTAAGTCTCTTTCACACATCAGTTTTTTGCCATCGATCACAATCCATTATGTGACTAATGCAACGGATCCATCACAGATTATGGCAAAACTGATGCGACGGATCCTGTAAAAAACCAGATCCATCGTACCACTTATTTCCCTTTTTTTTCTGACCAGAAATTAATTTACATCTCATCTGAGCATGCTCGGTTTAAAAAAATGGATCCGTCACTGGAATCCGTCATTTGACGGATTGCGACGGATCCTGCGCCCATAGGTTTCCATTATAACAAACGACGGATGCCAACAGATCTTTCGCTGTCCGTATTCTCGTTGCAGACAAAAACGTTCATGTGGACGTTGGCTACATCGGCTGGACAAACATATTACAACGGATCCGTCGCACGATGGATTTAACAAGAGGCCATCCATCGCAATCCATCGCTAATACAAGTCAATGAGAAAAAAACGGATCCAGCGCTGAATCCATTTTTTTTCACAAAACGATGGATTGCGACTGATGGCAAAAAACTGTTTTGTAAAAGAGGCCTTACCCGCCTTTGAACTGATTCTAACTTTTAAATGTCCTTTTTACAATGTGAAGCCTAAAACTGGATCCCATATTCCAGATGTGGCCTTACAAGTGATTTATAGAGGGGTAACAATAAGTTGGGATCACGGGATCTAATCTCTCTTTTTATACACCGTAATATCTTGTTTGCTTTAGCAGCTGCTGCTTGACATTGAGTGCTGCTGCTCAGCTTATTTGTAATGAGAATACCCAAGTCCTTCTCCTGTTCTGTAGTCCCGAGTTTACTTCCATTTAATGTATACGCAGCTATAGGATTACTCCGTCCTAGGTGCATTACTTTACATTTATCAACATTAAATCTCATTTGCCAAGTATCTGCCCATTCTGACATCTTATCCAGATCTTTTTGTAATATTGTACTCTCAAGGTCAGTTTTTAATATCCTACTTAGTTTGCTGTCATCAGCAAAGACTGACACTTTACTTTCAATCCCATCCACAAAGTCATTAATAAAGAGATTAAAAAGAATTGGTCCTAGCACAGATCCCTGCGGCACCCCACTGCTGACTATAGCCCATTTAGAGAATATACTATTTATGACTACTCTTTGTTTTCTATCTTTTAGCCAATTCCTTACCCAGCTGCATATAGTTTCCCCTAGTCCTTGCTTCTGGAGCTTTAGTATAAGGCTATTATGTGGTACAGTATAAAAATCCTTTGCAAAGTCCAAATAAATCAAATCAGCTGCATTACCTATATCCAGATTTGCACTTACCTCTTCATAAAACCCCAATATCTTACTTGATTTCTAATCAAAAGGAATCAATCATCAAATATACCAAATTTTCTGAATATTGCATACTGTAAGTGAAATCCTCTATCTTGTATACTTTGGTGTTTTATTGTTATTTTCCATTATCAGTAGAATGACCAGAAGTGGTGCACATAGATGATGGCAGGGCAAAGGTGGATCTAGGTTTTCCAGCACCCGGGCAAATACTCAGTTTGGTACTCCTCCTATATACAGCATAAGCAGTTTGAGTAGTCATTATGTGCAAACAAGCTGCTTTTTATAATTCTCTCAATGATTAGTAAAAATCTACAGCCCTTCTATATTGAGACAAGCAGGAAGAAAAGATAGTTGGCATGTTCACTTAAGCATGAAAATCATATATGCATGGTTATGTGATGACTGCTGGAACTAGCAAGCATAGATGAATACTGACAGTCAGAGTAATACATGCTGTAAGGTTTTGGCATGCTAAAGTGCTTAGTCTTATAATTAAAGAAGTTGTCCAGGTTTGTTTTCACAGTCTGCTGACACTCTATGTGACTGCAGACTTTTAAATCCTCACACACGTGCACTGCACATTATCAGAATTTTCCAGTATGCAATTTGCATACTTCCATCCACATTCCAACTAGACATACTGAACCTAAGGGGTACTTTGCACGCTGCGACATCGCTACTGCGATATCGTCGGGGTCAAATCGAAAGTGACGCACATTCGGTAACGACGGCGCAACGTGTAAAGAGAAAAATCGGTGATCTGTGTAGCATCGGTCATTTTCATAATGTCGCACCAATAGGAGATACGATGTTGTTCCTCGTTCCTGTGGCAGCACACATCGCTGTGTATGAAGCCACAGGAGCGAGGAACATCTCCTTACCTGCCTCCACCAGCTATGCGGAAGGAAGGAGGTGGGCGGGATGTTTATGTCCCGCTCATCTTCGCCCCTCCACTTCTATTGGCCGCCTGCCATGTGACGTCTCTGTGATGCCACACGACCCGCCCTCTTAGGAAGGAGGCGGATCACCTGCCAGAGCGACGTTGCAAGGTAGGTAAGTGCGTATGAAGCTGCCGTAGCGATAATGTTCGCTACGGCAGCTATCACAACATATCGCATGTGCAACGGGGCGGGTATTATCGCTCTCGGCATCGCTAGCCGATGCTAGCAATGTCGCAATGTGCAAAGTACCCCTTACTTATAGAAGTGATTGAAAGAGACACTGCACATCAAGTTGGCATGTGACTGCATATGTGCAAATCGTATACTTGTGGTTACATGACTTCCCGCTCTCACACTGGCACCAGAGAATCTTGACACTGTGCCGTGCATGCGTGGTGAGAATTCAAAAGTCTGCAGTCACATACAGTGAATTTAGATTTTTATGACATACCAAAGTCATATCACCTCTGCGGCATAGCGTTACATAACCAATGTGATCAGATGATGTGATCATGCAGCTTTGTCACACCCAATTGTTGTAAGAAAAACTAGTACAGTAGGCAATGAGAATTGCTTTCTTTAATGATGCTTTCATTTGTAGCTGCGGCAACCAAAAATAAACAAATACAGTCCATCTGACTTTTCGGCTTTTAAATCTGCCTTTATCAAGGAATCGTTATCTAGAAGAGTATAATGGATAGGAATGTTCCCATGAAGAATAGCAAAAGACTGTAGTTTCCTAAAATGGGAATAGAATATGGTCTGTCCCTAGGTGGGCTTTAGTGTTGCCAGTTCTTTATAATATAATGCTAGTGATACTAGTGTGAGTTCCACTGCAGGGGAGTATATTTCCGTTGTGAACAGATCTGAAAATAGACTATATAAATGAATGGAAAATCCTACTGTCCCAAAAGTGGATGGAAACTGCAAGAGGTCTTGGTCCTAACATACAAAAAGTACAATGTCAGGATAAGGTAATATGTAAGGTTCCATAACCTGACCACACTCACCTGCGCAGACCGCACTATCCGACAAGAGGTCCGTTACCTGGCTTGCATCCACTACCCCTGACCACCAAAGAATACTTCTCAGGGCTCATTTGGATTCACTATAGTGTGCTCTCTCTCTCTCTCTCTCTCTCTCTCTTTGTTCCTCACAATTAATTGAGTAATTGGCTGTGGGATTACAAATTCCCCTGAAACTCGAGGACAACCTTCGCAGCTGAAGGCATTAGAGGTTTTTGAGCGACAGAGGGCTGTAGAACCTCACATAGTTTTTGTTTAATATTGGACTGTCCAATTTATTCTTGAGCACCTGCCTCTAAGTGTTTAAGCCAGACTTTCCTCCCTCTGGGATCATGCAGCTAACGTCACCTTGACTCAGAAGTGCTGGTGTCAAGGATTCAATTGTAGTCGCACCTGACATACAAAAGTACATTTGATTAATTGGTGTCATTACGCTACGCCTTCTTTGAGCTGGCTGGCTGTGTGTTTGACAGTTGACTCAGAGAATGGCCAAATCTCTCTCCAGGTCTTCAGAGGGGCAGAAAAATGCAGCTGCCTGGGAGAAACCATATACCACATATACCGCTAGCTGCGCAAATTCTCCATCTGCCCCCCCCCCACCGGGATATGACTGGTGGCAGGGAGTATGTAGTCCTTCTCTCTCTTGCCTCTGGATAGGCTAGTGAACTACCCAGAATAACAATTTAAAAAAAAAAAAAAGGAAATAAATGAAGTTTTGCACATTTTATGAAAAGCATTTTATAGATCTCCAAAGCTTTACTGAATAAAAAGCTAATGTGGCCAAACATCTTTAAAATTATATATACAGTAACAATACTGTTTTATTTTTTTAGAAACACAAAAAGAAAAATTTCCCATCTGAAAAAGCACCAGTGGCAGAGTTTGCATAAAAAAGGGTAACAATAGAGGGCTCCAAACACTGGGTTGCAATTTTTGGAAAGTCTAGAGGTTCGTTTTTAGTTTGTATGAATGAGCTATAATATAAAGTGAAAACTACATAAAAGTAAACAAAATGAAGACCAGTCAGATATTGTGCTGCTTTTGTCAATTTAATCCTGACATAACATACTTTGATGCTTATTACCCTCAGCTTATTCCTCTTATAGCATAATATGGAGCAATGTCATATTGCAGTATATAGTATAAATCTCAGTCTCCTTTGAAGCTCAACATATAGCTGAGAGTCAGAGGATTACTAATAGTTATTATTCTTATTACTTATTATTATAGCGCCATTTATTCCATGGCACTTTGCATGTGAAAAAGTGGTATAAATAATAATAATAATAGTTAAAATAATAGCTTAAAAAGTAGACAACAGAATGTGATGAGATGAAGTACTGAATGGAGTATAATCAGCAGGTACAAAAAAAGATTTTTGAAACAAAGCTCAGAGCACCTGACAACAAGTGTACCTAGGTCAGTTATAGACATTTCAGGATGATGGAATAATTTATCTCTTTAAAGAACATACAATATTCATACATTCATACATTTGAAAAAAGATAGTTTATTTTAAAATGTATGATATATAGCAGAAATTGTTTCTAAAAAGGATAACTGCAGCATGGTTGACTGATATTATAACCTTCAAATGCTACATAAATAACAAACATTTTCCAAGCCTATAGCTTCAGTACTATCATTTATTTTTACACATGCTTTCCAGTATAATTCTTTTATCATTTGTAATTTTCACATGTAAGTTTTATTATCATTATTTAAACTGCTTAGTTGTTATCATACTACTTTTACAAAAACTAAATCTACAATGCTGTAGCTTATTCACTATTTTTTTTTTTTTTTTAAACGCACTTCATTTAAGGAGAAGGTAGAATTAATTTCCAAGATAATTTATGGAAATTGCTGTCTTCTAATGACAATTATTCCTATAAATCAATTTCTTCTTCCTGATAAATAGACAATCTTAAAACCCAAAAAAGAGGCATCCAAGGTCATTTAGTCTCCTTTGATGAATTGATTCTATTATTTCTAGGTTAATAATCTTATCTATCTTACTATTAAATATTGCTTTCTACATGGGTAATGTTTTAACTGTATTTATAATATTTTAGCAACCTATTGGTCTTTTGAGTAAATCTGATGAAAAATGACATGGTGACAGTGTAAAAAGAGCATGGGGCCCCATGTACATGATATGAACATTCAAAAAACAAAAAATTTTAGTAAACATTTCCAAATAAAAACTGTGAAGCCGTTTAGTGCTTTGGCTGCAATGCAATAGCATATAGTCACAAAAGATTTAGGTGTTATTTTCCATCACAACACCACAAACTTATTGGACAAGGCATTGGGACACCTCGTAAAGGGATATTCCAAGTCTCACTTATTACACAATCTGTAAGAGATGTGAGGTTATGTGGGTAGAACAACCAATATCCCACGATCAGCTGGTCATGGCTCTAGCGGTAGCCATATATAAGCCAAGCATGGAGTAAAACACTGCAACCTCTTAAATTGTTTAGTAGCAACTGCCAAGTATTACAGATTGCTACTTAAACTAATATCAGCTCATTGGTGTGAACGTAGAATGTCATACTCCCATTAATATAATATTGATGACCTATCTTAAAAAGTAAAGAATGTGTGACTTAATGAAATCAGATTTTTTTTGTGTCCATACACATAGCCATGCAGTATGGCTTTACAAACAATTGTGAAATAATAGGTCATTTCAAAGAGAGCACTGAATTTGAGTGTGATATTGTAATCGTATGCCAATATGTGAACATCGTGAAATTTCTTTCCTTCTAAATATTCCATGATCCAATATGAATGTTATTGCTGAAGAGTGGAAGCATTTAATAACCACAGCAACTCATCCATTAAGTGGTGGATAATGTAATGTTATAAAGTGCAGTAATTCAATGTTGAGATGCATAATGCAAAAAAAATCATCAACTCTTTGCCAATTCAATAACTAGAATTCCAAACCTACTATGGCATTAACAGTGCCACAAAAACTGTGCCCTAGGAGCATCACAGAATGGGTACTCATGGTCAAGAGCAAGATACATGATATTTGGACTAATGAATCACACCTCTATTTGATACAGGTAAAATATATCTTTGTACCGTGACAATCTGATGGACTAGTAATGGTGAACTGAGACTTTTTATGTATATTAAAATGAAGAAATGGTACAAAAATTATCACTTTTGCCTAAAGTGCTAGTGATTTTGCATAACTAAAATATTGATGAGCGCAATAGGGTTTAAACTGGTTAAATAGGTGAGGTACGAATGAAGAGACACTCACCTGGCAGGGTTGTGAAGGCACAACCCCTCTGTAAGCCTGAGGAGATAATGGCTGCCGCAGTACCCATGTGGAAATTTTTAGTTTTGAGATGAGTGAACGGGTGAATTACCACACTGCCACCAGATTTATAAATGAATGTTGAGTTTATTTATTTCAGGTCAAACACATTTCTGGGAGTTACAGCCCCTTCCTTAGCGCCAAAGAAATACAACCAGAGGTGGCAAAAAATTATCCATTTTGGGAGAGTATATTTTTAGAAAATCTGCTTTCCAAATTTTTGGAAAATTAAGAACCAATCTATTTTTAACAAGCGTTCAAAAATTGACTCACTTTTTGGAAACAGCAATAGGGATGAGCAAATCTTTTATTCAGTTATTCAATGCAGAAACCCCTCATGTTTGGAAAAGATATGGGCAACAACCTTTGGTTCTCTCAAAACTGCATTGATCCCCTCTAAAGTTCTTTAACACCAATATAGTCTTACTAATAAGAATTTACTAAGGACAATGAATGTGGGCAAAAGGAAGGCAAGTGGTGGTAACCAATTCCTTGTTAAAAAAAACACTGTACTGGCAAACTTTAAATGTTTGTTAAGATGCAAGAAACAAGGTTCAAAATATATCACTTTTAGGGCATAGGTGACTGCCATGCTCGTGTTTATTCAAAGGGGCAAACAGAAAAGAAGCCATGGCTTTTTGAAAAATAAATAGTTAAAAAATGAATGTTTTTTGGGGAATAGCAATAGGTTTATTGTTTGGAAAATAAAGAAGCAATAACCTTTATAAAATCCTTTAAAAATATATATTTTTTGGGTAGGAGCAAAAGGGTTGCTGTTTGAAAAGTTTGCTCCATGTGACATTTCATATGGTGTTCTACAGGGTACCATTAACCATTTAGAAGTTGCTGTTCTTCCTTGATATCTTTTCAGATCATTGTGAGTATTTGATCCAATATAAATATGAGGCATTTCACATTGTTGTTGCCACAGTTGTCAACGCTGAAAAATGTACTTTCCAAAAAAGAAAAAATGCTAATATTTAAGAGGTAGACAGTCATAGTTAAATGTCTAGAGTTTGAACATTTTTTTCGTTATTTAACACAATATTTTTTTCTTTCCAAAAGAGACTAAATCAGATACAGCAGTTATACATCCAAAAAAACCTAACAGCGTCAAAAGGCTGCAGCACTGTTGTGGCATGTCCAGATGTCAAGTTTGACTGCAAAACAGGTATGAAAAAAACAGCAACAAAAAATGTAAAACCTCACTATACGAGGGGCTGCTGATAAGTCTTTGTGATCTTCTTTTGTTTCTATGGTAACCAATGTTACATCACTTGAAAGCCTTATGTGTATAATATATGTTTTTAAAATGTTGTGTTTTTTGCTTATAGCAACAGTGTTCTATGCACGCAGGAAAACCAAATGGCGGAGTCTAATGCGATATTCACAGCAACTGAGAGCAGAGGAGTTATAAAATGTTTGTTTCTGCAAGGAAAGTCCGCAAAGGATATCCATGGTGATATGTTGCAGACATTGGTGGATCAATGCCCTTCATATTCCACAGTTAAGAACTGGGTTGCCAAATTTAAAATGGGTCACTGCAGCACCAATGATGAGGAACATCCTGGACGATCGAGAGTGGTTGTTGTTCCAGAGATCGCCGATGCTGTGCACATCTTCATATTGGAGAACGGACGAATTTCAGCTAAAGCAATAGCACATATCATAGGGATTTCCCGTGAACGTGTTAGTTTAATTATCCATGAACATTTGGACATGAGGAAGCTATCTACAATGTGCTTCCCCAAATTTTGACAACAGATCAGAGAAGCTTGCAAGGGAAAACTTCCCGGTCCATTGGTCAGTGTTTACGGACTGATAGGAACTTCCTGGATCGACTGGTCACTATGGATGAGACCTTTATTTTATTTGTATTACCCTGAAAACAAGGAGCAGTCCAAAAAGTGGAGGCACAGTGGTTCTCCTTGTCCAAAGAAGTTCAGGGTACAAAAATCATCCACTAAGGTGATGGCTAGAGTTGAGCGCGGTTCGTGGTTCGTGGTTCTCCAGTTCGCGGCTCGAGTGATTTTGGGGCATGTTCTAGATCAAACTAGAACTCGAGCTTTTTGCAAAAGCTCGATAGTTCTAGAAACGTTCGAGAACGGTTCTAGCAGCCAAAAAACAGCTAAATCCTAGCTTGGTTTCTGCTGTAATAGTGTAAGTCACTCTGTGAATCAAACTATTATCACATTTCAGTGTATAGTGTGCGTGAACAGCGCCTTCAGATCACTGCTGTTTCTATAATGGCGATCGCCATTTTTTTTTTTTTTTTTCTTGTCTTCCTTCCCTAAGCGCGCGCGTCTTGTGGGGCGGGCCAGCATGTCAGCCAATCACAGACACACACACACCTAAGTGGACTTTGAGCCAGAGAAGCAACGGCATGTGTGATAGGATCTGCATGTCACATGTCCCTGCATTATAAAACCGGACATTTTCTTCACGAACGCCATTATCTGCCTTCTGCGTCTTTGGTGTCAGACATCAGTGTCGCAGCTCCGTCCTCCTGAGTCCTATAGCCGATACAGCTGTATGCGCTGCATACACAGCGTTAGACAGCTTAGGGAGAGCACATTCTAGCAGTCCTTTTAAGAGCTCAAAGCGGCAGGGTCAGAGAGCCATAAGTGACAGGTCCTGCAAACAGCAACAGCGTCTGTGTAGCCCAGGTCAGGGATTTCCTCCTTGCATTTCACCATTAGGAGGGAATAGAAAGGCAGGCTTCCATTCCTCTACCCAGAGCACCACAATCCTGCCACTGTACCCTCTTGTCCTCTGCACACTCCAACTCATTCTAAGTAAGCCATTATACTAGCAAACATTCAGTGTACCTAGTGGCATCCTATACGTGGCTATTGGACTTTGCTATAGTCCCACTAGTGCCAAGACATTTGCAGCACGTCTGCCTGCGTTGCACACTCCAACTAATTATAACTAAGCCATTATACTAGCACACACTCAGTGTACCTAGTGGCATCCTATACGTGGCTATTGGACTTTGCTATAGTCCCACTAGTGCCAAGACATTTGCAGCACGTCTGCCTGCGTTGCACACTCCAACTAATTATAACTAAGCCATTATACTAGCACACACTCAGTGTACCTAGTGGCATCCTATACGTGGCTATTGGACTTTGCTATAGTCCCACTAGTGCCAAGACATTTGCAGCACGTCTGCCTGCGTTGCACACTCCAACTAATTATAACTAAGCCATTATACTAGCACACACTCAGTGTACCTAGTGGCATCCTATACGTGGCTATTGGACTTTGCTATAGTCCCACTAGTGCCAAGACATTTGCAGCACGTCTGCCTGCGTTGCACACTCCAACTAATTATAACTAAGCCATTATACTAGCACACACTCAGTGTACCTAGTGGCATCCTATACGTGGCTATTGGACTTTGCTATAGTCCCACTAGTGCCAAGACATTTGCAGCACGTCTGCCTGCGTTGCACACTCCAACTAATTATAACTAAGCCATTATACTAGCACACACTCAGTGTACCTAGTGGCATCCTATACGTGGCTATTGGACTTTGCTATAGTCCCACTAGTGCCAAGACATTTGCAGCACGTCTGCCTGCGTTGCACACTCCAACTAATTATAACTAAGCCATTATACTAGCACACACTCAGTGTACCTAGTGGCATCCTATACGTGGCTATTGGACTTTGCTATAGTCCCACTAGTGCCAAGACATTTGCAGCACGTCTGCCTGCGTTGCACACTCCAACTAATTATAACTAAGCCATTATACTAGCACACACTCAGTGTACCTAGTGGCATCCTATACGTGGCTATTGGACTTTGCTATAGTCCCACTAGTGCCAAGACATTTGCAGCACGTCTGCCTGCGTTGCACACTCCAACTAATTATAACTAAGCCATTATACTAGCACACACTCAGTGTACCTAGTGGCATCCTATACGTGGCTATTGGACTTTGCTATAGTCCCACTAGTGCCAAGACATTTGCAGCACGTCTGCCTGCGTTGCACACTCCAACTAATTATAACTAAGCCATTATACTAGCACACACTCAGTGTACCTAGTGGCATCCTATACGTGGCTATTGGACTTTGCTATAGTCCCACTAGTGCCAAGACATTTGCAGCACGTCTGCCTGCGTTGCACACTCCAACTAATTATAACTAAGCCATTATACTAGCACACACTCAGTGTACCTAGTGGCATCCTATACGTGGCTATTGGACTTTGCTATAGTCCCACTAGTGCCAAGACATTTGCAGCACGTCTGCCTGCGTTGCACACTCCAACTAATTATAACTAAGCCATTATACTAGCACACACTCAGTGTACCTAGTGGCATCCTATACGTGGCTATTGGACTTTGCTATAGTCCCACTAGTGCAAAGACATTTGCAGAGCACGTCTGCCTGCATTGCACACTACAACTTTTTTAAACTAAGCAATTTTACTAGCAAACACTCAGTGTACCTAGTGGCATCCTATACGTGGCTATTGGACTTTGCTATAGTCCCACTAGTGCCAAGACATTTGCAGAGCGCATCTGCCTACGTTGCACACTCCAACGAATTATAACTAAGCCATTATACTAGCACACACTCAGTGTACCTAGTGGCATCCTATACGTGGCTATTGGACTTTGCTATAGTCCCACTAGTGCAAAGACATTTGCAGAGCACGTCTGCCTGCATTGCACACTACAACTTTTTTAAACTAAGCAATTTTACTAGCAAACACTCAGTGTACCTAGTGGCATCCTATACGTGGCTATTGGACTTTGCTATAGTCCCACTAGTGCCAAGACATTTGCAGAGCGCATCTGCCTGCGTTGCACACTCCAACGAATTATAACTAAGCCATTATACTAGCACACACTCAGTGTACCTAGTGGCATCCTATACGTGGCTATTGGACTTTGCTATAGTCCCACTAGTGCAAAGACATTAGCAGAGCACATCTGCCTGCATTGCACACTCCAAGTTTTTTAAACTAAGCAATTTTACTAGCAAACACTCAGTGTACCTAGTGGCATCCTATACGTGGCTATTGTACTTTGCTATAGTCCCACTAGTGCAAAGACATTTGCAGAGCACGTCTGCCTGCATTGCACACTACAACTTTTTTAAACTAAGCAATTTTACTAGCAAACACTCAGTGTACCTAGTGGCATCCTATACGTGGCTATTGGACTTTGCTATAGTCCCACTAGTGCCAAGACATTTGCAGAGCGCATCTGCCTGCGTTGCACACTCCAACTAATTATAACTAAGCCATTATACTTGCACACACTAAGTGTTTTTTAGTGGCATCCTATACGTGGCTATTGGACTTTGCTATAGTCCTACTAGTGCCAAGACATTTGCAGAGCGCATCTGCCTGCGTTGCACACTCCAACTAATTATAACTAAGCCATTATACTAGCACACACTCAGTGAACCTAGTGGCATCCTATACGTGGATATTGGACTTTGCTATAGTCCCACTAGTGCCAAGACATTTGCAGCACGTCTGCCTGCGTTGCACACTCCAACTAATTATAACTAAGCCATTATACTAGCACACACTCAGTGTACCTAGTGGCATCCTATACGTGGCTATTGGACTTTGCTATAGTCCCACTAGTGCCAAGACATTTGCAGCACGTCTGCCTGCGTTGCACACTCCAACTAATTATAACTAAGCCATTATACTAGCACACACTCAGTGTACCTAGTGGCATCCTATACGTGGCTATTGGACTTTGCTATAGTCCCACTAGTGCCAAGACATTTGCAGCACGTCTGCCTGCGTTGCACACTCCAACTAATTATAACTAAGCCATTATACTAGCACACACTCAGTGTACCTAGTGGCATCCTATACGTGGCTATTGGACTTTGCTATAGTCCCACTAGTGCCAAGACATTTGCAGCACGTCTGCCTGCGTTGCACACTCCAACTAATTATAACTAAGCCATTATACTAGCACACACTCAGTGTACCTAGTGGCATCCTATACGTGGCTATTGGACTTTGCTATAGTCCCACTAGTGCCAAGACATTTGCAGCACGTCTGCCTGCGTTGCACACTCCAACTAATTATAACTAAGCCATTATACTAGCACACACTCAGTGTACCTAGTGGCATCCTATACGTGGCTATTGGACTTTGCTATAGTCCCACTAGTGCCAAGACATTTGCAGCACGTCTGCCTGCGTTGCACACTCCAACTAATTATAACTAAGCCATTATACTAGCACACACTCAGTGTACCTAGTGGCATCCTATACGTGGCTATTGGACTTTGCTATAGTCCCACTAGTGCCAAGACATTTGCAGCACGTCTGCCTGCGTTGCACACTCCAACTAATTATAACTAAGCCATTATACTAGCACACACTCAGTGTACCTAGTGGCATCCTATACGTGGCTATTGGACTTTGCTATAGTCCCACTAGTGCAAAGACATTAGCAGAGCACATCTGCCTGCATTGCACACTCCAAGTTTTTTAAACTAAGCAATTTTACTAGCAAACACTCAGTGTACCTAGTGGCATCCTATACGTGGCTATTGGACTTTGCTATAGTCCCACTAGTGCCAAGACATTTGCAGAGCACGTCTGCCTGCATTGCACACTACAACTTTTCTAAACTAAGCAATTTTACTAGCAAACACTCAGTGTACCTAGTGGCATCCTATACGTGGCTATTGGACTTTGCTATAGTCCCACTAGTGCCAAGACATTTGCAGAGCGCATCTGCCTGCGTTGCACACTCCAACTAATTATAACTAAGCCATTATACTTGCACACACTAAGTGTTTTTTAGTGGCATCCTATACGTGGCTATTGGACTTTGCTATAGTCCTACTAGTGCCAAGACATTTGCAGAGCGCATCTGCCTGCGTTGCACACTCCAACTAATTATAACTAAGCCATTATACTAGCACACACTCAGTGAACCTAGTGGCATCCTATACGTGGATATTGGACTTTGCTATAGTCCCACTAGTGCCAAGACATTTGCAGCACGTCTGCCTGCGTTGCACACTCCAACTAATTATAACTAAGCCATTATACTAGCACACACTCAGTGTACCTAGTGGCATCCTATACGTGGCTATTGGACTTTGCTATAGTCCCACTAGTGCCAAGACATTTGCAGCACGTCTGCCTGCGTTGCACACTCCAACTAATTATAACTAAGCCATTATACTAGCACACACTCAGTGTACCTAGTGGCATCCTATACGTGGCTATTGGACTTTGCTATAGTCCCACTAGTGCCAAGACATTTGCAGCACGTCTGCCTGCGTTGCACACTCCAACTAATTATAACTAAGCCATTATACTAGCACACACTCAGTGTACCTAGTGGCATCCTATACGTGGCTATTGGACTTTGCTATAGTCCTACTAGTGCCAAGACATTTGCAGAGCGCATCTGCCTGCGTTGCACACTCCAACGAATTATAACTAAGTTACATTGTCAGGGATATTTATTCTTTATTATTCTGCTGTTAATAAAGCTAGACCACCACTGCAATCTTCACCACCTCTCAATTTTTACTACCACATTTTCAGTCCACAATCTTGTCGCAATCAACATGAGTGGCAAAATGACAGATGCTGGTGGAAAGGGGAAGAGGCGTGGTGGAAAAGGCAAAAAAGGTTTTGTCAGTGGGGAAGGTGCCAAAGCTCCATTATCATCTGCTGAAGATAGACCATCTACTAGCAAAAGTAAGATGTCTACTACTTATTGTGGACAATCCGATGTGCTCCCTTTTTTACGGACACGAACAAGAGGAACAAAGGTAGATGATGGGCAAAAAAGGAAAATGCTTGAATGGATCTCAAGTGGTCCAACAAGTGCCCTCTCAGCCACTTCAAGTACCGCATCCAAAAAACACCATTCCTCTGAGTTGTCATCCCAATCACACTTGATTTCTCCCAGCTCTGAAGTCTCCATCAGCCCTGCACAGTATGGTGGAACTGAGATGGCTGAGTCTGCAGAGCTGTTCAGTCACACTATAGCCTGGGAATCAGAGGTCTGCTCCCAAGCTACAGTGAGTACAGAACAGGAAATGGTCTGCAGTGATGCCCAGAACCTTTGTGACTCAGATTCAGGCCGTGAGGACCAAGTTTCTGAGCATAATGTTGACCCTTTGTCACAAACTGTAACACCTGTGGTTATAGACAATGAGGAACATACTGATGAAGATGAGACGCAGATACCCGATTGGGATGACAACTTAAATATTCGGTCAGGGCAAGAAGAGGCTCGGTCTGAGGGGGAGGGGAGTGCGAACACAACAATTGATGATGACATTCTAGATCCCACCTACTGTCAACCCCCAGTCAGGCACTCGAGGAGGTCAACAGAGGCGGTGGAGGAGGATGCAACCGACGACGAAGTTACCTTGCGCCTTCCTGGACAGAGTCGGAGCACTGGTAGCACGTCTACAACTGCATCCTCAGCCACCACTCTGCCTATGAGCATTATTCGGGGTGGATCAACAGGTCGCATGGCCTCTAAGCCTTGCCTAGCCTGGGCCTTTTTTCACATCGAAAAAGATCGCCCAACTCATGTGATATGTAACATTTGTCATGATTCTGTTAGTAGAGGTCAAAACCTCAGCAGTTTGACAACTTCTTCCATGAATCGTCACATGAATAAATATCATAAGTCCCGGTGGGAAGCTCACCGTGCTGCAATGCCGGCTAGCGGAGCGAACCATCCACCGCCCGCCCCTTCCAGTGCATCCGCGCGCTCTTCATCTTCTAGGACTGTGGGGACAGCTGTCACACCTGTTTTTCCACGCAAAACTTCCACCACTGTAACCGCAACAGGCAGTTTGCTTGTAAGGTCGTCAGTTGGTTTGGAAGGGGAAACAAGTGAGTGTGTACAGCTCTCTCAGACATCGATAGCACCAACGTTGGATGAAGGCAACATCATGTCTCCGCCTGCACTTTCCTCACAAACCTGCATTTTTCCAGGGACACCCTACTCAACACCGTCTACACACAGCAGCCAGATCTCTGTCCCTTAGATGTGGTCAAATAAAAGGCAACTTCCTCCGACCCATGACAAAGCTAAGAGGTTGACTCTATCCCTCTGTAAGCTGTTGGCTACCGAAATGCTGCCTTTCCGCCTAGTGGACACACAGGATTTTAGAGACCTTATGTCTGTCGCTGTGCCCCAGTACCAGATGCCTAGTCGCCACTACTTCTCTAAGAAAGGTGTGCCCGCGCTACACCAGCATGTCGCACACAACATCACCGCTTCCTTGAGAAACTCTGTGTGTGAACGGGTGCATTTCACCACCGATACTTGGACCAGTAAGCATGGACAGGGACGTTACATGTCGCTGACTGGGCACTGGGTAACTATGGTGATAGATGGTGAAGGGTCTGCTGCACAAGTCTTGCCGTCCCCACGACTTGTGTGTCAATCCTCTGTCTGTCCAAGTTCCGCCACAGCTTCTGCATCCTCCACCTCATCTGGGTCCTCCACCTCCGCCCCAAGCCTGCCTGGTCAGGCCACCAGCGTTCTCACTGCGCAGAAGGAATCACGCACGCCTCATTACTATGCTGGCAGCAGAGCGCAACGGCATCAGGCGGTCTTTAGCTTGACATGTCTTGGTAATAAGAGTCACACAGCTGAGGAGTTGTGGTCAGCTCTGCGGTCCGAGTTTAATAAATGGTTGTCTCCACTCAACCTGCAGCCTGGTAAGGCCGTGTGCGACAATGCTGCAAACCTGGGTGCGGCCCTTCGCCTGGGCAAGGTGACACACGTACCTTGTATGGCTCACGTGTTGAACCTTGTCGTGCAGCAATTTTTAACACACTATCCCGGCCTAGATGGCCTTCTGAACAGGGCACGAAAACTGTCTGCTCACTTCCGGCGTTCAAGCGCTGCAGCTGAGCGACTTGCATCGCTACAGAAGTCTTTCGGCCTGCCGGTTCATCGCCTGAAATGCGATGTGGCGACACGCTGGAATTCAACTCTCCACATGTTACAGCGACTGTGGCAGCACCGCAGAGCCCTGGTGCAATACGTCATGACGTATAGCCTGGGCCAACGAGATGCAGAGGTGGGGCAGATCACCCTGATGGAGTGGTCTCAGATCAAGGACCTATGCACCCTTCTGCACAGTTTCGACATGGCGATGAATATGTTTAGCTCTGACAATGCCATTATCAGCATGACGATTCCAGTCATTTACATGCTGGAGCACACGCTAAACACTATTCGGAGTCAGGGGGTGGGACAACATGAAGGGGAGGAACTACAGGAGGATTCATATGTGCAAGGGACAACAACATCACCAAGGTCCAGACGTTCATCATCACCAACGCAGCAGGCATGGGACCATGGGGAACAGGGATCGACAAGGGCGCATAGTAGCAGGCGAAATGTTGAGCAAGGTGCAGGAGAACATGAAGAAATGGAGGACGAACTGTCCATGGACATGGAAGACTCAGCGGATGAGGGAGACCTTGGTCAAATTTCAGTTGAAAGAGGTTGGGGGGAGATGTCAGAGGAAGAAAGAACGGGTAGCACCTCTATGCCACAAACACAGCGTGGACTTGGTCCGCATGGCTGCGCAAGACACATAAGTGCCTTTTTGTTGCACTACCTCCAACATGACAGTCGTATTGTCAAAATTAGAAGTGATGATGACTACTGGATTGCCACACTATTAGATCCCCGGTACAAGTCCAAATTTTGTGACATAATTCCAGCCATAGAAAGGGACGCACGTATGCAGGAGTATCAGCAGAAGCTGTTACTCGATCTTAGCTCGGCTTTTCCACCAAACAACCGTGCAGGTGCAGGGAGGGAATCTCCCAGTTGTAACTTGACAAACATGGGACGGTCTCGTCATCTTCACCAGTCTACCCGTACCAGTAGGACCGTATCTGGTGCCGGTAACAGCAATTTTATGGAATCTTTTCATAATTTTTTTAGACCCTCTTTTGCAAGGCCACCAGAGACAACAAGTCTGACACATACTCAACGGCTGGAGAGGATGATACAGGAGTATCTCCAAATGAACATCGATGCCATGACTGTGCAACTGGAGCCTTGCTCCTTTTGGGCTTCAAACATAGAAAAATGGCCAGAGCTCCCCAGTTACGCCTTGGAGATTTTGTCGTGTCCAGCTGCCAGCGTTGTCTCTGAACGTGTATTCAGTGCTGCTGGGTGTGTGCTGACAGACAAGCGCACGCGTCTGTCCAGTGACAATGTGGACAGACTGACGTTCATCAAAATGAACAAGTCATGGATCCAGAAGGAATTTACTACCCCTGTGTCATCCTGGGGAGAGTAAATGCTTGTGGATTTGGAATGTGCTTGATGCAAATCAAAACATCCTGTTTGCAACTAGGGCCCAAGTGCTGCCACTGATGGGGTGGGTGTCTGTGTGGCCCAATTTTTGGAAAAAAGGGAGACTCCGCTTGGAGTAACCCTTGCTTACATTGTTTTTAAAAGAAGCCAAGATGAACAAGTCATGGGTCAGCAAAGACTTTGCTACCTACCCCGGTGTCATCCTGGGGACGGTTAATTATGGGGTATTTTTGAATGTGATTGATGCAAATGTAGCTGTGAAGTGTACAACTAGGGCCCAAGTGCTGCCACTGATGGGGTGGGTGTCTGTGTGGCCCAATTTTTGGAAAAAAAGGGAGACTCCGCTTGGAGTAACCCTTGCTTGATGTGTTTTTAAAAGAAGCCAAGATGAACAGAGCTGGGATCAGGAAAGACTTTGCTACCTACCCCGGTGTCATCCTGGGGACGGATAAGAATGGCGTATTTTTGAATGTGCTTGATGCAAATCAAAACATCCTGTTTGCAACTAGGGCCCAAGTGCTGCCACTGATGGGGTGGGTGTCTGTGTGGCCCAATTTTTGGAAAAAAAGGGAGACTCCGCTTGGAGTAACCCTTGCTTGATGTGTTTTTAAAAGAAGCCAAGATGAACAGAGCTGGGATCAGCAAAGACTTTGCTACCTACCCCGGTGTCATCCTGGGGACGGATAAGAATGGCGTATTTTTGAATGTGCTTGATGCAAATCAAAACATCCTGTTTGCAACTAGGGCCCAAGTGCTGCCACTGATGGGGTGGGTGTCTGTGTGGCCCAATTTTTGGAAAAAAAGGGAGACTCCGCTTGGAGTAACCCTTGCTTGATGTGTTTTTAAAAGAAGCCAAGATGAACAGAGCTGGGATCAGGAAATACTTTGCTACCTACCCCGGTGTCATCCTGGGGACGGATAAGAATGGCGTATTTTTGAATGTGCTTGATGCAAATCAAAACATCCTGTTTGCAACTAGGGCCCAAGTGCTGCCACTGATGGGGTGGGTGTCTGTGTGGCCCAATTTTTGGAAAAAAAGGGAGACTCCGCTTGGAGTAACCCTTGCTTGATGTGTTTTTAAAAGAAGCCAAGATGAACAGAGCTGGGATCAGGAAAGACTTTGCTACCTACCCCGGTGTCATCCGGGGGACGGATAAGAATGGCGTATTTTTGAATGTGCTTGATGCAAATCAAAACATCCTGTTTGCAACTAGGGCCCAAGTGCTGCCACTGATGGGGTGGGTGTCTGTGTGGCCCAATTTTTGGAAAAAAAGGGAGACTCCGCTTGGAGTAACCCTTGCTTGATGTGTTTTTAAAAGAAGCCAAGATGAACAGAGCTGGGATCAGCAAAGACTTTGCTACCTACCCCGGTGTCATCCTGGGGACGGATAAGAATGGCTTATTTTTGAATGTGCTTGATGCAAATCAAAACATCCTGTTTGCAACTAGGGCCCAAGTGCTGCCACTGATGGGGTGGGTGTCTGTGTGGCCCAATTTTTGGAAAAAAGGGAGACTCCGCTTGGAGTAACCCTTGCTTGATGTGTTTTTAAAAGAAGCCAAGATGAACAGAGCTGGGATCAGGAAATACTTTGCTACCTACCCCGGTGTCATCCTGGGGACGGATAAGAATGGCGTATTTTTGAATGTGCTTGATGCAAATCAAAACATCCTGTTTGCAACTAGGGCCCAAGTGCTGCCACTGATGGGGTGGGTGTCTGTGTGGCCCAATTTTTGGAAAAAAAGGGAGACTCCGCTTGGAGTAACCCTTGCTTGATGTGTTTTTAAAAGAAGCCAAGATGAACAGAGCTGGGATCAGCAAAGACTTTGCTACCTACCCCGGTGTCATCCTGGGGACGGATAAGAATGGCGTATTTTTGAATGTGCTTGATGCAAATCAAAACATCCTGTTTGCAACTAGGGCCCAAGTGCTGCCACTGATGGGGTGGGTGTCTGTGTGGCCCAATTTTTGGAAAAAAAGGGAGACTCCGCTTGGAGTAACCCTTGCTTGATGTGTTTTTAAAAGAAGCCAAGATGAACAGAGCTGGGATCAGCAAAGACTTTGCTACCTACCCCGGTGTCATCCTGGGGACGGATAAGAATGGCGTATTTTTGAATGTGCTTGATGCAAATCAAAACATCCTGTTTGCAACTAGGGCCCAAGTGCTGCCACTGATGGGGTGGGTGTCTGTGTGGCCCAATTTTTGGAAAAAAAAGGGAGACTCCGCTTGGAGTAACCCTTGCTTGATGTGTTTTTAAAAGAAGCCAAGATGAACAGAGCTGGGATCAGCAAAGACTTTGCTACCTACCCCGGTGTCATCCTGGGGACGGATAAGAATGGCGTATTTTTGAATGTGCTTGATGCAAATCAAAACATCCTGTTTGCAACTAGGGCCCAAGTGCTGCCACTGATGGGGTGGGTGTCTGTGTGGCCCAATTTTTGGAAAAAAAGGGAGACTCCGCTTGGAGTAACCCTTGCTTGATGTGTTTTTAAAAGAAGCCAAGATGAACAGAGCTGGGATCAGCAAAGACTTTGCTACCTACCCCGGTGTCATCCTGGGGACGGATAAGAATGGCGTATTTTTGAATGTGCTTGATGCAAATCAAAACATCCTGTTTGCAACTAGGGCCCAAGTGCTGCCACTGATGGGGTGGGTGTCTGTGTGGCCCAATTTTTGGAAAAAAGGGAGACTCCGCTTGGAGTAACCCTTGCTTGATGTGTTTTTAAAAGAAGCCAAGATGAACAGAGCTGGGATCAGCAAAGACTTTGCTACCTACCCCGGTGTCATCCTGGGGACGGATAAGAATGGCGTATTTTTGAATGTGCTTGATGCAAATCAAAACATCCTGTTTGCAACTAGGGCCCAAGTGCTGCCACTGATGGGGTGGGTGTCTGTGTGGTCCAATTTTTGGAAAAAAAGGGAGACTCCGCTTGGAGTAACCCTTGCTTGATGTGTTTTTAAAAGAAGCCAAGATGAACAGAGCTGGGATCAGCAAAGACTTTGCTACCTACCCCGGTGTCATCCTGGGGACGGATAAGAATGGCGTATTTTTGAATGTGCTTGATGCAAATCAAAACATCCTGTTTGCAACTAGGGCCCAAGTGCTGCCACTGATGGGGTGGGTGTCTGTGTGGCCCAATTTTTGGAAAAAAAGGGAGACTCCGCTTGGAGTAACCCTTGCTTGATGTGTTTTTAAAAGAAGCCAAGATGAACAGAGCTGGGATCAGGAAAGACTTTGCTACCTACCCCGGTGTCATCCTGGGGACGGATAAGAATGGCGTATTTTTGAATGTGCTTGATGCAAATCAAAACATCCTGTTTGCAACTAGGGCCCAAGTGCTGCCACTGATGGGGTGGGTGTCTGTGTGGCCCAATTTTTGGAAAAAAAGGGAGACTCCGCTTGGAGTAACCCTTGCTTGATGTGTTTTTAAAAGAAGCCAAGATGAACAGAGCTGGGATCAGCAAAGACTTTGCTACCTACCCCGGTGTCATCCTGGGGACGAATAAGAATGGCGTATTTTTGAATGTGCTTGATGCAAATCAAAACATCCTGTTTGCAACTAGGGCCCAAGTGCTGCCACTGATGGGGTGGGTGTCTGTGTGGCCCAATTTTTGGAAAAAAGGGAGACTCCGCTTGGAGTAACCCTTGCTTGATGTGTTTTTAAAAGAAGCCAAGATGAACAGAGCTGGGATCAGGAAATACTTTGCTACCTACCCCGGTGTCATCCTGGGGACGGATAAGAATGGCGTATTTTTGAATGTGCTTGATGCAAATCAAAACATCCTGTTTGCAACTAGGGCCCAAGTGCTGCCACTGATGGGGTGGGTGTCTGTGTGGCCCAATTTTTGGAAAAAAAGGGAGACTCCGCTTGGAGTAACCCTTGCTTGATGTGTTTTTAAAAGAAGCCAAGATGAACAGAGCTGGGATCAGGAAAGACTTTGCTACCTACCCCGGTGTCATCCTGGGGACGGATAAGAATGGCGTATTTTTGAATGTGCTTGATGCAAATCAAAACATCCTGTTTGCAACTAGGGCCCAAGTGCTGCCACTGATGGGGTGGGTGTCTGTGTGGCCCAATTTTTGGAAAAAAGGGAGACTCCGCTTGGAGTAACCCTTGCTTGATGTGTTTTTAAAAGAAGCCAAGATGAACAGAGCTGGGATCAGGAAATACTTTGCTACCTACCCCGGTGTCATCCTGGGGACGGATAAGAATGGCGTATTTTTGAATGTGCTTGATGCAAATCAAAACATCCTGTTTGCAACTAGGGCCCAAGTGCTGCCACTGATGGGGTGGGTGTCTGTGTGGCCCAATTTTTGGAAAAAAAGGGAGACTCCGCTTGGAGTAACCCTTGCTTGATGTGTTTTTAAAAGAAGCCAAGATGAACAGAGCTGGGATCAGCAAAGACTTTGCTACCTACCCCGGTGTCATCCTGGGGACGGATAAGAATGGCGTATTTTTGAATGTGCTTGATGCAAATCAAAACATCCTGTTTGCAACTAGGGCCCAAGTGCTGCCACTGATGGGGTGGGTGTCTGTGTGGCCCAATTTTTGGAAAAAAAGGGAGACTCCGCTTGGAGTAACCCTTGCTTGATGTGTTTTTAAAAGAAGCCAAGATGAACAGAGCTGGGATCAGCAAAGACTTTGCTACCTACCCCGGTGTCATCCTGGGGACGGATAAGAATGGCGTATTTTTGAATGTGCTTGATGCAAATCAAAACATCCTGTTTGCAACTAGGGCCCAAGTGCTGCCACTGATGGGGTGGGTGTCTGTGTGGCCCAATTTTTGGAAAAAAAGGGAGACTCCGCTTGGAGTAACCCTTGCTTGATGTGTTTTTAAAAGAAGCCAAGATGAACAGAGCTGGGATCAGCAAAGACTTTGCTACCTACCCCGGTGTCATCCTGGGGACGGATAAGAATGGCGTATTTTTGAATGTGCTTGATGCAAATCAAAACATCCTGTTTGCAACTAGGGCCCAAGTGCTGCCACTGATGGGGTGGGTGTCTGTGTGGCCCAATTTTTGGAAAAAAAGGGAGACTCCGCTTGGAGTAACCCTTGCTTGATGTGTTTTTAAAAGAAGCCAAGATGAACAGAGCTGGGATCAGGAAAGACTTTGCTACCTACCCCGGTGTCATCCTGGGGACGGATAAGAATGGCGTATTTTTGAATGTGCTTGATGCAAATGTAGCTGTGAAGTGTACAACTGGGGCACAACTGCTGCCACTGAAGGGGTGGGTGTGTGTGTGGCCCAATTTTTGGAAAAAATGGAGACTCCGCTTGGAGTCACCTTGCGGTGTTTTACATGATTTTAGAAGGGCGTGCCATGCCTATATCTGTGTGTCCTCCTCTTTTTCCTTGTCCAGCTGTTTTGTTTTCGCATGAGTATATGTCCTTGTCACTTTCCAATGTGTTTGAGTTGTTTGTCACCTTTAGGACACCTTTGAGGGTGTTTTCTAGGTGTTTTTCTGTGTTTGTGATTGCCTGCCATTGTTTCCTATGCAGTTCGAGTTCGGTTCGTCGAACGTTCGATGAACCGAACTCGAACGGGAGGTCCGTTCGGCGAACCAACCTCGAGCCGAACCGCGACCGGTTCGCTCATCTCTAGTGATGGCATCTGTGTTTTGGGATAAGGAGGGCATGCTGCTAGTGGACTACCTTCAAAAGGGTTGCATGATCAATGTAAGCTATTACATTGAATTTTTGGACCAATTGAAGGCAGCTCTGAAGGCAAAAGGCACGGCAAGCTGTCCAAAGGAATCTTGTTCCTGCCAGACAACACCTCTGCTCACACTGCACAAGCAACCATGGCAAAACTAGCAGAGCTGAGCCAAATTTCACACTATTTCTGATGCCATGGCTGCTACAGATGCCTGGTTTGAGGCACAACCGAAATCCCTCTTTTTTCTAGGCTTACAGAACTTGGAATACTGACATAATAAATGTGTTAACATCAGTGGAAAGTATGTGGAATAAATAAATAATAAATAAATCTCAGCATTCTATCTCGTTTCTTTCTGGGTGAAGCCAAAGACTTATCAGCAGCCACTCATAGTAGCTTGTGACTCCTACTCTTTCTGTGACATACATTGAAATTATTTTATTTTTTCTTTAAAGCACAACTCCGGTATTTTTTTTCAGCACTGGAGTGGCACTTTAAATGTAAGGCACTTGCCCCTGGTGTTACATTTACTCCCCTGTGGCTTCATCATTTTCCAGCGCCACTCCAGTCCCATGGTGCCATCTTGAGACAATAAGTTTTGATTGGCCGGAAGTCAAAAGTTACATCACAATAACTACACAGAACTCTATGAGAGGAACAATGAGGTTCTCATAGATTTGCATTGATTTATGACCGAATCAGCAAAGATAATAGAAGAAGATGGCATTAGGCAAGTATAAGGCAGGGAGCTGCAGACTTAAACAGTAGACAGTTACTTAGACAGTAAAAAAAAGCAAAAAAAAACAACGCAGGAGTAGTGCTTTAATGGAGCTGTCCACATCCAGAAAACTTTGGGTTATATGCTGCTTTACTTATATAAAAAAATCTAATTTTTTTCTCAACTGGGTACAGTGCGAAGACTCTGCTGCTACCCCAGTCTCTGTTTTTGCCTGCAGTGCTGATTCCATGTCAATAGTGCTGCAGTCAATCACTAAGCTCAGCTGTTCTTCCCATGTAGTCTGTAGGAGGTCCTAAGCTCAGTGATTGGCTAAAATGCTCTTGATGTGACTTGAGTGCTACAGACAAACAATAGAAATTGAGTAGTTGTAGAGAGCTAGCTCTGGACCAAGGGAAGGTAAGTAATACTGCATTTTCTTTTCTTTGCAACTATTGCAGATACTAACCAAAAGTCTTCTGAAAGGGGAAATATTGTGCTAGCTTGCTGCTTGCTTCTGCATGAAGATTGAAGAATAAAGAAATGCAGCAACTACAACTACGCTGTAGCACTAGATCAATAACTAGCACTGCCACTGATGGCTTTTCCTCAATCAATTGAATCTTTGTATTACTTGAATACTATTACATTAAATTTTCTCTACTATTGCAGTTGCACAAGCAGTTACACTAAAGGCCCAGTCACACGCAACGACAGCGATCCCGACAACGATACGACCTAATAAGGATCGCTGGTAAGTCGCTGGGAGGTTGCTGGTGAGATGTCACACAGTCAGATCTTACCAACGACATAGTAATGATCAGCGACCTATATAACAATCTCGGCGGGTGTTAGGACCGTGTTAGGAGGTCATTAGTAGGTGTCAAACACAGCGATGCGTCCTGCCCAGCAGGACATCACCTTTGAAGAAAATGGTCCGGATTTTCGGCAACGACTAGCAAGCTCCCAGCAGGGGCCTGATCGCTGGTAGGTGTCAGACATAATGAGATGGCTGGTGAGATCGTTACTGCGTCACAGAAACTGTGACTCAGCAACAATCTCACTAGCAATCTCGTTGTGTGTGACGGGGCCTTAACAACAGTATTTGTCCATTATGTTATGTTTTTTTACTCCCTATTACTATGCTGTGAGCCATAATATGCTATCACTGTCCAGATACACGTAAAAATAGCTAATACATTCCCTGGCTCGGCTTTTGTACAGACTATTATTTTCCTGATTGGCTGTGTATTGCCATGTGATATGATAGCTGTAAGGCATTATTTAGAAGCCAGGCAAAGGCTGAGCTCATCCTTGTCTCAACTGGTTGATACAATGTTACACATTGGGTAAAATGGAGGTCAATATATTTCGTCCTTTTATGTGTAGAAAATTGTTCAAATTTGCAGGTCCAACAAATTTTCAAAATTCGGCAAATTGATTAGCCCATCTCTACAATGGACGAGTCAGAGTTTAGGGAATATCAGGAGAATGCTCAATCTTTACCTGCTCAACTGCATTGCTTAACTTTATTGTACAAACTTTAAAGTTTGGTGAAATAATACAAGGGTTTTTTCAGATCTTGGATTAAGCCCTTTAATTCCAGTAAAGGTAAATCTTACAACATACAGTTGTAAGTTTTTGTTTTTGCAATTATTTTTGCTTTTTCTCCCCTACTTCCCAGTGCAACCAGCAAGTTTTTAATTTTTTTTTTATTTTTCTATCCACATAGTATGCTTTTGAATGATACCTTTCATTTTACTACATAGCGTACTGTAAAATGGGGAAAAAATTCCAAATGTAGAGAACTTGTGAAAAAAACTGAATTCTGACAATCTTTGGGGGCAATTGTTTTTCCAGAGTACACTTTGTGGTGAAAATGACCTTGCAATATGATTTTCGTTATCAGTATGATTACGGCGACAACAAATATGTCCATTTCTAAATCATTTAAGTGGTGAAAAAACATCAGAAGCTCCCCCCAAAATTTGAGAGGTTGTGTCACCATTTTCCAAGACCGTAACATTTTCATTTTTCAGTTATGGAACCCTGTGACAGCATATTTTATTTTTTTTACGTTTTTTTTATTGGTACCATTTAGGGGTAGATATGATCTTTGGTTACAACATTTAATTAATCACTTGTTACAGCATTTTTTTGTAGTATTGCAGTGACCCCCAAAAACCATAATTCTGGTGTTCTTGAGTTATTGTTTACATTATATACAGATCATGATAATTATTTTTAGATTTTGATAGATTGGACTTTACTTGATGCGATGATACCATATTTTTATTTTTTTTATTATCCTTATTATTAATGGGGAACAAAGGGGGGTGATTTGAACTCTTATGTATGGTTTTGGGTTTTTTTTGGCAAACTTTTTTTCCAATTCCCTTAGGGCAGTGTTCCCCACCTCCAGTCCTCAAGGTCCACCTACAGTGCATGTTTTCGGAATTTCCTTTGCAATGCACTGGAGCTGAAATCTTCACCTGTGCAATACTAAGGAAATCCTGAAAAATGCCCTGTTGTGGGCCTTGAGGACTGGAGTTGGGGAACACTGTCTTAGGGGACTAAAAACTATAATCGTCTGATCACTTTTGCATTATATAGTAAAAGTTACTGTCTCCTTTGAAACCTGGCCACCAGTAGGGTTTGCCAAGGAGTGCTGCAATGACAAGCGCCGAGGTCAGGACCGGCATCAGCACCCGGCACACCTGGGCAAGTGCCAGGGCCCTGGACCAATGGGGAAGCCCACTCATGCTATCTAGGAGAGCTGCAGCACGTTGCGCCATTCATTTTCTCTGTGGACCTTCACTATTCCTCCCATTTGCGTTCAACTGTGGAATGCATGTCGAGGGGGGTACCTCCCCCCTCACTCCCTTGAGTACTAGCTACTGTTCGTCCCACATGCATTCCACAGTGGAACGCATGCTGGGACAGCCTACTCTCTCTTCTTTGCAATGTGGAGAGTGGAGCGTATTAGACCTGTCCCAACCTGCTGCGGTCATCCCGCTGCGGCCGCCCCAGCACGTCGCTTCCTCTTCTGAGAAGGCACTTCCTCCTATAAGCGTTCCACAGTGGAAGGCATGCCGGCCTTCCTCCCATTTGTGTTCCACTGTGAAACGCATGACGAGTAGGGGGGCACCTCCCTCCTCCCTGGATTGATTAGCAGCCACTGTTTGTCCCATATGCTTTCCACAGTGGAACGCACACCGGCACTGCCTCCTCTCTTTGCAATCAGGACCTTGTCACCGACCGCCTCACTTCAGTCCTGAAGCAGGTCCGGTCCATGAGGATAAAAGAAGCCCAGGTTAGGTTAGCCACAGCCGGAGTTCTGAAATGCATTATTGCCACTGTTATCTTTTATTTTTTCTTTTTTTCTTGCATTTATCTAGCACTTATGTGTGTGTCGGCCAGCTTTATTTTTAAAGACTAAATAAACCTGCCATTTTATATGTATTGTCAGGAACAGTGGTGTTTTTTTTCCTTGGAAATTTCTGTATATAATTAAATAGGTATTGTGTAGTGAGGTGGATGGGTTGTGCAGAAGTATAGAGGGGTTGGGTGAGGCTGAGGATACAGTAAGTGAGGGCAGAGGTTTTCATGCAGTGGTATAGTGAATGGAGGGGGATGTGTGAGGGTACAGTAGGTGAAGGTAGAGCTGGTTGTTCAGTAGTATAGTGGGGTGAGGGTTCAGTAGGTGAGGGCAGTGTCCTCCAGTATTGTGTATGGCCCCCCCAGTGTCCTCCAGTATTGTGTATGGCCCCCCAGTGTCCTCCAGTATTGTGTATGGCCCCCCCAGTGTCCTCCAGTAATATATATGGTGTGCTGCCCCCGCGTCAGCAGATGGGCTGCTCGGATCCGGAGCCACGGTGGCTCAAGAGGTCTCCGGACCCGGGGGGTCTTGCGGCTCCTCAAACAAAGGGGGGTTATTTGCAGGGGATGTGTTAGAGTTTGTGATGCCACCCGTGGTTTGTGGTAATTTGGGAGTACCACCGTTGCAGTTGTGAGTACCTGGGGGTGATGGAATGGGGCAGCCAGGTGTTAGGACCCTCCACGGGTAGAGGGAATGCCCTGGGACTCGGTGATGGCATTGGGGGTGCCGTGGGGAGCACAGGGGCTACTTTTGTACTCACTCAGTCCATAAAGTTGACATCGATAACTGGATAAACCAAAGTTCTTGACACCGCTGCCGCTGAGAGAAGCTAGTTCGGATCCCGTCCCCGATGGTGTTGCCTGGTGATCTGTGACCTGCTTCCTGGCACTAAGTTACTTTTCTGTTTGTCCCCGTAGTGTGGAACTAGCTGGGTCCCACTCCCCAGTATGGCTAACTGTGGGAGCTTGCTCTCAGGGTTCATGCTTGGGATTTTCTGCACCATATTTGTGGAAAGTCCTACCCCCCTCGTTGTGCTAGTACCCTGATTTTGGAGCAGGTGGAGAACGGATCTTGAAGGCTTTGTTCTCGTCGGGTCAATTGTCAGGTTGCCTGGAGCTACTCCCTGACCTAGGGTGCACGTACCCCGTTGTGCCCTGGTCCCAGCACGGTGATGATGCATGGTCGCCGGCTGTCCTCCTTGACAGTTCCGTGCCCCTTGCCACGATCCCCTGCGACCGGGGGTCCAGCTCCTACTAGGTCCAGACCACCATTTGTCAACTAGTTACTTCCAAGGAGCCTGGCTCTTGACCTCCTCTCTCCTTCACCTCCTAACTTCAACCTCCTACTTCAACTCTCTAACTTCAACTGACTAACACTCCTGACCTCCCCTTAACCAACCCCCCAAGTGGGCGACCCTATTCCACTCAGGCCGTCCACTGGTGTGTCTGGTGAGTGTGGTACAGAGTGTACCTAGGACTTTGACTGCTGTTGGAAACACCATTAGTTGGGGACCCCTAACCAAGGAGGAGGTGGATATTGCACAGAAGGACAGATTGCACAATACCCTGTGATGACCTGATAGACCAGGGCATCACATATGGCCCCCAGTGTCCTCCAGTATTGTGTATACCCCACAGGCCCCCAGTAACGTGTACGGCCCCCAGTGTCCTCCAGTAATGTGTATGCCTCCCCTCAGTGCTGTCTATGCCTCAGGGATATATTTACCCTCAGCCCCTACTGTGATGTATATACAGCAGTGTCAGTGTTCACTGTGCCCAGTCATGTTTGTTAGTGATGGCCATCATGCTGCACAGCCACATGTCCGGGAGGAGCTGGATGGAGACAAATGAGGGGGTGAATGAGGCTGCTGCCGGCTTCCCCATATTAATACCTCTAATGTGTCTGTGTGTGCATGTATGATGTATATATATATATGTATGTCAGTGTATATGGCTGTATATATTTATGTCTGTTTATATGTATGTTTGTGAATTTCTCTTTAAATATGTATATGTATGTATGCCTGTATGTGTACGTATCTGTGTATGTGTGGGTCTACGTGTGGATGGGGCCCACTAAGACTCTTTCGCCTGGGGCCCACAAAAATCTGGAGCCGGCCCTAACCGAGGTCTTCAGCAATTTCCCTGCTGTTAACGCAATCCACCTTTGACCTGTGATGACGTCACAGGTGGACTGGTGGGCACTTAAAATGGCGTGCCTCAATGCCAGTGCTTGTTAAATTCTGCTGTCAGAGCTTCATAGCAGGATTTAACAGATTATTAATCGCAGGTAGAATTGAGCTCCACCCAAGATTGTTAGCAGCAGCATGTCCTGGCTGTAACAGGTAGCCATTACTTGCCAAGTATAGGGCTGGCTCACCCCGCTCCATACACCAGCTTTTGAATTGCGTTGTACAGCAGATATTGGGAAGGGGTTAATCAGAGATCATTTCATTGTCTTCCAAGGCATTAAAGCCTTTTATTGTTAGGTCGCCTTGCAGTATATCAGGCCGTAATTTTGATATGATATACTAAGCAATTGCAAGTAGTAGATTTGTGAGCTTTAAATTGACCCTAGACCGCTACAGTATCTAATTGCCACCCCAAAATTGGATCACAGGAGAGGTGAGGGGCTAATAGAGGACCATTCAAATTTCCTCATTGCATGGGATTAGAATAAAATATGTACAGATAATCTTAAAATAGTAGATATAGTAATTTAGTGTAAAAATATTATAACTAGTGAAAAAAAATCAGTTCTATATTGGCTTTTATCTTAGCTACACATAGGATAATTAAATAATTTTGCTTCCTTTTGCATTTCAATAATACATAAGTAAAATATCAGCCTTATTTCTAGATCTGAATAGTACATTTAAAAACTTACCTATGAAAAGCTGACTGTAAAGCTGTAAACGTATGTGCCCATCAGAAGGGGTAATGTATGTTTTTTGGGGTAAGTTGTCTACTTGGAGAGAGGCCTCTTTGATGTTTCTTTCAGCTTTAACAAAATGCCATTGGGAGTCATTTAAATGAGTTGGTGAGCTTACGCGAACCTCCAAGGGGCCATTCCCAACATCAAATGAGAAAACAACATCTGTTGGAGCTGAAATTAGAGATATTATTCATTTCTCTATACTATTCATTTAATAAACAATTTATACTCATTTTGGCAAGAAAGAATTCATTTTTGCCTACCATTCACTTAGTCATAAATGTAAAACAATACAGCGTTCATTTTTATGTAATGCACCATTAGCTTTCAGTATGCTGGAGATATAAAGTTTGAACACATATTATGAATAAACACTAAAAAAGAAAGGGTAAACCACTACAAAAGCATGATTTCTATCAGTTTACATTTGCCATTTTAGTTAATTTTAGATAGCAATAATGAAGTGGCAAAGGCCACATTTTGACCCATTCAGCCTAATGGATGAGAAAAATTGCAATAGGAGAAAATACTCAACTGTTTCAATGGGTGAGAAAAATATCTAGAATGAGATGTATAGAGTAAAAGTTAAAACATGGTGCCTTTGGTTAATGAGGTTTCAGACTGTTGTCAGACTACATGCTGTTTCAGACTATATGTTTATATGTCTATAGACTATCTTTCTATCCAGATGCATCATTTTTTCCATGTCCTGTTGTAACATTCATTTAAATGTTGTGATTTTGTCTCAGCAACTCATTTGTAATTCAGCCTGAAGAAGGAGCCTTGATGCTCTGAAAGCTTGCTAATATAATATTTCTGGTTAGCCTATAAAGGTATCACTCCTAAAATACTTTTGTCATTCTTGGGAAATAGTATTTCAATAGACTATATGTCAAAAAGACATGTGGTAGTTCAAGATACAAATGTTGCTCAAGTTCTCAGATGAATGATAGCTGGACAAAGTGTGTCATGGTATGGTTTCTTAAGGATTAAATAAAATTTTGTGTGGAAATGAAGAATGAAGCGGATTCCAGTGGATCTTGTGACTATCTAGTGCATGCCATACTCAAGAGTGTAATAAGAAAGTGCTTGAAAATAATAGTGGCCACACAAAATATTGACCCTTAAAGCACAATTTGGCCATTTCAACTTAAGGGTGTACTAACTACACTCCTTGACAGACGTTCTGTCACTTATCCATATTATGTACTGTAAATAAAAGCTTATAACTTGACTTTAAATTCATCCTTTGGTTTTATAAATTACTCTTTTGAAAGCTGAAACCCTCCCAAATATTGTTTAAGTTAATGAAAATAAAGTTGCTGCATAGCTGAAATATTGATCATTTAATGAACACAGAAAGGTCAGATTTTGGCAAGATAAAAGGTTTGTTGCCCAAAGAAAGTAATGTGAAATTCAAACAAATAATTAACTTCTAATACAAAGATATGTTGCATAACATTGGTGAATGAGGTTGTGGTGCTATTAGAGCCATATTTATTATTTTTGTGACTTCCATGAGCTTGAAGGACTGCATCCATGCAGTTCAACAATGATTCATACACTTTATTGATGAAGTCATCAAGAATAGCAAAAAATGCAGTCTTATATGCCTCCCAGAGTTCATCTAGATTCTTTGGCTTTGTCTTCCAAGCTTCCTCTTTCATCCTATCCCAAACATGCTCAATGATGTTCATGTCTGGTGACTGGGCAGGCCAGTCCTTGAGCACCTTGATCTTCTTTGCTAGGAGGAACGTTGTTGTAGAGATGGATGCATGAGATGGAGCACCATCCTGCTGCAGAATTTGACCCCTTTTATGATTGGGAATGTAAGAGGTAGCTACCGTATTTTTCGGACTATAAGACGCACCCTGGTTTTAGAGGAGGAAAATAGGAAAATAAAATTTTAAGCAAAAAATGTGGTCATGACACACTGTCATGGGGCGAGGATCTGCTGCTGACACTGTTATGGGGGTAATGTCCCCAAATTCTCTACTAAGGTGCCGCATCCTGGTAATGATCCTCCCTGCCTGGTATATACAGTATATGTCCCTCATCCTGCTATATACCGTAATCCTGCCATATGGCCGCATCCTGCTATATACTGGCATATGGCCGCATCCTGCTATATACTTGCATATGGCCGCATCCTGCTATATAACCCATCATGGCATATGGCCCCATCTGGCTCATAATATGCCCCCATCTGGTTCATAATATGCCCCATCTGGCTCATAATATGCCCCCATCCGGCTCATAATATGCCCCCATCCGGCTCATAATATGCCCCCATCCGGCTCATAATATGCCTCCATCCGGCTCATAATATGCCCCCATCCGGCTCATAATATGCCCCCATCCGGCTCATAATATGCCCCCATCCGGCTCATAATATGCCCCCATCTGGCTCATAATATGCCCCCATCTGGCTCATAATATGCCCCCATCTGGCTCATAATATGCCCCCATCTGGCTCATAATATGCCCCCATCTGGCTCATAATATGCCCCCATCTGGCTCATAATATGCCCCCATCCGGCTCATAATATGCCCCCATCTGGCTCATAATATGCCCCCATCCGGCTCATAATATGCCCCCATCTGGCTCATAATATGCCCCCATCCGGCTAATAATATGCCCCAATCCTGGTGTATGGCCGCATCCTGTGGCACATAAAAAAAATAAACGTTCATACTCACCTCACTTTACCTCACTCCCTGCAGCATCGCTCGTCCTCCCGTCTGTGTCAGCGGCAGCGCCGCTGATTGGAGCCGTCCCCATTACCCTGCTGGATCGCGATCATCTCCTGTGTCTGTGCCAATGTCCCAGCGGCTGCGTGTGGACACGTGAGCACAGTGACGACGTCTTCGCTGTGCGCGCCGCTAGTCTCCACTCAGCCGCCGGCACAAACACAGGAGATGATCGCGATCCAGCAGGGTAATGGGGACGGCTCCAATCAGCGGCGCTGCCGCTGACACAGACGGGAGGATGAGCGATGCTGCAGGGGAACGGTGAGTACTGTACACTGATTCACTGCTCCCCGCGCTGATGATGATGCACGGGGTGCAGTGAATACAGCCGCACATGATCACTCCAGGCCGTAGTTGCCAGGGGTGATCATGCGAGCCGGCTGTTTATCCCCCGCCCATCATCCAGCCCACCTGTCAGCGCCGGCTTCAGCGCTGAGGGATGATGGGCAGGGGATGGGCGTGCATATTAAATGAGCGGGTCAACGTGGTCACGGCAGGCTGCTACAGCCTGCTCGTGCCCCCGATGACCCGCTCCACCGCAGCACCCACATTCCCCGCAGCCACATTCAGACCATAAGACGCACCCCCCACTTTCCCCCAACATTTGGAGGAAAAAAAGTGCATCTTATGGTCCGAAAAATACAGTAATACTTCTTGATATGTTAGGCTACTGATATTGCCTTCCACCTTGCAAATGTTTCGCACACCCCCATACTGAATGTAACTCCAGACCATGATCTTTCAGCCACCAAATTTAACTGTTTTCTGGGAGTATTTTTGATCCATACGGGCTCTAGTAGGTCTCCAACAGTATTTACGGTGGCTGTGGTGTAATTCAACTAAAGATTCATCAGAAAAATCCACCTTCTGCCACTTTTCCAGCGTTGATCTGTTTAGCAGGCTGTGGGACTTGGCAAATGCCACACAGTTTTATAATTTCCTTTTGTTTAGTGCTGGCTTCTAGTCACTGATTCGACCATGGAGGCCATTTCTAGACAAAATCCTACAAACTGTTCTAGTTGACACAGGGACTTGAGGTGACCATGCCTGTTGGAGCTCTGCTGCAGTGAATGGGGGCTGGCTTTGGATTTTCTAACCAACAAACGTTCCTCCTGAGCAATTGTCTTGCAGGGTCTGCTGAACCTGAGCTTGTAAAAAACATCTCTAGTCTCTTCAAATCTTTTTTTCATTCTTTGTACTTAACACTGAGACACAGTAAAGGTGCCAGCCACCTCTACAGTGGATCTGGTCTTCAGCCTCTTGATAATCAAGGCTTTGGTCACAGGGTGGATTTTGGCATGTTGTCAGAGGTCAAGTTGCAGTTCAAGTGAAGGTTTGGGGTGCTGGGTTTCTTTTTATACACACCCACTAATTAACCGATCATTTAATGAGCACAGGTGAGGATGTAAAGTAGGATTGAGTGCATTATATGACAAGGCGACAAAACTTTTGTCTTGCCAAAATCTAACCTTTCTGTGTTCATTAAATGATCAATATTTCAGCTTTGTAGCAACTTTATTTTCCTAACCTAAACCAAATTTGGGAGGGTTTCAGCTTTCAAAAGAGTAATTTATGAAAACAATGGAATGAATTTAAAGTCAGATTATAAGCCTTTATTTACATAACATGGATAAGCAACAGAAGTTCTGTCACGGAGTGTATTGTTGCCAGTGGTTTTGACATTAATTGCTGTGTGTTGAGTTACTTAGAGGGCACACAAATCTTATACTGTTGTACAAGCTGTACACTGACTACTATTCATTGTATCAAAGTGTCATATCTTCAGTATTCTTTTTTCCCATGAAAAGATATAATAAAACATTTACAAAACTGAGGGGTGTACTCACTCTTGTGATATCCTATATATAGGTGCATATATATATATATATATATATATATATATATATATATATATATATATATATATATATATATATATATTTATATATATATATATATACACGCACCTGTCTACATTGTAAAAGTGCTGCCAGCACGGTTTGAAGTCAGTTTAGTACCAGCGTGGGAAACCAGAAAGGGAACCCCTGTTTCATTCTGTCTTTTCTATTGTATAATGCATATAATAGGGAGTAGTGCTCTGTTTGCTGGATTTACACCCCAGCACCTGGCTTCTTCATTAGCCTCCTTTTTGTTTACCTGCTGATCTTGTAGGTTTTAAAAACCCAGAGAGGATGCAGTGTAGTGTAGGACCCAGCAAAGGAGGTTGCCGTGAGGGGGCGCTGGGCTGGTATTGCAATGGCCATTATAATATTCCAAATACCTCCATTTATGTTATAAGGTAGAATTTATTTTGGTTTTTCACAGTGTGCGGCTGGAAATTATTCTCCTATATACATATATATATATATATATATATATATATATATATATATATACAGTGCCTACAAGTAGTATTCAACCCCCTGCAGATTTAGCAGGTTTACACATTCGGAATTAACTTGGCATTGTGACATTTGGACTGTAGATCAGCCTGAAAGTGTGAAATGCACTGCAGCAAAAAAGAATGTTATTTCTTTTTTTATTTTTTTTTTTAAATTGTGAAAAGTTTATTCAGAGGGTCATTTATTATTCAACCCTTCAAACCACAAGAATTCTGTTTGGTTCCCCTAAAGTATTAAGAAGTATTTCAGGCACAAAGAACAATGAGCTTCACATGTTTGGATTAATTATCTCTTTTTTCAGCCTTTTCTGACTAAATAAGACCCTCCCCAAACTTGTGAACAGCACTCATACTTGGTCAACATGGGAAAAACAAAGAAGCATTCCAAGGCCATCAGAGACAAGATCGTGGAGGGTCACAAGGCTGGCAAGGGGTACAAAACCCTTTCCAAGGAGTTGGGCCTACCTGTCTCCACTGTTGGGAGCATCATACGGCAGTGGAAGGCTTATGGAACTACTGTTAGCCTTCCACGGCCTGGACAGCCTTTGAAAGTTTCCACCCGTGCCGAAGCCCGGCTTGTCCGAAGAGTCAAGGCTAACCCAAGGACAACAAAGAAGGAGCTCCGGGAAGATCTCATGGCAGTGGGGACATTGGTTTCAGTCAATACCATAAGTAACATACTCCACCGCAATGGTCTCCGTTCCAGACGAGCCCGTAAGGTACCTTTACTTTCAAAGCATCATGTCAAGGTTCGTCTACAGTTTGCTCATGATCACTTGGAGGACTCTGAGATAGACTGGTTCAAGGTTCTCTGGTCTGATGAGACCAAGATCGAGATCTTTGGTGCCAACCACACACGTGACGTTTGGAGACTGGATGGCACTGCATATGACCCCAAGAATACCATCCCTACAGTCAAGTATGGTGGTGGCAGCATCATGCTGTGGGGCTGTTTCTCAGCCAAGGGGCCTGGCCATCTGGTCCGCATCCATGGGAAGATGGATAGCACGGCCTACTTGGAGGTTTTGGCCAAGAACCTCCGCTCCTCCATCAAGGATCTTAAGATGGGTCGTCATTTCATCTTCCAACAAGACAACGACCCAAAGCACACAGCCAAGAAAACCAAGGCCTGGCTCAAGAGGGAAAAAATCAAGGTTTTGTAGTGGCCTAGTCAGTCTCCTGACCTTAACCCAATTGAAAACTTGTGGAAGGAGCTCAAGATTAAAGTCCACATGAGACACCCAAAGAACCTAGATAACGTGGAGAAGATCTGCATGGAGGAGTGGTCCAAGATAACTCCAGAGACCTGTGCCGGCCTGATCAGGTCTTATAAAAGACGATTATTAGCTGTAATTGCAAACAAGGGTTATTCCACAAAATATTAAACCTAGGGGTTGAATAATAATTGACTCACACTTTTATGTTGAAAATGTATTAAAATTTAACTGAGCAACATAACTTGTTGGTTTGTAAGATTTATGCATCTGTTAATAAATCCTGCTCTTGTTTGAAGTTTGCAGGCTCTAACTTATTTGCATCTTATTAAACCTGCTAAATCTGCAGGGGGTTGAATACTACTTGTAGGCACTGTGTATATATATATATATATATATATATATATATATATATATATATATATATATATATGCAGTGCCTTGCGAAAGTATTTGGCCCCCTTGAATTTTTCAACCTTTTCTCACATTTTAGACTTCAATCATAAAGATAAAAATGTTAATGTTATGGTGAAGAATCAACAACAAGTGGGACACAATTGTGAAGTTGAACGAGATTTATTGCTTATTTTAAAAACTTTTGTAAAGAATAAACAACTGAAAACTGGGTCATGCAATATTATTTGGCCCCTTTACTTTCAGTGCAGCAAACTCACTCCAGAAGTTCATTGAGGATCTCTGAATGATCTATTGTTGTTCTAAATGACTAATAATGATAAATATAAGCCACCTGTGTGTAATAAAGTTTACGAATAAATGCACCTGCTCTGTCAAAGTCTCAGTGTTCTGTTGAAAGCGCAGATAGCATCATGAAGACCAAGGAACAAAACAGGTAGGTCCGTGATACTGTTAATGTTACGGGGGGCTGTCTGATAATAACCGAAAGGAGTATCAGACAGTCAGGGTCCACCGTGCAAAGACTTTGCTGCAGACTATGGCAGAGTGCAATACCTCTGTTAACTCACAGAAGGATATAATAAGTAAGTAAAGCAATTCCTCCCTTACTTGGAGGGTGTGTGGAATGATCTCTGTTAATAATCACAGAGACAAAGGCAATGTGTGCGAAATGGCACCTACCTAGGTCCGCTCTTCTAGTGGTGCAAAAGAGACGAACAGGAGCATAAGCCGCACAAAGCTCCTACCTGCGTTCGCTCCACTAGTGTGCGAGGACACGAACCACTAGATATGGCACCTGCCTAGGTCCGCTCTTCTAGTGGTGCAAAAGAGACGAACAGCAGCGTAAGCCGCACAAAGCTCCTACCTCTGTTCGCTCCCCTAGTGTGCGAGGATACGAACAACTGCCAGACGCAGTATAAGGAACGTTACCCTAGCGGCAACGTCCACCTACGAGTAGAATCACAAGGCCCAGCCAGACCATGTGCCTCAGGCACCTGCCTATGTCCGCTCCCCTAAGAGGTAAGGATACGGACAGCAGCCGAAGCTGTAAGGTATAAGAACGCTACCCTGCCGGTAGCGCTCACCTAGCATAGACAGAGGAATGCCTAGAGGAACGCGCACAGAGCGTCTACTCATATGCATGAACCAAGAGGACTGAGCACCATGCGGCGTGTGTCAGGGTCTTATATAGACTCTGTGCCTCATCCAAGATGGAGGACACCAGAGCCAATCCGCTGCCAGAACGACAGGAGTGACGTCATGCTGGCCTATCACCGAGCAAGACGTCACAAGCACATGACCAGCGACCAATCGGCATAGAAGGTGTCAGAGACATGTGACCTCGTGTCAGCGATGATGTCACCCGCACATGTGCAATGGCTCCAAGATTGGACTTAGTCTCCGGCGCTCGCACATGTGCAGTAGCAAGAAATCTGGACTTAGTCTCCAGCGCTCGCACATGTGCAGTAGCAAGAAATCTGGACTTAGTCTCCAGCGCTCGCACATGTGCAGTAGCAAGAAATCTGGACTTAGTCTCCAGCGCTCGCACATGTGCAGTAGCAAGAAATCTGGACATAGTCTCCAGTGCTCGCAGCAACCGTAACAGTACCTCCCCCTCAAGGGCCCCCCTCCCGGCGACGCAGGTAATCGGCAACTAAGTCGGGAGCATGGACAGCCTCCTCAGGCTCCCAAGAGCGATGTTCCGGGCCATAGCCCTCCCAATCTATCAAGAAGAACCTGCGCCCTCTAACCATCTTAGAACCAACTATGGCTCGGACCTCATAGCTAGAGCAAGAGGAATCAGAGGCAGGAGAGTGCACTTCACGAGCGTGAGGTAAAATAGCCGGCTTTAGCAGTGAGACATGGAATTTGTCATGAATCCTAAGATGGACAGGTAACTTCAATTGATAGACTACAGGATTTACCTGTCGAAGAACCTCATAAGGACCCAGGAAGCGAGGAGCAAATTTGACAGAGCTCACTCTAAGTCTCACGTGTTTTGCAGAGAGCCACACAAAGTCCCCTGGAGAAAAGACAGGAGCCGGGCGACGAAACCGATCGGACACCGTCTTCATACGGTCCTTAGCTGCTTGGATCGACTCTTGAGTCTGATCCCAAACCTCTCTGGCATTAGTTGCCCAGTCGGCCACAAGAGGAGGAGGTGCAGCAGCGGGAAACGGTACCGGTACCCTAGGGTGTTGCCCATTATTGAGTACGAACGGTGTCTGCCCAGTGGCCTCAGCCAGCGAATTGTTAAGGGCAAATTCTGCCCAGGGTAGGAGGGAGGACCAGTTATCGTGGTTCTCAGCAACAAAGTGTCGAAGGTATATAATCATAGATTGATTGGTACGTTCAACCAAACCATTAGTCTCCGGATGGTATGCCGAAGAGAGATTCAACTCAATTTGCAGAAGGCTACAAAGATCTCGCCAGAAACGGGAAGTAAATTGCGGGCCTCTATCACAAATGATACGATCTGGCATCCCGTGAAGCCTAAAGACATGCTTGAGGAATAGTTTGGCTAGTACCCTGGAAGATGGGATTCTCGATAACGGTACGAGATGAACCATCCGGGAGAAATGGTCCGTAATGACCCACACAAATCTATGTCCCTGTGAACATGGAAGATCACCCACAAAGTCGATGCCTACCACCTCCCATGGTCTATCTGGCACTGGTAAAGGATGCAAGAGCCCAGCCGGTCTCTGCCGTAATGGACGGTTGCGAGCACACGAGTAGCAGGAACCGACATATCTCTTGACGTGGCTGGCTAAGTGTGGCCACCAATACCACCTCTCCAGTAACTCTCGTGTCCGCCTAATACCAAAATGCCCACCCACCTTTGAGGTGTGGGCCCATGACAGTATATCATTCTGTCGATCAGGCGGAACAAAGGTCTTGCCCGGTGGGATTTGGTCTAACGTCACAGGGGAGAGCGTATGAAAAACCCTGGAGGGAAGGATAAGACGAGGTTCGTCAATCTCTTCCTGGGTAGAAAGCATAGAGCGAGACAGGGCGTCTGCCTTGTTATTCTTACTCCCAGACAGATAGTTGATGGAGAAGTGAAAGCGGGAGAAAAACAAGGACCAGCGGGCTTGGCGAGGATTCAGACGCTGAGCGGTTTGTAAGTACGTCAGATTCTTATGGTCTGTATAGACCTGGAAAGGATGTTTCGCTCCTTCCAGCAAGTGACGCCACTCCTCCAAGGCTAATCTCAAGGCGAGCAGTTCCCTATCCCCAATGGTATAGTTTCTCTCTGCCGGTGAAAAGGTTTTAGCAAAGAAGAAACACGGCCTCTTTCTACCTGCACCGTTCTTTTGATACAAGACCGCACCAGCACCCACTGAAGAGGCATCAACCTCTAAGAGGAAGGGCTTATTCTCATCGGGTCTTTGAAGAACGGGAGCAGTTGAAAAGTGTCTTTTTACTGCCTCAAAAGCCTGAGATGTCTCAGTAGACCAGGCTTTGGGATTAGCACCTTTCTTAGTCAAGGCCACCAAAGGGGCCACCAAAGTAGAAAAATGGGGTATGAACTGCCTGTAATAATTTATGAATCCTAAGAAGCGTTGCACCGCCTTCAAGGAATGAGGTTCGGACCATTGCAGGACAGCAGAGAGCTTCGCAGGATCCATAGCCAGACCCTCTTGTGAGATAATGTAACCCAAAAAAGGCAATGAGGACTGCTCGAATACACATTTCTCGAGTTTAGCAAACAATGAGTGCTCCCTTAAACGGGAAAGGACACGAACGACATCCTGACGATGAGTCTCCAGATCAGGAGAAAAAATCAGGATGTCGTCTAGATACACCACTACTGAGGATAACAGTAAATCCCTGAACACATCGTTTACGAAGTCCTGAAATACTGCGGGTGCATTACATAACCCAAAAGGCATGACGAGGTATTCATAGTGACCGTCTCGGGTGTTAAAAGCGGTCTTCCATTCGTCACCCTTTCGAATTCGTACCAAGTTATACGCACCCCGCAGATCCAACTTCGTAAAAACTTGAGCTCCTCTCAGTCTGTCAAAGAGCTCCGAAATTAAAGGTAATGGGTATTTGTTCTTTATTGTGATTGCGTTGAGACCCCTGTAATCTATGCAGGGACGCAAATCACCCTCTTTCTTCCTAACAAAGAAAAACCCAGCTCCCGCGGGAGAGACAGACTTACGAATGAACCCCTTCTCTAAACTCTCTCTTATATAGGTCGACATGGCCTCCGACTCAGGTATCGACAGGGGGTAAACCCTGCCTTTAGGTGGAACCGAACCTGGGATAAGGTCTATGGCACAGTCATACGGCCTATGGGGTGGAAGAACCTCAGCACCCTGTTTGGAGAACACGTCAGCGAAATCCAAATAGGGTGTAGGTATGGGAGAGAGATCAGTTGATGCAACCGCAACGACCTTAGGTGGTAAGGGAAGACATCGGGACTGACATTTCGAACCCCAACTAATAATGCTGTCAGACTCCCAGTCAATGTGAGGAGCATGAGTCCGAAGCCATGGAAGACCCAGAAGGACGTCGTCTATACCCTCAGGCAAAACAAGAAAAGAAATCTCCTCTATGTGACCCTGAGACAGGGAAAGGCGCAAGGGAACTGTCCTCAATGTAATGGAGTCAGACAACATAGTTCCATTAACAACACGGACAGGAATAGGCGCCTCTAACATGATAGAGGGAATATTGTGTCCCTTTACAAATCCTGAGGACACAAAAATCCCGTCAGCTCCGGAATCCACAAAAGCCATAATAGGCCATGTATTCTCAGATAACGAGAGCTGACCTGGGATACAACACTTAGAGGGTGCAGAAGACGTCTCTAGTAACCCCCCTCTAATGATTACTAGGCCAGGGAGTTTCCCTGACGACTAGGACACTTGTTGGCATAGTGCCCAGCCTGACGACATACGTAACATATAGGAGGACCAGACTTGCGTAGTCTGGAGAACGTATGACCTAACTCCATAGGAGTGGGAGATGTTTCAGATGCTGAGGAAGATGGTAGTGGACCCTCAACAACTGGAATAGCCCGATGCTTAGGGCGTGAGGAAGAGACCTCGAGTCTACGTTCCTTATGGCGTACATCGATCCTCGTTGCTACTGTGATCAAGTCCTCCAGAGAAGCAGGGACCTCACGAGTAGCAAGGGCATCCTTGACATAGCCTGCCAACCCTCTCCAGAAGATAGGAATCAACACCTTCTCTGGCCAATCTAGTTCTGCCACCAGAGTTCTAAAAGCAATGGCATAAGAACTAGTGGATAACGAACCCTGAGATAGATCTAACAGTCTCAGGGCCGCATCATGGGTAATCTGCGGACCCATAAATAACGCCTTAAGAGCATCAAGAAAGTCTTGATGTCTCAGAGTAACCACATCAGAGCGCTCCCATAGGGGAGTCGCCCATTCTAAGGCTTTGTCCTGAAGTAAGGAGATGATAAAGCCTACTCTGGACCTCTCCGTAGAGAAGCGAGAAGAGTTGACCTCTAGGTGTATCTGACACTGACTAATGAAACCACGACATGATCTGGCATCGCCAGAATATCTGTTTGGCAGAGCAAGTCGAGGATCATGTGCAGATGTCACCATGGTCTGAGGTTTATCCTCTATACTCTTGAGCCGTGACTCAAGTACTTGTATGTAACGGTGTAACTGCTGATATTCTGCCATAACTGCCAGACCCTTGGCTCAGTCCTAATGTTACGGGGGGCTGTCTGATAATAACCGAAAGGAGTATCAGACAGTCAGGGTCCACCGTGCAAAGACTTTGCTGCAGACTATGGCAGAGTGCAATACCTCTGTTAACTCACAGAAGGATATAATAAGTAAGTAAAGCAATTCCTCCCTTACTTGGAGGGTGTGTGGAATGATCTCTGTTAATAATCACAGAGACAAAGGCAATGTGTGCGAAATGGCACCTACCTAGGTCCGCTCTTCTAGTGGTGCAAAAGAGACGAACAGCAGCATAAGCCGCACAAAGCTCCTACCTGCGTTCGCTCCACTAGTGTGCGAGGACACGAACCACTAGATATGGCACCTGCCTAGGTCCGCTCTTCTAGTGGTGCAAAAGAGACGAACAGCAGCGTAAGCCGCACAAAGCTCCTACCTCTGTTCGCTCCCCTAGTGTGCGAGGATACGAACAACTGCCAGACGCAGTATAAGGAACGTTACCCTAGCGGCAACGTCCACCTACGAGTAGAATCACAAGGCCCAGCCAGACCATGTGCCTCAGGCACCTGCCTATGTCCGCTCCCCTAAGAGGTAAGGATACGGACAGCAGCCGAAGCTGTAAGGTATAAGAACGCTACCCTGCCGGTAGCGCTCACCTAGCATAGACAGAGGAATGCCTAGAGGAACGCGCACAGAGCGTCTACTCATATGCATGAACCAAGAGGACTGAGCACCATGCGGCGTGTGTCAGGGTCTTATATAGACTCTGTGCCTCATCCAAGATGGAGGACACCAGAGCCAATCCGCTGCCAGAACGACAGGAGTGACGTCATGCTGGCCTATCACCGAGCAAGACGTCACAAGCACATGACCAGCGACCAATCGGCATAGAAGGTGTCAGAGACATGTGACCTCGTGTCAGCGATGATGTCACCCGCACATGTGCAATGGCTCCAAGATTGGACTTAGTCTCCGGCGCTCGCACATGTGCAGTAGCAAGAAATCTGGACTTAGTCTCCAGCGCTCGCACATGTGCAGTAGCAAGAAATCTGGACTTAGTCTCCAGCGCTCGCACATGTGCAGTAGCAAGAAATCTGGACTTAGTCTCCAGCGCTCGCACATGTGCAGTAGCAAGAAATCTGGACATAGTCTCCAGTGCTCGCAGCAACCGTAACAGTTGTGGAGAAGTTTAAAGCTGGATTTGGTTACAAAAAGATTTCCAAAACTTTAAATATCCCAAGGAGCACTATGCAAGCGATCATATATAAATGGAAAGAGTATCATACCACTGCAAATCTAGCAAGACCCGGCCATCCATTCAAATTTTCATTTCAAACAAGAAGTCTAATCAGAGATGCAGCCAAGAGGCCCATGATCACTCTGAATGAACTGCAGAGATCTACAGCTGAGGTGGGAGAGTCTGTCCATAGGACAACAATCAGTTGTACACTGCACAAATCTGGCCTTTATGGAAGAGTGGCCAGAAGAAAGCCATTTCTCAAAAATATCCATAAAAGTGTTGATTAAGTTTGCCACAAGCCACCTGGGAAACACACCAAATATGTGGAAGAAGGTGCTCTGGTCAGATGAAATCAAAATCGAACTATTTGGCACAATGCTAAACGATATATTTTCCGTAAAAGGAACACAGCTCATCACCCTGAACACACCATCCTCACTGCAAAACATGGTGGTGGCAGCATCATGGTTTGGGCCTGCTTTTCTTCAGCAGGGACAGGGAAGATGGTTAAAATTGATGGGAAGATGGATGGAGCCAAATACAGGACCATTCTTGAAGAAAACCTGTTGGAGTCTGCAAAAGACCTGAGACTGGGACGGAGATTTGTCTTCCAACAAGACAATGATCCCAAACCTAAATCAAAATCTACAATGGAATGGTTTACAAATAAATGTATCCAGTTGTTAGAATGGCCAAGTCAAAGTCCAGACCTGAATCCAATCGAGAATCTATGGAAAGAGCTTAAAGCTGCTGTTCCCAAACACTCTCCGTTCAACCTCACACAGCTCGAGCTATTTGCACAGGAATAATGGGCAAGCAATTCAGTCTCTTGATGTGCAAAACTGATAGAGACATACCCCAAGCGACTTGCAGCTTTAATCGCAGCAAAAGGTGGCGCTATAAAGTATTAACTTAAAGGGGCCGAATAATATTGCTCACTCCACTTTTCAGTTATTTATTTTTTACAAAAGTTTAAAATAATAATAATAATACGTTTTATTTCTATAGCGCCAACATATTCCGCAGCGCTTTACAATTCACAGGAGACATATACAGACAATATGAGACAATACAAAATAACAAAATTAAGATACCAAGAGCAGTGAGAGCCCTGCTCATAAGCTTACAGTCTATGAGGAAATAAGGGAGGCACAAAAGGGGAATGGGGGGGAGAAAAGCTTGTCATATATGGTCCAGCCATCGATTTAATAGGGGATTCAAAACCAGCTGCATGAACCCGTCATCGGCCAGAATTTATACAGGTACAGGGGAAAATAAGCAAATAAGCAATACATTTCGTTCAACTTCACAATTGTGTCCCACTTGTTCTTGATTCTTCACCATAACATTAAAATTTTTATCTTTATGTTTGAAGCCCCTGAAATGTGGGAAAAGTTTGAAAAATTCAAGGGGGCCGAATACTTTTGCAAGGCACTGTGTATATATATATATATATATATATATATATATATATATATATATATATATACACACACACACTGTATATCACTGTCAATTCATATTTTATTTGTAATGACTGATTTGGGAGACATCAGGTAAAATATATATTTGTACTGTGTTATCCAGTGGATAGAAAAAAATGTTTAGGAGAACTGAGAGTCCTCAGTAATTGATGCCTTTTAATGGCTAAGCAATTTTAGCCATTGCATGGTATCAACCACTGAGGACTCTCAGTTCTTCTAAACACTTTTTTTGGGGGAGAAATCCCATATTAAAATATCTACAAGAAAAATTATATTGTTGAATACTTGTACTCGTTTCTACTAGAAACTATTTCAAATTAGAGCCTTTATATGTCACTCCAATAAAAGCACCAATATATACATACATATAGTAGCGTAAGAAAATTGGTTAATGTTGGTGATGCCGCTAGAATGACTAATTATAGCTTTGAATTTCAATGTAGATTGACATTTAAACTTCAATTTTTCTTACTTATCGATAAAAGAATGAGGAAACAGACTTACATTCCAATTCTATCCGAATAAAATCTTTAATTCCAAGGTTTTCCAAGAATAATCCAGATGGTGATGCAGTTTTGAAGAAAAAAGATACGTCTGCACTAAATTCACCATCAAAGGTAGGGAAATGTAGATAAGATGATACTATACTAAATGAAGCGGCATTCCAAAAACTTCCTAGGCAAAGAAAAAAAAGATAACACCGTTGACTGAAGCATTGTGCACTTTATGGGATAAGAGAAGAAGAAAAATATTGCTGTTAAATTATTGACTTGTATCAGTTCTTAACTAAAGCTCCTGTGTAGCATCTGTATAAAGCATAATGGAAAACAACAGAGCTGTATGAGGTTTCAAATACATGCACCACTCAAAATAGCCTTTACTGGGTCAACATAATTTTTTGAGGCTGTTGCTGCTCAGTAATCTGCTCATAGTGGATGCAAGATTAACATAGTACATTTTAAATTCTTCATACCTCTGAAGTTTTATAAAATGTATAAGTTATGCATTGTAAAATAATATATCCTAATAAGAAATATTATTAAAAACTCAAGGAGTGGCTGTGGTATTTTGATAAGCGTCCTACTGCTGCTGAATGAAATGGTTGTTATATGGCAGTAGATCTGTTCGAATGTGTCAGAATTATCTTGGCACTGCGAGTTAGGAATTGTAAATGTATTGTATATGCATACACTGAGGATTGATTAATATGCAATCTGATCAGTATGTTGATGCAATCTACTATTCAGTCTCCTCACATTAAGCTACCATAGAAATAGAGGAAAGAGTTTCGCAGCTCAGTGATGACATACTTTTTGTAACCTGGCTCAAACCCTATCGATCTAGTCCTAGTTTAGCCATGGAGAGGAAGCAATCACCACTCACAGAAATTAACTCCAGTCCATACTGAGGTGTCATCATTCTCCAAAATTGTTGCTACCATATAGGAGTGAATCTTTCCTTAGTTCTTATGAACATACACACATAAATTATTCCTGGATAAATTCCATGCTGATAGAAAACATCATCTGGTGTACCAATTGACGTTAAAATTGTTCTTTTGTTTGTTTAATGTATTAATTGATTATATTTTTAAATGTACAACAAATTATTGGATTGTTCCATGGAGGATTGACTTTGAGACAAATTTCTTAAAAATCTAAGGTCACCATGAATTTGAAAAGTTTTTTTATTTAATTTGTGTGGATTGGCCTCCCAACAATGCCCCACACCATGCCACAAATTGCTGAAGAGTTTCACTGCAAGCTGAAGACATTAGACCAATCCAGGTGGACTTCCCCATAAACCCCTAAAGTTACCACATAACATGGTCTAATGGAGCCAATCAGGTTAGTCTACCATAGCCAGTATAAAAGATGAGGGGCGGCCAATCAGCATCAATTAAGAATTCAACAAATATTAGAGACAAGAAGTCAAAACTTAAAGCTTATTCCAGATTTGGACAGAAAATGGCGAAAATTGTATTGTCTTAAATTACTGCACAAGTGATGAAGAAAATTGTACTTTTATATTTACAAGGTAAAGAGCAGGACTCCTTGAGAAAGGCGACCTAGATATATACAGTAGCCAGCAATGAAGTGCAGTGAAAGGTGAACATTTATAACCCAACCCAGGATGCGATCGGGCAAACTACAATAGGGAAATTAGAAACACCTGGAGAGAAGCAAACCAAGAAGGGAGGACAATAGAAACCATCAACCATCAGCAACAACAGGTCACTGGATCAAATCTCCAAACAGAGCTATGAAAATAGTCAGCAGAGATAAGGATGTGGTTTCTTGCATTCTGGTCTCTTTTTGACCCTCGAGCTGAAACCACTGCACATCACAAACATTACGAATGTCACTACAGGGAGCCAACCCATGATGGTCCCTGAATCAGTAAAGCATTACCTGGATTGTGTTTTCTTATATCTATTCCTAAGTACCAAATCAAGTGAAGTGTTCTCTTTTGCCATGAGAAGCTCCAAACCTTTCAGTTCAGAAGAAAACCAAACCATTCTTACTAACAATTCTTAGTGTATCCTTTTATGTGTACTACATCCACTGTGTCTTGAGACACTGTAACCTGTTGTTTGTTACTGAATTTCCCTTCAGTAAAGAAATGTTATGGTTGAAAGTTCACGTGTTTTTTTGCTACAATTGCATTGACATCATGGGCACTCCAACACCTGCACCAAGACATCACATCTATAGGAGTGTCCTCCAAGGGAATCATATTGACTGTCTCCATAAGTGCACACTCCTTTTATTAACAATTATTGTAGACACAAGGGATGTTTTTAGGGGTCCAACAACCCAGTTCAGCTACCGTAAGCTATCATCTGCGGCATCAGTACGACATGTCACAGCTGGTCCCTCAGCAACATCTGGAACCTTGGCGGTGGCTCCCCACAATATTATTTAACTATCAGTGAAGCGTTTTTATTCTGGAGATATAGGGCTTTTAGCATTTGGAAGATCATTTGTCCCAATGAAAAAAATGTTAAAAGTGCAGTAAAAATCTATCTATCTATCTATCTATATATCTATCTATCTATCTTACTATCTATCTATCTATCCATCTATCTATCCATCTATCTATCTATCTATCTGTCTATATAAATTATATGACAGGAGTATAATTCAGTGTACATCACTGTTGGATATGTAAATGCTCTGTAAATCTTGAGAAATAGATTCAGAGTGAACAGATTATTCATTGTGTTGTGCTGCCCTATTTTAATGCAATTTTTATACTTTATAAGGTACTCCCTATTTTCTGTCCCATTTCCAGAACAAGTAAATGGTATCACACCTTGTTATAATAAAAAAGTTCATCCTGTGTTCTTAAAGTCCGACCAACTGTTAAATCACTAACATTACATCTCTCCCACAAGTTTGGATTTTATTGATTCTCTCAACTGTGACTTTATCTTTCTCATTAATCAAGTCCTATTACTGCCTCCCTCAAACAATGAAGGCAGCAAGCTTCTTCTTACCGATGGCTGAGATCTCAGCCTGTTTTTAGTGTTCAAAATACTCACCCAATGTATTGTTTGCATTATATGCGCTACATGTTTTTTTTCTCTTTTATTCCTTTATTTACCTTAAGTCACCTTCCCATATAAGAAGCTATATCAGCACATTTATTTTACTCACAATAGGTATATAAAGAAGTTTAACACTGCAAACATGACTTTTTGGCTTTTGTTTTCAAAAACATTCAAAGCGATAAAAATATAGAAATTCAACTATGAAGCAGTTTTTAAATCTAATATATTACTTGTAGTAAAACATATTTAAAGCTTTGCAACTTGGCTTCAGTGTATTCACTAAATATGCGTCCATAAAGATTGCACTAAATTCACTGAAAATATACCTGTTAGAACAATCATTTTTAAAGTATACTAGTGTTTACGTCTGGATGTTTCTAAGCAGCCAATGCATATACAGAGTGGGCCATTTATATGGATACACCTAAATAAAATGGGAATGGTTGGTGATATCAACTTCCTGTTTGTGCCTATTTAGTATTTGGAAGGGGGATAACTTTTCAAGATGGGTGGTGACCATGGCGGCCATTTTGAAGTTGGCCATTTTGAATCCAATTTTACTTTTCCAATAGTAAGAAGGTCATGTAACACATCAAACTTTCCAGGACACTGCTCATGTAGGAATGGTCAGACCTGACATTCATAATGTGGTGGTACACCATCATGAACAGTGTCCTGGAAAGAGGCCCACCCTGAACATGTCTTCAGCTATATATCTCCATAGCTATATTTGATTTCCATAACTAGGTTTTCTCAAATTTTTATTAAACTTTTCATCTATGTAGGGAAATCAATGCTTAATATTTACAATATACTCGCAGCAAAAAAGAGGGAAACCAGTCCAGTTAGCCCAGGCCAACACATCTAATGCACCAACAGGATGCAGACAAACCTCTCAACATGATGGACACTTCACAGGTGCAAGGTAAATTGCACACTAGTGGCGCGCATAGGGCACTGTTCACACTCGTATGCGCATGGTATCCTGCCAGCAACCTATTATCATGCCCTTACTATTAGGTTAGGCGGGTCACCCGGACACTACTCACTGCAGCACACAAGGGACAGAGACTCCACTATGCACGGCCGTATTAAGAGGCCCAGCTGCACCCCGTGTTAAAAAAAAGGTGCAAAAAATATATTTCAAATATATATGAGGTATTAGTTAGTAAATTGGCCAATGTACATAAGCCCACAATCCTCATCACGGATCCTCATGCTTGTGGGTCCCTACACTAATAAATAACAAAAAATAGCAACAGAAAGAGGAGATAAAAACTCCTCCAAAAATTTAATATACTCGCAGCAAAAAAGTGGGCAACCAGTCCAGTTAGCCCAGGCCAACACATCTAATGCACCAACAGGATGCAGACAAACCTCTCAATATGATGGACACTTCACAGGTGCAAGGTAAATTGCACACTAGTGGCGCGCATAGGGCACTGTTCACACTCGTATGCGCATGGTATCCTGCCAGCAACCTATTATCACGCCCTTACTATTAGGTTAGGCGGGTTACCCGGACACTACTCACTGCAGCACACAAGGGACAGAGACTCCACTATGCACTAGTGTAGGGACCCACAAGCATGAGGATCCGTGATGAGGATTGTGGGCTTATGTACATTGGCCAATTTACTAACTAATACCTCATATATATTTGAAATATATTCTTTGCACCTTTTTTTTAACACGGGGTGCAGCCGGGCCTCTTAATACGGCCGTGCATAGTGGAATTTCTGTCCCTTGTGTGCTGCAGTGAGTAGTGTCCGGGTAACCCGCCTAAGCTAATAGTAAGGGCGTGATAATAGGTTGCTGGCAGGATACCATGCGCATACGAGTGTGAACAGTGCCCTATGCTCGCCACTAGTGTGCAATTTACCTTGCACCTGTGAAGTGTCCATCATGTTGAGAGGTTTGTCTGCATCCTGTTGGTGCATTAGATGTGTTGGCCTGGGCTAACTGGACTGGTTGCCCTCTTTTTTGCTGCGAGTATATTAAATTTTTGGAAGAGTTTTTATCTCCTTTTTCTGTTGCTATTTTTTGATATTTATTAGTGTAGGGACCCACAAGCATGAGGATCCGTGATGAGGATTGTGGGCTTATGTACATTGGCCAACTTACTAACTAATACCTCATATATATTTGAAATATATTTTTTACACCTTTTTTTTAACACGGGGTGCAGCCGGGCCTCTTAATACGGCCGTGCATATTGGAGTCTCTGTCCTTTGTGTGCTGCAGTGAGTAGTGTCCGGGTAACCCGCCTAACCTAATAGTAAGGGCGTGATAATAAGTTGCTGGCAGGATACCATGCGCATACGAGTGTGAACAGTGCCCTATGCGCTCCACTAGTGTGCAATTTACCTTGCACCTGTGAAGTGTCCATCATGTTGAGAGGTTTGTCTGCATCCTGTTGGTGCATTAGATGTGTTGGCCTGGGCTAACTGGACTGGTTGCCCTCTTTTTTGCTGCGAGTATATTAAATTTTTGGAGGAGTTTTTATCTCCTCTTTCTGTTGCTATTTTTTGATTAATATTTACAATGCACAATACAGGACACTAAAATCCTGCCCTAGAAATAGCTAAAATGTCCATCAAATATCTACTTTTTGACAAGATTTCAAAAAGTCAATCCAAAGTGTTTATTTTTTTCTTCCATGTGTTTATTTACATTGACATTATCCAGCACCAAGTAGTTAAAAACGTATTTTAATTTTTTTTTAATCTCACTTTAAGACCTTGGAGGTACTGGTATGTCCTATTGTTCGGGTGCTTCCCGAACTTGGACATACTGGTACATCCTATTAATTGCAAGAGCACAGGGCGCAGAGCCCTTACAATCACCACCAGGGACTAGGCTTTACCGACAACCGAGCTGCGGCCCTACCAGCCAGGGATGGTGCCCATGCCAGGGTACTAGGGGACCTAGTAAAATTAAAAAAAAACTAAAAAAAAGTTTTAAAAAATGAAAATAAACCCCTAAAAGTTCAAATCCCTCCCCTTTCGCCCCATTGAAAAGTAAAGGGTTAAAAAAATAAAAAAATATACACACATTTGGTATCGCCGCATTTAGAAATGCCTGATCTATGAAAATATAATATCAATTAACCTGATCGGTAAATGGCATAGCGGCAAAAAAATTCCAAACACCAAAATTACATGTCTTGGTCGCCACAAATTTTGCGCTAAATGCAATAACAGGCGATCAAAACATATCATCTGCGCAAAAATGGCACAGTTAAAAATGTCAGCTCGAGACACAAAAACTAAGCTGTCACTGAGCTATAGATCTGTAGCGCCTAGTCCCGCCAGATCCCGAGGGGGGCGCTCTCCCTCACATCTGCCCAGCCCCAGCATGGCCCCCATGTGCACTCTCGGTCCCAGCCTCCGGCAGCGACGTGCATCCTCTTACCAGTCCCATGGCTCTACAGGCTCTGCTCACTCCCGGGTAAGGCGTCCTGTTCCTGGAGCTGCTGCAGTCTCTTCCTGTCTCCCGTCCACACACAATTCTGCAGTGAGCAACTCTAGGCTGCGCGCGAGGCCACGCCCCCTTTCTTAAAGCAGTAGTGCCTCATTATCTGGAAGTGACCTCAGAGGCCACCTGTTACCTAAAGACTATTTAGGGTAACCTCCCCTGGTAGCAGGCGCCCGAGTAACGCTCCTACTAGAGCTCTGCTAGTGTTCTGGCTCCTTTTTGTACTACTGTTATCCGTGTGTTACCTGTCCGTTACTAATACTCTATCTCACCGTAGTGCCTTCTGTATCTTCCGGCTGTGGACGCTGCCGGCCATACCCGCAGTGGACATCACTGGCCATACCTGCAGCGGACGTCACCGGCCATACCTGCAGTGGACGTCCCCGGCCATACCCGCAGTGGACATCACCGGCCATACCCGCAGTGGACGTCACCGGCCATACCCGCAGTGAACGTCTCCGTGCCACCTGCTGTGATCATCTCCGGTGCCACACTCGTGTTCTGCCTGCTGCGGATGTCATACCCGAGCTACGCCTGGCTGTACAGAGACTCCTACCACCGGTTCCTGGCTGCCGTGCTTTTAGGCCTTCTGGGGAGGCACCGCACAGTCCCTGTATAGGGGTTCACTGCTGGTCGCCTTCTCAGGGGAGTCCGGGGCATGGTCCAGTGAGTCCACCTCCGGACGCTCGCCGCTCCTTAGTGAGCGTAACAAGATCCAAAAAAATGAGAATACTATGGGTCACGGAAAATGGCACAAAACATATGAAACTTAATTCGGACAAACTTCTGATTTTTTTTCATCCCTTAGATAAAAGTAAACCTATACACAGGGGCGTAACGATCGCGGTCGCAGAGGTCGCCACTGCGACCGGGCCCGCAGGGTTATAGGGGCCCGGCAGCCGCTCTGCAGAGCTGGCTGCCGGGCCCCTATGTGTAGTGCCACTATGTAGTGGCCGACTGCGTGACTGTTAGGGGGCCGGCCTGTGAGTCAGGGGGGCCCAGTGTCTGCAGGGGGCAGAGGGGCCCCTGACCTGGAGAGGCCACGAGGCGTTCCTGACCTGCAGCAGAGGAGATGTGCTCCTGCACGGCAGACGGAAACCATCCCTACCAGGACCTGCGATGATGTCACGCCCATGTGACTGTGTGGGAGGAGACACAGGAGGCCGGGGAGAAAGCAGGAGAAGATACTTCGAACACATGAGTGGTAATGAGAAAAGAGGGGACATGAGGGGAGGGGCTGCAGGGTGAGGGGGATATGAGGGCTGCAGACTGTGACAGAAGCATGTGAAGGGTGCAGAGTGTTTGAGAGGGGTAAGTTGGGGTACGGGCAGGGTGAGATATGTGGGTCAGGGTGTGTGTGTGATATAGGGAGCAGGGTGTGTGACATATGGGGGCAGGGGCATAACTACCGCAGTCGCAGGGGTCAGAAGGAGCTGAGAGGTACTTGTTTTTTTATTTTGCTGGCTGCATGACACATATAGGCCCGGGGAAGCTGCCTGCATGATACATGGAGGCCCTGGTGGGGCTGGCTGGCAGGCTGCATTACACATAGAAGCCCTGGGGGCTGGCTGCATGACACATGGAGGCCCTGGGGGGGCTGGCTGCATGACACATGGAGGCCCTGGGGGGGCTGGCTGCATGACACATGGAGGCCCTGGGGGGGCTGGCTGCATGACACCTGGGGGGGATGGCTGGATGACACATGGAGGCCCTGGGGGGGCTGGCTGCATGACACATGGAGGTCCTGGGGGCTGGCTGCATGACACATGGAGGCCCTGGGGGGGCTGGCTGCATGACACATGGAGGCCCTGGGGGGGCTGGCTGCATGACACATGGAGGCCCTGGGGGCTGGCTGCATGACACAGGGAGGCCCTGGGGGGGCTGGCTGCATGACACATGGAGGCCCTGGGGGGGCTGGCTGCATGACACATGGAGGCCCTGGGGGGGATGGCTGCATGACACATGGAGGCCCTGGAGGGGCTGGCTGCATGACACCTGGGGGGGCTGGTTGCATGACACATGGAGGCCCTGGGGGGGCTGGCTGCATGACACAGGGAGGCCCTGGGGGGGCTGGCTGCATGACACATGGAGGCCCTGGGGGGGGCCGGCTGCATGACACATGGAGGCCCTGGGGGGATGGCTGCATGACACATGGAGGCCCTGGGGGGGCTGGCTGCATGACACCTGGGGGGGCTGGCTGCATGACACATGGAGGCCCTGGGGGGGCTGGCTGCATGACACATGGAGGCCCTGGGGGGGCCGGCTGCATGACACATGGAGGCCCTGGGGGGGCTGGCTGCATGACACATGGAGGCCCTGGGGGGGCTGGCTGCATGACACATGGAGGCCCTGGGGGCTGGCTGCATGACACAGGGAGGCCCCGGGGGGGCTGGCTGCATGACACATGGAGGCCCTGGGGGGGGCTGGCTGCATGACACATGGAGGTCCTGGGGGGATGGCTGCATGACACATGGAGGCCCTGGGGGGGCTGGCTGCATGACACCTGGGGGGGCTGGCTGCATGACACATGGAGGCCCTGGGGGGGCTGGCTGCATGACACATGGAGGCCCTGGGGGGGCTGGCTGCATGACACATGGAGGCCCTGGGGGGGGCCGGCTGCATGACACATGGAGGTCCTGGGGAAGCTGGCTGCATGACATATGGAGGCCCTGGGGGGGCTGGCTGCATGACACATGGAGACCCTGGGGGGGCTGGCTGCATGACACATAGAGGCCCTGGGGGGGGCTGGCTGCATGACGCATAGAGGCCCTGGGGGGGCTGGCTGCATGACGCATAGAGGCCCTGGGGGGGCTGGCTGCATGACACATAGAGGCCCTGGGGGGGCTGGCTGCATGACGCATAGAGGCCCTGGGGGGGCTGGCTGCATGACGCATAGAGGCCCTGGGGGGGCTGGCTGCATGACACATATAGGCCCGGGGGAAGCTGGCTGCATTACACATGGAGGCCCTGGTGGGGCTGGCTGCATGACACCTGGTGGGGCTGGCTGCATGACACATGGAGGCCCTGGTGGGACTGGCTGCATAATACATGGAGGCCTGGGGGTGCTGGCTGCATGATACATGGAGGTCTATGGGACTGCATAATAAACATGAAGGACACCTTATACATAGACTATAGCAGCGCATTATACATGGAGGTCTATGGGGCTGCATTATAATACATATAGGACTATGGGGGCTACATTATAATATATGGAGGACTATGGAGGCTACTTTACACATGGTCTGTGGGGGTGCAGTATAAAGCATGGGGGACTGTGGTGCAGTATAAAATATGGAGAACTATGGGAAATGCATTATAATACATGGAGGACTATGGGGGTGCATTCTAATATATAAAGGGTTATGTGGGACCCTTTATACTATATGGAAGGCTATGTGGGGGCCATTATAGTATTTGGAGAACTATATATGAGGGAGGAAAAAGATACAAGTATGGGATGGGAATGTTTTGTGCTGAGGGAAAAGGGCTCTTTCCCATGCTCTGCTATACATCTCTCAGCACCCAGCTTTCCCATGCTCTGCTATACATCTCTCAGCACCCAGCTTTCCCATGATCTGCTATACATCTCTCAGCACCCAGCTTTCCCATGCTCTGCTATACATCACTCAGCACCCAGCTTTCCCATGATCTGCTATACATCACTCAGCACCCAGCTTTCCCATGATCTGCTATACATCTCTCAGCACCCAGCTTTCCCATGATCTGCTATACATCTCTCAGCAACCAGCTTTCCCATGCTCTGCTATACATCTCTCAGCACCCAGCTTTCCCATGCTCTGCTATACATCTCTCAGCACCCAGCTTTCCCATGCTCTGATATGGGAAAGCTGGGTGCTGAGGGAAAGATGTATGACAGAACATGGGAAAGCAGGGTGCTGATAGAGGGATTTTAGATCATGGGAAACCTGGGTGCTGTGGGTAAAAGCCAAGTGTCAGCATCATTATCCCGTACCCTAAGTGTTGTGTACATGGAGGGGGGCCCCGGTCCAAAGTTTGCATCAGGGCCCATCAAACTCTAGTTACGCCACTGCCTATACATGTTTGGTGTCTGAGAACTCGCACTAACCTCAGGCATCACACTGACACATCAGTTTTACCATATAGTGAACACAGTGAATAAAATACAGTATCTCAAAAACAATCGTGCAATTGCACTTTTTTTGCAATTGTTCCACATTTGGAATTTTTTTGCCGTTTTCCAGTACACTATATAGTAAAACTCATGGTTTTAAGTACAGCTTGTTATGCAAAAAATGAGCGCTCACATGACCATATTGACTGAAAAATAAAAAAGGTACGTCTCTCTGAAGAATGGCAAAAAAAACAGAAAGCAGCAAATCGGCCAGTTGTGAATGGGTTAAAGGTGCGGGGCCGTGCGTCAACCGCTACAGCAGCAGCAATGCACCAGCAGGGCAGGTGACCTGGTGCCTCACAACACCCATGCTTCAAGGCAGCATCCCCATGACTTCATTAAACAGCTGACAAAAAGTGGAATAAAACACGATCAAAAAGTAATATATAAATAAAAATGGTACCGCTAAAAATGTCCTGAAAATAACAAGCCACCAGCTACATCAGTGAAAATAGAAATATGCTATAGCTCTAAAATAAGTTTATGGACTAAAAGCGAAAACAAAAAAAAAAATATATATATATATATATATATATATATATATATATATATAAACTAGAAGGTGGCCTGATTCTAACGCATCGGCTATTCTAGAATCTATTGTGTAGTTAATATATGATTTTTGTTATATATATATAGATGTTGTTGTGTGTAGTTGCCAAGTGTTTGTGCAGGCTGCTGTAAATGTTATGGGTGTTGTCTGGGTGTACAGGTATGTGAGAGCGGTGTTGTTTGTGTGTTGCATTGTGTGTGTTGCGTTGCAGCGTTGTGTGTGTATGGTGCTGTGTGTGTTGCGCGGTTTGTGTGGGAGTGTGTGTGCGGGGTGCGTGTGTGTGTTTTGGGGGGAGGTATGTTTTGTGCAGTGTGTGTGTGTTGGAGGAGTAGTCCTGGGGAGAGAGGAGTATAATAGGAGGAGTAGTCCTGGGGGGAGATGAGTATAATAGAAGGAGTAGTCCTGGGGAGAGAGAAGTATAATAGGAGGAGTAGTCCTGGGGGAGAGGAGTATAATAAGAAGAGTAGTCCTGGGGGGAGAGGAGTATAATAGGAGGAGTAGTCCTGGGGGGAGAGGAGGATAATAGGTGGAGTAATCCTGGGGGGGAGGTGTCTAATAGGTGGAGTAGTCCTGGGGGGAGGTGTCTAATAGGTGAAGTAGTACTGGGGGGAGGTGTCTAATAGGTGGAGTAGTCCCAGGGGGGACGTGTCTAATAGGAGGAGTAGTCCAAGGGGGAGAGGAGTCTAATAGGTGGAGTAATCCTGGGGGAGGTGTCTAATAGGTGCAGTAGTCCTGGGGGTGAGGTGTCTAATAGGTGGAGTAGTCCTGGGGGGAGGTGTCTAATAGGTGGAGTAGTCCTGGGGGGAGGTGTATAGGTTCCCAATGTGTGCAAAGGGCATGGCCAAGTGGGCAAAGTGTTCGGGGGGCATTGCCAAGCGGGCAAAGTGTGCGGGGGGCGTGGCCGGGCCAAGCCGAGTGGGCAAAGTGTGCGGGGGGCGAGGCCGAGTGGGCAAAGTGTGCGAGGGGCGTGGCCGGGCCGAGCCGAGAGGCCAATGCGATAGTTGTCACTGTAATGACATCATTTTGGAGCAAGACAGACAGACAGACAGAATAAGACAATTATATATATGTATATATATATATATATATATATATATATGGTATCGCTGTATTCGTACTGACCCAAAAAACAAATCTGTCTTATCATGTTTATTTCAAATCTGTTTTATTGATGAAACTGTTGTCAACATACAAACATATCATTTGTTCAATTACAATACATAAACATCATTTTCTCAATGCCGGGATAACATCCAGAAATTGTTACATTACTAAATTTCTTGGAATTCTTCAAATTATCTTTGTCCTATTACCATACAACCACTTATAAATTATAGGTCAGAATTCCCACTTCTTTTGACTTCCCGTATCCTAATATACTCATTCTCCTTGTATGTTTATTGTCTTATGAATTATTGATAAATCTTTTCATATAAAAAATGAAACTAGAAAAATGCAGATTAATGTTCAGAAAAGAAAGAAAGAAGAGGAAAGATACAAGCATAAAGAAGAGGAAATTAGAGAGAAGGGGGAAGAGGGGGAAAGCAAGAAATGAAAAGAAAAAAAGGGGGGGAAGGAATGAGACTCCCCACCGTTTCTCAGTTCAAAAAGCTTGCCAAACTCTCCACAAACTCTGGGGACTCCAAGAACATAATACATGGTCCCCAAACTGTAGTAAATTTTTCTGTGTTCCCAGAGTTAGTTCTGCTGTCAGCTCCTCCATTCTCTGGAGGTTTGTCATCTCCTCCAACCAATCCAGCACCGTAGGGCATCTAGTCTGTTTCCAAAATCGTGGGATAATCATACGGGCAGCTGCCAGGCAAAATCGCAACATGTCCCTTTTTTGTGTTTTAATAGCTCCTGGGAGCATAGAAAGAAGGGCAACCTGGGGGGACTTTTCTATTTCACCTCCGCTCATCTTTTTGTACAGGTAGAACACTGAGTCCCAAAAGGGTTGCAGCTTAGTACAGCTCCACCATATGTGTAGCATTGTACCTGTGTCTGTGCCACACCTCCAGCACACATCAGACACGGAGGGAAATATAGCATGTAATTTAGTCGGGTAATGGTACCACCTTGAAAGAATTTTATAACTTTTCTCTTGAGCGGCACACGCCAAGGAAATCTTGTGGGTCCACAGGTACGCTCTGCTCCAATCGTCTTTTGGAATATCTTCTCCCAGTTCCTCTCCCCACCTACAGACAAAGTGAGGTTTATCCACCCTATTTCTCTGGTTCAGCATTTTAAAAATGAGTGAGATGCCATGTCCAGGTGATGACCCCTGTAAAAATACTTTCTCAAAAGGAGTAGGGGGTGTCCTCATCCTTCTCTCCCTGTCCTGGTACGAGAGGAAAGATTTCAACTGCATATATTCCATCCAGGAAATCTCTTTACCTGTGGCCTGCATGGAAGTATAAGTTGGTAGGGTGTGTCCCTGGAGCACGTGACAAAAATGAGTATCATCCGCCCGAGTAAATCCCCCAAATCTTTGGGAGTGGAGTCCTGGGGGGAACTTCTTATTACTGAATACGGGGGTAAGTGGGCTCTGCTCCTGAGTGAGATATCCCTTTTTTATCTCTCCATCCCACATCCCCATCGCTGTCCGCGTGAACTCCATTCCCTTCGCTATCTGGATCCTACTTTCTTTCTCTAACCATGGAAGTAAATGCAAGGGAGTTCCCAGCATATCCTGTTCAATCACCACCCATTGTTTCGAATTACCATGAAAATGCCAGTCCAATAATCTCGTTAGGATAGCTGCCTTGTAATATAACTGAAAATTTGGGAGTCTTGCTCCCCATCAATTTTGTGTGGTCAGAGTTTTAATTCCTGTTCGGGGTCTCCTGTTCCCCAGACAAACCCAGACAAGGCTGTCCGGATCTTGGAGATGTAACTTAGCGGTAGCTGTATGGGTATTGTCTGAAACAGGAACAGGAACCTCGATAACACATCCATTTTTATCGCGTTTATACGCCCAAACCACGTCAATCTCTTTTTGTCATATTTCTTTAAGTCCCTGATTGTCCTTTCTAATAAGGGGAAAAAAATTGTGATGTACAATTTTTGCTGGATCTCTAGGTACCATAACTCCCAGATATTTTAAAACTGACGGTTGCCACTTAAAAGGGAAGTTTTGTAATACTCTCGCAAGGTCTTCTGCCAATAAAGTCACGTTCATGGCCTCTGATTTAGAAAAATTTACTTTGAAGTTGCTTAAGTTGCCAAACTCTTCGAACTCCTTGAGCAAGGACGGGAAGGATATGTGTGGTTGGGAAATGAACATGAGAAGGTCATCCGCGAATAGAGCCAGCTTACGGTTCTCCCCCCCACCTCTATCCTGTGGATGCTTGTGTTGTTTCTCAGGGCGACCGCAAGGTGCTCAATGACTATGACGTATAAGAGGGGCGACAGTGGACATCCCTGTCTCGTTCCATTGTGGACCAGAAAGGATGATGATAGAAACCCATTTGTCCTGACTTTTGCTGAGGGTCTTGTATACAGGGACGCAATTCTACCCAAACATTTTTGACCCAAACCCACCTGTCTCAAGGCTGCCATCATAAATCTCCAACTGACCCGGTCGAAGGCCTTCTCTGCGTCCACTGAAAGTAAAAACATGGGGAGAGACTGAGCCTTCGACCGAGCCATCAGGAGGAACAATTTGTTGGTGTTGTCCCGTGCCTCCCGGCCTTTTACGAATCCCACCTGGTCCATAGGTATTATCCCAGGCAGGGACGGGGCAAGTCTGTTGGCAAGTGCTTTAGAGAAAAATTTCAAATCTAAATTAATCAGTGAGATGGGTCTGTAATTCGTAACCAGCAAGTGGTCCTTTCCCGGTTTGGGGATAACACATATGTGTGCTTCAAGAGACTGTGCTACCCACAGGGAGTTTTCAGATATGGAGTTAAATACTTTGCTCATGAACGGGGATAACTGAGTCTGAAAAATTTTATAGAACTTAGGGGTAAACCCGTCCGGACCTGGGCTTTTGCCTGAGGGAGAATCCCTGATAATAGATGCTACTTCTGTCTCTGTAAAGTCTGCTTCTAGGTTTTCAACCTCAGTATTGGGTATAGTCGTCAGGGATGTTTTAAGTATGTAATCATTTATTTTAGTCTCCAAATCTTCTTGTGGCATATCCCCAAATTTGCCCCTTATGTCGTAAAGGTCACTATAATATTTTTTAAACTGCTCCGCTATGTGGATTGGGTTCTGAGTCAAAAGGCAGTCCGATTTTTTGATCGTAGGGATGTGACTGAGGTCCCCCCTCGGATGTAATAACCTAGCTAGTGGTCTGCCACATTTGTCCGCATATTCATACATAAATCTTTTTAGTCTATTCCTGTGGCGCTCGTATTGTCGGTCCAGAATGGATTTAAGTTCCTCTCTGTTTTTAACTAGCTCTATCAGTGTCACCGGGGATAATGTCTGCTTATGGATCTTCTCTAGGTCTGAAATATTCTGAAGTAGAGACAGAATGGTTTGGGCTCTCTCCCTCTTAATCCTAGCACCATGTTTGATCAGAATACCTCTAAACACACACTTGAGTGTCTCCCATTGAAGAGGTAGGGTAGTAGTGTCTCCTGAGTGTATCTCTAAGAATTCATCTATTGTGTTCTGCAGGTCTTTCAAGCATCCCTGGTCCCTCAGCAGACTATCATTCAACTGCCAAGACCACGGCCTCCCAGGCCCATCCGGGATAGTGAGGCTCAAAACTATGGGGGCATGATCTGACCAAGAGATACTGCCTATAGAGGCCTGTATCTGCCATGTCAGGGCCTTCTGACTTACAAGGAATAGGTCTATGCGGGTGTACAAAGAGTGAGCCGGGGAAAAATATGTGTAGTCACGGTTTACTGGGTGTAGTGTTCTCCATGCATCCACTAATCTGAGTTCCTGTATACAACGTTTAACCTTCGTTAGTTTCCTTATTGAGAGAAAGTTATGTCCCGACGTTGTGTCTACCTTAGGATCCAAAGTGAAGTTTAAATCACCGCCCACGATCACGGTCCCTTCTGCGAATTCATCCAGTGATGACAGGAGAGAGGAGCAGGTCGTCGCCGGATCTCTATTCGATAGATACCAATTGACAATGGTAAAAATGGATGAGTTAACATTAATTTTCAGGAATATAAATCTTCCCTCCGTGTCCACCCGTGTGTCTAGAACTGTGTGCACTAAGGACTTATGGATACCTATAGACACTCCCTTAGATTTTGACTCTGGGTTGGAACTGTGGACCCAGTTAGTGTAATATCTGTCTCTAAAGATGGGGAGGTGACCCATTTTAAAATGTGTTTCTTGGATCAATAGTATATGGACTCTTTTTTTGTGCATGTCAAAAAATATCTGGGAGCGTTTTTGCAGGACATTAAGTCCCCTCACATTTAGTGAACCCCCATTAATCTGCATCATTCCAATGCGAAGGAATGGTGGGGACTCTAGGGATAGGTTCGGGGATTAGGGAGAGAGAGAGATGTGCAGGCAAGTAGGATAGGAAGAGCAGGGAAAGAGAAGAGGAAATAAAAGAGAAGAGGTAAGAAGGTCGAGAATACAAAAGAAACTACCAACAAAGCAGTAGAAACCAAAGGCAAGGAGGTCAGAGTGCCTCCCGCCTGCAAGGTCACAACAAGACCCTAACATCGGGGTTAAAAAGACTAAAAGTAACTGTATAGGTATAAGAGAATACCAAACTGTGTAACCTAGGGATGGTGAGACTACGCCACTCCTTTATGGCGTGTTATCCCAATCAGGGAGGGAACTTTCTACAAAGGAGCCCCCTGCCCCGGACTAACAATAAGTAATTATTCAACTTAGTTTGTCAGCCAGAGCCCTATATAATGTGAGGACACACGGTCTAGAGAGAATATTGTGTTATACACCGTCAAGGGGTGCCCCCCCGCCCCCATTCCAGGAAGGTGGGAGGGAACCCCCGTCCCTCATAATCAGAAAGACTTAATCCCCCCTGACAAAAAATTATGGCAAAACTGGGAGCTACATTCTATTGAGAGACAACCCAATGAATTTTTGTTTATAAACCAATAACTCCTTAAACATCAGACTGGTCTTCCTCTTCGAGAGCCACGCATCCGATCACCATCTGGGGCAGCACCCCATCCCCCCATTGGAAACACCAGCCATTCCTCTATAGGCACCAACGGAATGTCCAGAGCTGCAGCAAACAATGGCATATCAGTCGGGTTCCTAAGAACATGCATTCTTCCCGCATGTCGGACCTGCAGGCAGAAGGGAAATCCCCAGCTGTATTTAAACTCATACAAATGGAGCATGTCCAGGAGAGGTTTCAGTGCTCTCCTTCTTTGTAAAGGAAAACGGGGTAAGTCCTGTAGAATCTGGACTTGGCTCCCCTCGTATGCTGGTGAAACTCCACTGCGCAGCTTAAACAGCATGGCCTCTTTAAGGACATAACGGTGGACCCTGCAAATCACATCTCGAGGTCTGTCATTCTGTGTAGGTCTAGGGCCAAGCGCTCTATGCACTCTGTCTAGCTCCAGAGGTTGGCTTGATGGTTCACCCAGGATCTCATTAAACATCACTTGGAGGGCTCTCTGGAGATCCTTAGGTTCAACAGACTCTGGTAAACCCCGGACCCTTAAATTGTTTCTCCGGACCCTGTTTTCAGCATCGTCCATTGCTTCAACCATATATTGTATTTGGCGGGAGTGTTGATCCAAAATGGCCCCTTGTGCCTGAGTGGTGTCTTCTACAGTTAGGTCCAGAAATATTTGGACAGTGACACAATTTTCGCGAGTTGAGCTCTGCATGCCACCACATTGGATTTGAAATGAAACCTCTACAACAGAATTCAAGTGCAGATTGTAACGTTTAATTTGAAGGTTTCAACAAAAATATCTGATAGAAATTGTAGGAATTGTACACATTTCTTTACAAACACTCCACATTTTAGGAGGTCAAAAGTAATTGGACAAATAAACCAAACCCAAACAAATTATTTTTATTTTCAATATTTTGTTGCGAATCCTTTGGAGGCAATCACTGCCTTAAGTCTGGAACCCATGGACATCACCAAACGCTGGGTTTCCTCCTTCTTAATGCTTTGCCAGGCCTTTACAGCCACAGCCTTCAGGTCTTGCTTGTTTGTGGGTCTTTCCGTCTTAACTCTGGATTTGAGCAAGTGAAATGCATGCTCAATTGGGTTAAGATCTGGTGATTGACTTGGCCATTGCAGAATATGCCACTTTTTTGCACTCATGAACTCCTGGGTAGCTTTGGCTGTATGCTTGGGGTCATTGTCCATCTGTACTATGAAGCGCCGTCCGATCAACTTTGCAGCATTTGGCAGAATCTGGGCTGAAAGTATATCCCGGTATACTTCAGAATTCATCCGGCTACTCTTGTCTGCTGTTATGTCATCAATAAACACAAGTGACCCAGTGCCATTGAAAGCCATGCATGCCCATGCCATCACGTTGCCTCCACCATGTTTTACAGAGGATGTGGTGTGCCTTGGATCATGTGCCATTCCCTTTCTTCTCCAAACTTTTTTCTTCCCATCATTCTGGTACAGGTTGATCTTTGTCTCATCTGTCCATAGAATACTTTTCCAGAACTGAGCTGGCTTCATGAGGTGTTTTTCAGCAAATTTAACTCTGGCCTGTCTATTTTTGGAATTGATGAATGGTTTGCATCTAGATGTGAACCCTTTGTATTTACTTTCATGGAGTCTTCTCTTTACTGTTGACTTAGAGACAGATACACCTACTTCACTGAGAGTGTTCTGGACTTCAGTTGATGTTGTGAACGGGTTCTTCTTCACCAAAGAAGGTATGCGGCGATCATCCACCACTGTTGTCATCCGTGGACGCCCAGGCCTTTTTGAGTTCCCAAGCTCACCAGTCAACTCTTTTTTTCTCAGAATGTACCCGACTGTTGATTTTGCTACTCCAAGCATGTCTGCTATCTCTCTGATGGATTTTTTCTTTTTTTTCAGCCTCAGAATGTTCTGCTTCACCTCAATTGAGAGTTCCTTAGACCGCATGTTGTCTGGTCACAGCAACAGCTTCCAAATGCAAAACCACACACCTGTAATCAACCCCAGACCTTTTAACTACTTCATTGATTACAGGTTAACGAGGGAGACGCCTTCAGAGTTAATTGCAGCCCTTAGAGTCCCTTGTCCAATTACTTTTGGTCCCTTGAAAAAGAGGAGGCTATGAGCTATGATTCCTAAACCCTTTCTCCGATTTGGATATGAAAACTCTCATATTGCAGCTGGGAGTGTGCACTTTCAGCCCATATTATATATATAATTGTATTTCTGAACATGTTTTTGTAAACAGCTAAAATAACAAAACTTGTGTCACTGTCCAAATATTTCTGGACCTAACTGTATATTCTGCATTTTAGCTGCCTGTATTTGGTTCTGAGTGTCCACTCTTTCCACCTCCCCCCTCAGGGCCGACAGCTCTGTGCGGTATGCCTGTTCCAGCCTTGCTATATATGTCTCCATATCTTCTCTGGTGGGCATAGAAGAGATGTGTGCCCAGATTTCATTAAGTTGTGTCAGCACTCCTGGTTCATGTGATCTTATTGTACTTGTGGCAGGCTCTAACTCTGCTTGCATTTCCATATCATACACACTTTCACTCAGGCTGTGTCTCACTGAAGATAGGAGATTTCCACTAGCAGGGCCCTGTTTCCCATTTGCAGCATTAACAGCCTCTGCTTGAGATTTATTATTGTCCTCCTTCTGTGACAGGGGTAAGGGCACCTCTCCCCCCTCCTGAGGCCTCCCCACTGCAGGTCTGCAATCAGCAATGGTGGGGGTTTTACCCATGCTCCCTGCTCCAGGGATACCCTGTACCCGAGACCTTGCACGCTGGCTGTCTGGGGTTATCAGCTGCCTCTCCTCCACTGCCCGGGTGGTTTCCGCCCTCTGTCTCTGCTGCTGCTGGGGCTTCCCCTGCCTCTCCATCTTGGAAGATGTCTGTGCGCTTCTGTCCTCTGCTTCGGCCTGGTAAGGAAGCCTCTGATTCCTTTCTCCTCTGTCCGTGACGCTCCTCTGCTGGGCCCCTGGGAGCTCTCCCTTCTCCTCCGCTGCATATCATTTTCTTCCAGGCTCTTGGGCTGGTTTAATTGTCAGTAATGTGGTCCGGTGGCAGGAGCTGAGACAAACACGTCCTCACTCCTCCATAGCCAGGACACGCCCCCTCGTCTTATCATGTTTATGACACAGTGAGCAACATTAAAAAATACAAAAATCAGTTCCTCAAATTCTGTTTCTCCTTGATTCTGCTTCACAAAACACTAAATAGGAAGTGATCAAAATATTATGTGGCCCGAAATGGTACCAGTAAAATCTCCAAATCATCCCACAAACAGACATGCTCTGTGAGCAGAAAAAAACTACCACCATCAAGATCCGGTGATGCAAAAAATCTTTATTTTGTAAAAAAATGGGTTTTTTTGAGTGATAGTAGTGAAAGCTATAAAACAACATAAACATGGTATCATTTCTACCACATGGTGAGCGGCATAAAAAAATCTATTACATAAAGCTCAGTGTATGTATGGGTGTATGTATGTATGTGCGTATGTCCACTAAAGGAATCCGCACCGTAGCATATACAATTACGAAAGTTTGCACAGACGCCCCATGTGACTCAGGGAACGTCGTAGACTATGTTTTGACAGAAAAATGTAACCCCGTGCTTTACAGTTAGTCTCTAAAATCCTGCCGCCATTAAACTGAATGGAGGTGGGAGCTATAGGTTATTAATAGCAACTGTCAGTGGTTGCTATAGGAACAAAATAAACTGTTAGTTGAAGCTTATGCGTGAGGTTATATGATGTCGGTGGAGAGATGGAGAGAGAGACAGAAAAAGACAGACAGACAGAGACAGATGGGGAAAGAGACAGACAGACGAGGAAAGAGACAGCCCTGGAAAGAGACAGCCCTGGAAAGAGACAGCCCTGGAAAGAGACAGACGGGCAAAGATAATGCCCTGGAAATAGATAGCCAGGCAAAGAGACAGCCAGGCAAAGAGATAGACAGGCAAAGAGACATACCTGGGAAAGAGACATACCTGGGAAAGAGACTGCCCTGGAAAGAGACATCCCTGGAAAGAGAAAGCCCTGGAAAGAGACAGACAGGCAAAGAGACAGACAGGCAAAGAGACAGACGGGCAAAGAGACAGACGGGTAAAGAGACAGCCCTGAAAAGAGACAGCCCTGGAAAGAGATAGCCCTGGAAAGAGACAGACGGGGAAAGAGACAGACGGGGAAAGAGACAGATGGGGAAAGTGACAGACGAGGAATGAGACAGACGGGGAAAGTGACAGACAGGGAATGAGACAGACGGGGAAAGAAACAGCCCTGGAAAGAGACAGACCTGGAAAGAGACAGACCTAGAAAGAGAGAGACCTGGAAAGAGACAGACCAAGACAGACGGAAAAGAGACAGACAGGGAAAGAGACAGACCTGGAAAGAAAAAGACCTGGAAAGACAGAGACAAAGACAGACGAAAAAGAGACAGACGAGGAACGAGACAAATAGACACACACATAGAGGTAGACACAGAGATAGAGAGAGACAGACTGACACAGAGATGGAGACAGATAGATTGATACAAATACAGACAGAGATAGAAATAGTCAGACAGAGACATAGACACAGACAGACAAGGAAAGAGACAGACAGAGAGACAGACAGACAGTGACACACAGACAGAGACTGGGAGAGAGACAGAGAGACAGTTACTATCCCGGGCAACGCCCAGGTACTACAGCTAGTAAATAAATAAAGCCAATTCTTCAACTGCTGTTGATTTGTTCATTTTGCCTCTCACATATTTCTCTCATATTTATCATACGCTCTATGCTGAGGGATTACATTGAATCACGTGTAAATCTCTGAAAAATGTGATTCGGACAAAATTCCCAATGGAAAATTCACTGTAATGAGGCAGAAGAAGTCACTTTGAACATCTGTCTGGCCTGTGGTCCAGAGGTGTCAAACGTTTTATGCCTCTTTTCAGACATGCACAAAAGTGCTGTTATCAACAGTTTTGTGCACCTCTGAAAAGATGGACACCGTGGACCAGAGGCCGAACAGAGTCCAGAGTAACTTTGTTGCCTCATTATAGTGAATGGATCCATAGGGGTTTCACCTGAAACACTTATTTCGGAGACGTAAAGGGAAACCCAGTTGCAAGTGTTCAGCATGGAGTACAGGATAAAAGTGATCTGATACAAAATTTTCTGTACCCAAAATTGTCACATACACATTGAACCATCAATACGGTAAGTATGTTTTGCATTAGCCTTTTTGGCCATCATGCAAACCCTGCCTTGAATTTTTGGTTGATTCTATAATTTATACTTGTGTTTAAAATGTAGATAAAACAAAAATGTCACATTGACAATCGACTTGTTACCATGTTTGAAAAATACACCCATACCATGGTAGAAATTGTGGTAGCCACTAGCTGTAGCTTTAAAGGTTCTTCTGGCAGTTCCATCACAGCAGTTGCAGTAGAAAATACAAGTAAAAGTTGGTTTATTTTGCCTCTGGGGCAAAGTGTATCAGTGGGGAGGAAATGGAGGGTGTAATAAATTATACAGTATAACATATCATTCATCATAGTCACATATCTGCCTGTGACGGAGACACCATCACCTTTGGGCTACATTTACACAACGTTCTGTTTTTATGGTCCGCAAAAAATGGTCCTGTTTTTCCACGGATGCATCTGTGTGGCATCAGTTTCTGTCTCGTTCCGTACAGTATACGGTCCGTGTGACATCTGTGTGACTTCTGTCTTTTTTTGTGGACCACAAAAAAAAATAGAAGGAAAGTTACATGCAGTCCAGGGTATCTAGCCAGATGCTGGTCCCCATATAAAGTGTATGGGGAACAGAATCTGGCGCAAAGGAGTAGGAGCAAGTGCTACATACTCCCCAATCACTGGTGCAGCTGTCACACTGCTCCCATGGCAGCTCTTTGTTCTTCCCGAGCCAGTCGCTCATTAGGCTCATACATATTCACTCCTCCCCATCTGTGATTGGATAGTCAGATGCGCCCCCATGCTGAGTAACAGCTGTCTGACTGCAACAAATCACCTACCGTGGGCGGGTCTATATCATACAGTAAAATTAATAAATAATTTTTAAAAAAAATGGCTCGTGTTCCCCCCAATTTTGATATCAGCCAAGATAAAGCCTCACAGCAGCTGACTGGTATTCTCAGGCTGGAAAGACCCATGTTATTGGGATCCCCCCAGCCTAAAAATATCAGCCAGTAGCTGGTCAGAGTTGCTGCATCCATTAGATGCGATAGTCCCGGGACTTTACCTGGTCATTCTGAATGCCCTGGTGCGTCGGCCAAAGGGGTAATATATTGGGTTGATACTAGTTGTTGTAATGTCACATGGCATCTATCAGATACCCGACATCATTAATTCAGGCAGTAATAAAATAAATTGACAAAAAACTAATTTTTATTTGAAAAAACACTCCCCAACACATTCCCTCTTTTATCAATTTATTGGAAAGAAAAAACAAATGCGGGTTCGGCGTAATCCAATAAGAAGGTCCCACGACAATCCAAACCATACTCTCTGCTCCAGTCAATGAAGAACAGAATGTTTCACATTGGCTGGGAGAGCAGTGCAGTGACCTGAGCTAACATCATTAGGTTAGCCCAGGTCACCGCAGGTCATAACGAGCACTGACTTCATGAGGTTAGCGAGGTACATTACCTGTGGTGATGGAAGCCGCTGCACTCCTGATGTCAGCGCTGGTCACTGACATCTATTTTCCACCGCGTTCACAAGTGAAGTCTCGCGTGAGCCCGTGACATCACCGCTAGTCACAGTCTCAGGCGACTCACGAAACATGTGAGTACAGTATGTGGCGGGCATGGAAGTCAGTGACAAGCGCTGACGTTAGGAGTGCAGCAGACTTCATCACCACAGGTAATGAACTTTGCTAACCGCCTAATGTCGGCAATCGTCATCCCTGCAGCTGCTGACATTGCTGTGCGGGGCAGATGCTGACACACTGCAGTGCAGGCAGATGCTGGTACACTACAGTGCGGGCAGATGCTAAAACACTGCAGTGCGAGCAGCAACGGGGCTGGTGCATGAGTGGGACACAGACTACAGGGGCACCCGACGGAAGTCACATGGAAGTGCTTACGTGTGGCTTCCAGGGATTTTGTGGATCCATTGACTTGTATTGAGTCACGGTCCATTATTATGGAACAGAATAGGACATGTTTCATAATAATGAAATGGACATTCGACATCCGATGTGTTTTTTTTGTAGGGAACTGATGCACATAGTAGTGCTTTCGTGTGCCTTCTGATCCTACACAGAACACATTGAAAAGATGGTCCTGTCAGTAGGTCTGCAAAAAAAAAAAGGAACTGAACAGGACAGACGGAACGGTCGTCTGAATGAGCCCTTAGTCGGTGCTCTGCTCAGTCCACCTCCTCCACGATAACACTTAAAGAAAACCTTTGACCTGTAAAACACTATTAACCTGCAGATATCGGGTTAATCTGCAGGATAACAGCATTTGAATCCTGCCTAGCACCTGCACATTTTTCCCTAATCCCAGGACGTAATTCATTTTATTCCTCCCAATAGCTTTCAGCTTATAATCATGGGGGGGCAGTGCCAACATGGGTTCAGTCACCGGTCTGTGTAGGGGAGAGCAGCGGCTGTAACCACAGCCCCACACTAACTTATAGCCACTCAGCATTAGAACCAGCTGTCAGTCAGTGCAGGAGGTAAATAGCGACTGCCAGTTTTCTCCATGCACAGAGCGGTGACTTAACTCATTCTGACGCCTCCCCCATGACTGAAACCCTAACACTGCCAGGGGGATTAAAGTTGATTTCTTTCACGCAGTGGGGTTCAATGTGCAGGTGCCGGGCAGCATTCAAACACCATTAACCTGCAGATTTACTCCATATCTGCAGGTTAATAGCATTTTTACAGGTGATAGATTCCCTTTAATTTTTTACAGAGCAGAATTTCTACTCCATAAACAACCTCTGTTTTAGTTATGTCCCTTAGTGCCTTAAACCTCAGGCCCTCAGGGACAAATGAAAATTCTACACCAGTAGAAGCTTCATCCAGCTGACTGCATGGTCAAGCTTTTATACCCTTGAAATAAAATAAAAATGGAGGGAATTTATTTAGCTTTTGAAAAGGGAGTTCAAATTGCATTAATACCAAGATAAACTGTTTTACCTACTCTGTGAAACCACACTACTGACAAGAAGAGCAACCTGCATTCCACGCAGCGTTCCACGTTCCAGGAGTCGTTGAGCGATGAGAAGCCAGTGAAGGGATTGGCAGAGTGGCGAGGCTGGGGAATAGCAAGGGGAGAGGTGGATTAAGCGGGCCACAGAGTTTAGGATAGATTGGAGGGGTGCAAGAGTGTTGGAGGGGAGGCCAGAGAGCAGGAGGTTGCAGTAGTCTAGGTGGGAGATGATGAGGGCATGCACTAATGTTTTTGCTGATTCTTGGTTAAGGAAAGCACGGATCCAGGAGATATTTTTGAGTTGTAGTCTGCATGAGGTGGAAGAGAGCTTGGATGTGTGGCTTGAAGGATAGTGCAGAGTCGAGGGTTACTCCAAGGCAACGAGCTTGTGAGACTGGGGAGAGTGAGCAACCATCAAGTTTGATGAAAAGGCTTCTTGGAGGGGATGAGTGAGGAGGAGGAAAGACAATGAATTCTGTTTTGTCCATGGTAAGCTTTAGGAATCACGCAGAGAAGAAGGATGAAATAGCAGACAGACATTGTGGAATTTTGGTTAGTAGAGAGGTAATGTCAGGTCCAGAGAGGTAGATCTGTGTGTCATCGGCATAGAGATGATACTGAAAGCTGTGGGACTCTATGAGCTGTCCCAGGCCGAGGGTATAGATGGAGAACAGCAGGGGTCCAAGAACTGAGCCTTGGGGGGACACCGACAGATAGGGGGCGAGATGAGGAAGTGGGTGTGAGAATGGGAGAGGCTGAAAGTTCGGTCGGTTAGGAGTGAGGAGATCGAAGATAGGGCCAAGTCTGTGATGCCCAGAGATGAGAGAATCTGTAGTAGGAGGGAATGGTCTACTGTGTCGAAGGCAGAGGACAGGTCCAGGAGGAGGAAGACAGAGTAGTGTTGCTTGGCTTTGGCGGTTAGTAGATCATTGGTGACTTTGGTTAGGGCAGTTTGAGTAGAGTGATGAGTTCATGAGAAGGAGAAGACCTCGCATCACCTCCTGTCATAGGTGCTCAGGAGAAAAATATATAACAGTCAATGGAGATTAACTCCGGCACACTATTAATTTCCAATAGAAAGAAGGAACGCAGTAGTTGGATAAAAAATCCCTTTCTTTTATTTTGTTAGTGTCACACGTGAAAAAAGTGCTGTACAATTGTCCGCCGGGTGTCGACGTTTCGGCTAACAAGCCTTCATCAGGTTGGACAGACTAAATACAATATTTACAAAACAAGGGAAACAAAACATAGAAAGGAGATCAATCCATTGAGAATTTGACTGCATCATTAAGGTACATAAAAGGCAAGAATCGAACATTAAGGCGAACGTCAGAGAGACATA